>NC_053490.1:540194786-540502797 GCF_905171775.1 Rana temporaria | reverse complement strand
AGACAAATCCGGGACAGTCCCTCGAGATCCGGGACAGTTGGGATCTCTGTGTTTATTGCATAGAATGAATTGGGGGGAAAAACCTCGAGACTTTACAACTCTTTTCATAAAAAGACGGGATGGTGTGTAGAAGTTGCTGGAATGTTATAATTCTTCTCGTTCTTACATCATTCTTCCTGTGTAACGGGCGGTTGGGGGGGATGGGGGGAGGGGTGGTCGGTGTGGGGGTAGCGGACGAGTTTCTGGTAAAGTTGGGTGTGATACTAACAACAAGGATAGGAAAGTGAAAGTAACATTTCTATATATAATACAGAGTAGAGAGTCAGAGCCGTCATTGCCGGGATCGGAGGAGTCGGAGGGATCGGAGGAGTCGGAGGGATCGGAGGGAGGTGAGTCCCACTAATACACACCAGGCGTCTGTCACTCATTATCATACGAGGGGAGGAGGGGGGGGGGGTAATAACTCCTTCCCCGTCCCCCCCTGAGATCCAGATGTGCTTCTCTAGGGATCTGAGGATTTATTCTGCTGACTCTTCTCTTCTGATCCTCCTCTTCTGATCTCTTCTCACCTCTGTGGGATCTTTATTATCTTCTGTGTAGAAGTATGAAGATTGGGGGGAACACCGACCATCAACTCAGGGGGGGATCCAGAGTCTGGTCTCGGGAGGGGCACTACCAGAAATGTTTTTTTTTACAGGGGGGCAATTTATTTCGGGGAAAAGGCTGATGTTGGAGCTTTAAGAAGAAAAATGTTACTGCGCTGATCTAATTATCCAGAGGTATTTAATCTCTGGGAATATGGACATAAGTGAAATATCAGGGCCACAATGTACCCAATCTTAAGTGTGAATAACCTGAATACAAACAATAAAAAATATAAGAAATATATGAGTCATACAAATGTGACACAGTGATTTCAAACTTAAATCATATATCTAGATCAGTGTGTCAGCATACAATCCATATGCCACAGTGCTTCTATGAGAAAAATGGCTGTTGCTGCTACTGACCAACCAAATAGTGAAAACAATACGAAAGATATTACAAAAAAAATATATTATATATATATGTGTGTGTAAAAACCCAATATGCAGTATGCCAACTGCACCGTGAGTTGTCCAATAACCGATATTGGAACAAAATAAAATAAATATCAATAAAAGTGAAATAATTATCAAACAACCATACAAATGTGCAATGTGCTGACTGCACTTAAAAATAGTCCAAATGACAGGCAATCTTGCTCTTATACAATAGGTTCCAGCAAACACAAGGTTCAATGTTGGTAATGCTGTGTACAGGAAAGTGCCGCTATCTCTTCCACCCGACAAAGATGTGCCACCATCACCAATGGTTAAAATCAACACTCACCAGACCCCAGATATTATTAGGCTCCAGAGTGGTGTCTTTTCTTTGTCGGTCAGTGGGTGTTGCCTCCTTTTCCCTTTTACAAGGTGTCATCAACTCCTCAAAAACAAGGGGCTCATCATGGTGTAGTATATTAAAATATGTATTTATTTAAAAAAGGTAAAAAAATATAACACTTACAATATAAAGTGCCTCTGACCGGCACTGAGTGTCTTTGGCAGTGTCAACCGTTAAAAGCCGCTGACCAGCATTTAAGTGGCGTCCTAAGAGGTGTGCTTGCCCCGCTGTGCTCCGCATGTATTGCTACAAGGGGTCCGTGCGCGCTGGTGTGCTGCACCCTCAATGTGTGTGTCCAAACAGCCTCTACGCGTTTCGCTAGTTGCGTCGTCAGGAGAGCTCTCCTCAGAGGCACTTTATATTGTAAGTGTTATATTTTTTTACCTTTTTTAAATAAATACATATTTTAATATACTACACCATGATGAGCCCCTTGTTTTTGAGGAATTGATGACACCTTGTAAAAGGGAAAAGGAGGCAACACCCACTGACCGACAAAGAAAAGACACCACTTTGGAGCCTAATAATATCTGGGGTCTGGTGAGTGTTGATTTTAACCATTGGTGATGGTGGCACATCTTTGTCGGGTGGAAGAGATAGCGGCACTTTCCTGTACACAGCATTACCAACATTGAACCTTGTGTTTGCTGGAACCTATTGTATAAGAGCAAGATTGCCTGTCATTTGGACTATTTTTAAGTGCAGCCAGCACATTGCACATTTGTATGGTTGTTTGATAATTATTTCACTTTTATTGATATTTATTTTATTTTGTTCCAATATTGGTTATTGGACAACTCACGGTGCAGTTGGCGTACCGCATATTGGGTTTTTACACACACATATATATATATATATAATATATTTTTTTGTAATATCTTTCGTATTGTTTTCACTATTTGGTTGGTCAGTAGCAGCAACAGCCATTTTTCTCATAGAAGCACTGTGGCATATGGATTGTATGCTGACACACTGATCTAGATATATGATTTAAGTTTGAAATCACTGTGTCACATTTGTATGTCTCATATATTTCTTATATTTTTTATTGTTTGTATTCAGGTTATTCACACTTAAGATTGGGTACATTGTGGCCCTGATATTTCACTTATGTCCATATTCCCAGAGATTAAATACCTCTGGATAATTAGATCAGCGCAGTAACATTTTTCTTCTTAGAGCACTATTGACCCCCACTAAGGGCACACAGTACTGCAGCAGATCACGGTTCACATTTATTTATTTATTTTCTTTTGCGCCGGTGACACTCACAACCAATTGATGTTGGAGCTTCAATGATCACGGCACCAGGGTTATTATGGTGTCAGGATGATTGAAGCGCATTATTTCTATTATTACATTGTAATATAGAATTAAATCCTTCAACTCACCATAATGTAGAATCAGTGGGAGCCCCGAGCGTGTCACCTGCCACGTCACCTGCCACATGTTGGGGAATGTCACTTGCCAGCCACCAGATGCAGATTGTCACTTGCCACATCACCTGCCACACAGGGATGGACTGGCCATTGGGACTACAGGGAGTTTCCCGGTGGGCCGATGGCTCAGTGGGCCGGCTTCAGTGACAGCGGACCGCCGCCCCCCCCCGCTCCTCTGTCTCTCCCTTCCCGCATCGCTCACCTGGGGGAAACAGAGGAGCGGGGGGGTGACAGAGAAGCATGGGGGAGGGGACAGACAGCTGACTCAACAGCTATAGCCTGGGAGTTTCTCACTTCTGCCTAATCTTGTCCCATAAGGGGGGGCACCAAACTGATTCTTTGCCTCGGGTGAAATAATGTCTAGCTTCCCACTGGTATCAGAGTACCAGTACCAGCCGTTCTACTCTAATAAAGTAGAACGGCTAGTGGCTAGTGAAGGGGGTGAGGGGGTGCGGGTGGCCGGGGAGGGGGGTGCGGGAGTTGTCCGGCCGCCATGGGGGAGACCTGTCAAAGTGGGCCAGTCTGGATGAGGCGCATTGCGGGCGGTATTGCCGCGGTTTCTCATTGTTTTCAATGGGAAGGAGCGGTGAAGGAGCGGTATACATGCCGCTCCTCTCACCGCTCCGAACATGCTGCTGACAGGAGATTTTTTTGTCTCCCGCCAGCGCATCGCCTCCGTGTGACAGCCCCCTTTTGAGTCTGCAGTGAAGGAGTTTTTCAGGCGGGATAGCAGCGCCCTCAATGGGAAAGGGGTCTTAAAATAGCGGTAAAACACCGCAATTTTACCGTGATATTACCGCATTTTACCGCGTTTTTATAGCGTTGAAAACGCTGTCACACTGAGGCGATGCGCTGGCGGGAGACAAAAAAATCTCCTGTCAGCAGCATCTTTGGAGCAGTGAGAGGAGCGGCGTGTATATCGCTCCTTCCCATTGAAAACAATGAGAAACCGCGGCAATACCGCCCGCAATGCGCCTCATCCAGACTGGCCCACTTTGACAGGTCTCTCCCATGGAGGCCGGACAACTTCCGCACCACCCCCCCCCCGGCCACCCAAGCCCCCTCCCCCTCTTCACTAGCCATTCTACTTTATTAGAGTAGAGCGGCTGGTACTGGTACTCTTATATTCATTTCGTTTTTGGAGCATTTTAATAGCGCTATTTTTACAGTGAAAACGCGGCAAAAACGCGGCAAAAACGCACCAGTGTGAAAGTGCTCTTAGCCCCCATTCACACCTAGGCGTTTTAACGCCTGTAGTGCTACGCCGCTGCCGCCAGAGGGATGAAAACACATGTCCCTCTATGGAGATGGTTCACATCTCCACGCCGGACGCCTGCCGCCTGCCGCCTGAAAAAAAGTCCCGGACCTTTTTTTCAGGCGTCTTTCGGCGTTCGGCTAGGAGATGGGAAGCATCTCCATAGAGGGGTGTAATCTTGGGGCACATCTAGGCGGACAATACCGGCCTTTTTGTCGCCGCAAATCGCGGTACAGAACGCCGCTATTTGTACCGCAATTTAAACACTTTTTGTATGGGTTCAGTGAGGACCGGGGGGGGGGGGGGGGAATAACGAAAAGGGGTTGTAAGAAGATAAAATGCCAGATTCTCGTCCAGCAGCGTATCTCTGCGGCGGCGTAACATATCCGATTTACGTTACGCTGCCGCAACTTAGACGGGCAAGTGCTGTATTCTCAAAGCACTTGCTCCGTAAGTTGCGGCGGCGTAGCGTAAGCCCTCCTCATTCAAATTTGGATCAGGGGGGCGTGTTTTATGTAAATGTACTGTGACCCGACGTGATTGACGTTTTTTCCCGAACGGCGCGTGCGCTGTCCGTGGAATTTCCCAGGGTGCATTGCTCCACAGTACGCCGCAAGGACGTCATCGGTTTCGACGTGAACGTAAATCCCCACGTCCAGCCCCATTCACAGACGAGTTACGCAAACGACGTAACATTTTCAAATTTCGACGCGGGAACGACGGCCATACTTAATTACGCCACCATATAGCAGGGGTAAGTATACGCCGGGAAAAGCCTCACGTAAACTTTACTGCGTCGGCCGGGCGTACGTTCGGGAATTCGCGTATCTACCTAATTTGCAGAATTCGACGGAAGCGCCACCTAGCGGCCAGCGTAAATATGCAGTTACGATCCGACGGCGTAAGAGACTTACGCCTGTCGGATCTAACAGATATCTATGCGTAACTGATTCTAAGAATCAGGCGCATAGATACGACCGGCCGGACGCAGAGATACGACGGCGTAACTCCTCTAAGAATCTGGGCCAAAGTTGGCTTATTCTCCTGTTTCACTAGAACCAGTTCAGGATTTGGCTGCCCTATGACCGGGCCGTTTTTTGCGATCCGGCACAGCGTCGCTTTAACAGACAATTGCGCGGTCGTGCGACGTGGCTTCCAAACAAAATTGCCGTCCTTTTTTCCCCACAAATAGAGCTTTCTTTTGGTGGTATTTGATCACCTCTGTGGTTTTTATTTTTTGCGCTATAAACAAAAATAGAGCGACAATTTTGAAAAAAAAAATGTTTTACTTTTTTGCTATAATAAATATCCCCCAAAAATATATATAAAAAAAAAATTTCCTCAGTTTAGGCCGATACGTATTCTTCTACATATTTTTGGTTAAAAAAAAATCGCAATAAGCGTATATTGATTGGTTTGCGCAAAATATATAGGGCCAGATCCAAGTACAGCGGCGCATCTCTCCGTCGGGCGCAGCGTATCTAAGATACACTACTGCGCCGTAACTTAATTTTTTTTTTCGAATCCTCAAAGAATTCGCGCCGTAAGTTACGGCGGCGTAGTGTATCTTTGGCGGGGTAATGGCGCGGCATTTAAATCTCTGTGATGGGGGCGTGTTTTATGTAAATACATCATGACCCGACGTAAACAACGTTTTTTTTTTAACTGCGCATGCGCGGTCCGTGGGGGTATCCCAGTGCGCATGCTCGAAATTAACCCGGAACAAGCCAATGCTCACGACGGTGACGTCATTCTACGCAAATCCCTATTCGCGAACTACTTGTGCAAACGACGTAAAAATTTCAAAATGTGAGGCGGGAACGACGGCCATACTTAACATTGAGTACGCCTCATAATAGCAGGTTTAACTATACGCCGAA
Source organism: Rana temporaria (assembly GCF_905171775.1). Taxonomy (NCBI): domain Eukaryota; kingdom Metazoa; phylum Chordata; class Amphibia; order Anura; family Ranidae; genus Rana; species Rana temporaria. The sequence goes on along the minus strand of NC_053490.1, from coordinate 540,496,798 downwards.
AAAAGCCGAACGCAAACGACGTAAAAAAAATGCGCCGGCCGGACATACGTTCGTGGATCGCCGCCGTTAGCTAATTTGCATACTTGACGCGGAATTTGACGGAAACGCCACCTAGCGGCTGCCAAAAAAATTGCATCTTAGATCCGACGGCGTACGAAGACGTACGCCTGTCGGATCGAGCCGAGATGCCGTCGTATCTTGTTTTGAAGATACAAAACAAAGATACGATGCGGGAAATTTGAAATTACGCTGGCGTATCAAGAGATACGCCGGCGTAATTCTTTTGTGGATCTGCCCCACAGTGTTTACAAAATAGGGGATATTTTTATGGCATTTTTATTGTTAATTTTTTATTTTTTACTAGTAATGGCGGCGATCAGCGATTTTTATCATGACTGCGACATTATGGCGGACACATCGGACACTTCTGACGCTATTTTCGCACCATTCACATTTATACAGCGATCGGTGCTATAAAAATGCCCTGATTACTGTGTAAATGACACTGGCAGGGAAGGGGTTAACCACTAGGGCGCTAGGAATTTGTGTGTTCTAGGGAGTGATTCTAACTGTGTCGGGCGGGGCTTACTGTGACACAACATTGATCGCTGCTCCCGATAACAGGGAGCAGTAGATCAGTGTCCTGTCACTAGGCAGAAGAGGGAAATGCCTTGTTTACATAGGCATCTCCCCGTTCTGCAGCTCCGTGAAATGATTGCTGGACACCAGCGGACATCGAGATTGCGGGTCCTGCGGGCACAGTCACGGAGCCAGCGGCGCCGCGCGCCCGCTAGGAGGCAGATTTGAAGGAACGTACTTGTACGTTGCTTTGCCTGCCTGCGCCATTCTGCCGACGTAAATGTACATTAGGTAGTCGGCAAGCGGTTAAGGAATTTGAGAATCCTGCGGACTATTCACTTATCACAGTATATATTATAGGAAGACATACTGGGGCAGATTCAGATAGAGATACGGCGGTGTATCTCCTAATACGCCGTCGTATCTCTGAGTCCGGCCGTCGTATCTATGCTCCTGATTCATAGAATCAGTTCCGCATAGATCTCCCCAAGATCCGACAGGTGTAAGTGACTTACACCGTCGGATCTTAGGCTGCAATCTCACGCTGGCCGCTAGGTGGCGCTTCCGTTTGTATACGCGACGAATATGCAAATGAGGAGTTACACCGATTCAGAAACGAACGACCGCCCGGCGCATTTTTTTTACGTCGTTTGCGTTCGGCTTTTTCCGGCGGATAGTTACCCATGCTAGATGCGGCGTATCCAATATTAAGTTTGTCCGTCATTCCCGGGTCGAATTTTGAATTTTTTACGTCGTTTGCGTAAGTCGTTCCCGAATACGGATGGACGTAATTTACGTTCACGTCGAAACCAATGACGTCCTAGCGACGTCATTTGGAGCAATGCACGCTGGGAAATTTAGCGAACGGCGCATGCGCCGTTCGATCGGCGCAGGGACGCGCCTGATTTAAATTTTACACGCCCCCTAGCCGCGTAATTTTAATTCCGCCGGGGGATTTACGATCCGCTGCCGCAACTTTACAGGCAAGTGCTTTCTGAATAAAGCACTTGCCTCAAAAACTTGCGGCGGCGGATTGAAAATCAGATAGGTTACGCAGATCTAAAGATCCGCTAACCTATCTGAATCTAGCCCCCTGTTCACTTACAGTAAAACCTTGGATTGCGAGGATAATTTGTTCCAGAAACACGCTTGTAATCCAAAGCACTTGTATATCAAAGCATTTTTTTTACAGGGTATAGAAGAGAAGAGAGGCGCCTCTAAGTGTAGCAATAAGTTGCTAAATGTTGTCCCTTCATTACATGTAATCATATTCAGTCAGTGCCCCCCCCCTCAGTGTCCCCCCCCCCCCCGGTTCTCTGCACATGTGGAGGTGACAGCAGCTTTATCTCACGGAATTAGAAAGCTCATCAGACTCTCTCATCGCTCTTTGTGTAATTAACACAACATCTCTCTGCTAAATCTATGGACTAAATGAATGTTTATATGTACAGTGTGCACTTTAAGATCACACACTGGGAATATCATAGTGTGTTTTCATTTGTATAGCGCTACCTCTTTGTGTTCTTTAAGTGCCATTGGCAGGTTATATGGTGGCAGCTGCAGCCTTAATTGGCCCTGTCCTTACCCATTAAGGAATATCCATTGATTCATTTCACAAGCACTTGTTTTTTGTAGGAACGGGTCACTTTTTTCTTGATTTAATATATATATATTTTTTATTATTATTATTATTATTATTATTTATTTTTTATTATTGTTTTATTATTATTATTATTATTATTATTATTATTATTGTTTTATTATTATTATTAATATTTTTCCATTTTTTTATTATGTTATTATTGTTGTTGTTGTTATTATTTATTTATATTATATTTTTTACTATTATATTTTTATTATTATTAATAATTTTATTAATATTTTTCAATTTTTCCATTTTATTTACAGTGGTATAGTGGCTAGCACTTTCACCTAGCAGCAAAAAGGGTCACTAATCCCGACCGCAACGCCATCTGCCTGGAGTTTGCATGTTCTCCCTGTGCATGCGTGGGTTTCCTCCGGGTACTCCGGTTTCCTCCCACACTCCAAAAGACATGCTGGTAGGTTAAAGCGCCTTGAGGCGATTTAGTTCGCATTTGTAGTCATTCATTATTATATTTTTATTATTTTTTTTATTTTTTTATTTTTTTATTTTTTTATATTATTGTTATTATATTATTATTATTATTAATAATATTATTAATTATTATTATTATTATTATTATTATTAATAATACTAATAATAATAATAATATTTTTTCCATTTTTTTATTATTATTATAGGAAGGAGCACAGTTATATACTTTATAGTGTATGGCCCAGATTCTCAAAGGACTTACGACGACGTAGCGCCATGTACGCCGTCGTAAGTCCGAATGAGAGCCGTCGTATCTATGCGCCTGATTCTTAGAATCAGTTACACATAAATTCGGCTAAGATACGAGCCGCGTAAGTCTCTTACACCGTCGTATCTTAGGGTGCATATTTACGCTCGCCGCTAGGTGGTGCTTCCGTAGATTTCCGTGTCAAATATGCTGATACGCCGATTCACGAACGTACGTGCGCCCGGCGTAGCAAAATACGACGTTTACGTAAGACATACGCCGGCGTAAAGTTACCCCTCATAAAGCAGGGGTAAGTCATGTTAGGTATGGACGTCGGAAACGTCAGAAAAAGCGTCGTATTTTACGTCGTTTGCGTAAGTCGTCCGTGAATGGGGCTGGAAGTAAGTTACGTTCACGTCGACTAGGCATTGAGCGGGTGTAATTTAAATTGAAAATTTGACGTGATACTGAGCATGCGCGCGCATGCGCCGTTCGAAGAAAGCGTCATTTACGTGGGGTCATGATTAGTTTACATAAAACACGCCCCCCCTGTTCCTCATTTGATTTAGGCGCGCTTACGCCGGCACATTTACGCTACGCCGCCGTAACTTTAGACGCAAGTGCTTTGTGAATACAGCACTTGCCTCCCTAAGTTGCGGCGGCGTAGCGTAACTACGATATGCTACAACCACCTACATTTACGCCGCTGACTGAGAATCTGGCCCCATGTTTCTCCACCAGAAAATATATAAATGTGTTCCTGTGGATGAGGGATATTCAGGATTGGATCAATTGATTGCTGTAAGCTAGAGCATTTAAATATCACTTACCTCATTTTTCCTTTTGACCTCCAAAATACAGTAATCCAGGTTTGAAAATGCAATTTCCTGTCTCTCCTCTTCTTGCTTTCCACCAGCATCTGAGCCGTTTTGCATGGTGGAAAGCAGAATGTGCCCCTCACCCCCTCCCTATGACTACAGCCCTGCGTGAAGATGCGCTCTTATCCCTCACAGGCATGGAGGCCAAGCCTAATGGGAACTGTAGTTCCCATTAGGCCGTGATGTAGCAAGAATGAATGCGCACCGCAAACCAGGAAGTCAGTGAGAATAATGATTCAGGAGTGACAGAGGTGAATAAAACAGCTGAATTTCATCAGGTATCAAACTAGTTATAATGCAAAACATTACTTTTTACTTTATCAGCTACTGTCAGACTTTAATTTAAGAGGAAAATATTTTTGTCTTTACAACCCCTTTAACCCCCCTGGCGGTAAACCCAAGCGTGACTCGGGGTGGATTTTTTATGCTAGGATCGGTAACCCCGAGTCACGCTCGGGGTGGACGTGCAGAGTGTGCAGCGGCGCGGCTTACCTTCTCGCTGGATCCACAGGCAAGTTACTCACCTTGTCCCTGGATCCAGCGATGCCACCCCGCTGTGTGAGCGAGCGGGACCTCCTCGCTCGATTCACAGTGTCCCCGTGTGCCGCCGATCTCCGTTCCTTGCGACGTTACGACGCACGGGAGCGGAGAACGGCGCCAAATTCAAAAAGGTAAACAAACACAATACATACAGTATACTGTAATCTTATAGATTACAGTACTGTATGTAAAAAATACACACCCCCCTTGTCCCTAGTGGTCTGCCCAGTGCCCTACATGTACTTTTATATAATAAAAAATGCCATTTCTGCCTAAAAACTGTAGATTGTCCAAAAGTGTCCCTTTATGTCAAAAATGGTTTTAGATCAGCTAGAAAACAGCGATAATAAATTATAATCACTTGCAGAAATGTGCGATATTTGTGGGGAAATTCGTCATAAAAAAAAAAAAAGTAATGACAGCGACAATTCTGCAACTGAGAAAATTTCAGTGATTTTGATTTGATTACATTATTGAATAATTTTTATTATAATTATATTATTATTTGTTATAATTATTTATAATAATTTATTATATTATAATTTATAATTTTGTTTAAAAAAAAAAATCATACCCGGGATGCCTACAAGACTCTTGTTTGGTCAGATTTAAGTGAGTTATTCCTAAGAATTACAGACCTACAGTATAAAACGCCAAATTTCCTTGCAAAATAATTGTACCGCTTTCAGCATGTTTTTTCAGAAAGAATCAGGGAGGTTAAGCCTCAGTCAGTGACATCGCCAAGGCTGAGGTGATGTCATCAGTCTACTGCAGGCAGGAGGAAGCATTTCCTCAGTCTCCCCTCGTTGATCAGGCTACAACATTTTAATAAGGTGAGAGGCTGAATCAGCCAAGAACTGCGGCACCAGGATTTCAATGATTGTGTCCTCTCTGAGCCGGTACCTCCGTATGGGAAATTGATGGGGACCCCGGATGACACCCGAGCAAAGATGGCACCTTGCTTCTGGAGGGAAAAGCAGATGAAGTTATTTGCTGGGAGTGGGGGAGGGGAGAATATGATTTCTAAAGAGGTGATAAATATCTGGAAGTGTTACATTGACACATTTCTGAGTATGTATGCACTTATCATGGATATATACTCTGGCCCAAATTCAGAAAGGACTTACGAAGGCGTATCTCCAGATACGCCGTCGTAAGTCCAAATGAGCGCCGTCGTATCTATGCGCCTGATTTATATAGACAGTTACGCCTGAATTTGGCCAAGATATGACCGACCTAAGTCTCTTACGCCGTCGTATCTTGGGTGCATATTTACGCTGGCCGCTAGGGGCGCTTCCATCGATTTACACGTCGAATATGCAAATGACCTAGATACGCCGATTCAGAAACGTACGTGCGCCCGTCGGATTTAGCTACGCCGTTTACGTAAGGCGTCGGTCCGGCGTAACTTTACCCCTCATAAAGCAGGGGTAAGTCATGTTAGGTATGGACGTCGGAAAAGCGTCGTATTTTACTTTGTTTGCATAAGTCGTACGTGAATGGGGCTGGGCGTAGGTTACGTTCACGTCGACAAAGCATTGAGCCGACGTATCTTAGGGAGTATTTGCGACGTGACTCTGAGAATGCGCGCGCATGCGCCGTTCGATCGGCCATGCATTTACATGGGGTCACGCTTCATTAAAATATAACACGCCCATTGCCTTGCTACTTTGAATTACGCGAGCTTACGCCGGCCCATTTGCGCTACGCCGACGTAACTTTGGGAGCGAGTGCTTTGTGAATACAGTACTTGCCTCTCAATGTTACGTCGGTGTAGCGCATAGGAGATGCGTTACGCCCGCTCAAAGATACAACAATGTATCTGAATCACGGCCTGTGTGTATATATATATAGATGAGGTTCATGTTGGGGGATCTCAGTAGGGATTGGCTCGGTGAATTGTGAAATCTCCGTCTCTCCCCGGCACGGAGGTGAGATTTGTGTTGGAAATATTCGGGGAGTTCTGTACAGATAACAGGAATCTCATTCCGGAAGGATGACTCGGATTTCTGGCGGGGAGGAAACTAAGAGAAGCCAGACAGACTGACAGAGAGAGAAGACCGACACCGGAGGGGAGAACCTGATTTTCTCCGCATTATATTCCACACTTCATCTCTGGAGACTGAGAGTCCAGACCGGGAAGCAATCTGTGCAAATGTGGCAAAAATTTCACGGAATTTGAGATGTTTATGACTTACATCTGACCTCCCCCTCCTGAGAGGAACCCGACCGCCCCCTCCTGAGAGGAACCCGACCGCCCCCTCCTGAGCAGAACCCGACCTCCCCCTCCTGAGCAGAACCTGACCTCCCCCTCCTGAGCAGAACCCAACCTCCCCCTCCTGAGCAGAACCCAACCTCCCCCTCCTGAGCAGAACCCGACCTCCCCCTCCTGAGCAGAACCTGACCTCCCCCTCCTGAGCAGAACCCAACCTCCCCCTCCTGAGCAGAACCCGACCTCCCCCTCCTGAGCAGAACCCGACCTCCCCCTCCTGAGCAGAACCTGACCTCCCCCTCCTGAGCAGAATCCGACCTCCCCCTCCTGAGCAGAACCCGACCTCCACCTCCTGAGCAGAACCCGACCTCCCCCTCCTGAGCAGAACCCGACCTCCCCCTCCTGAGCAGAACCCGACCTCCCCCTCCTGAGCAGAACCCGACCTCCCCCTCCTGAGCAGAACCCGACCTCCCCGTCCTGAGCAGAACCCAACCTCCCCCTCCTGAGCAGAACCCGACCTCTCCCTCCTGAGCAGAACCTGACCTCCCCTCCTGAGCAGAACCCGACCCCCCCTCCTGAGCAGAACCTGACCTCCCCCTCCTGAGCAGAACCTGACCTCCCTCTCCTGAGCAGAACCTGACCTCCCCCTCCTGAACTGTACCTGACCTCCCCCTCCTGAGCAGAACCTGACCTCCCCCTCCTGAGCAGAACCTGACCTCCCCCTCCTAAACTGCACCTGACCTCCCCCTCCTGAGCAGAACCTGACCTCCAGGGGTCAAGTCCTGGGGAAAAAAGTGTGGGAACTCCCACTCAAGATCCACTCCCGGGTGCTCTGACTCCCTCCTTAGCTTTCCATCTCCCCTGGTCAAAAGGAGAAGACTAAGGGGAGTGATGCCGTACGCACGCACGTGAGGACGTGAGTCGCGCTCTTGGGTGAGGAGGAAGGAGCATGGAGGAAGCAGGAGACAGGACGGATCGCAGCATGTGAGGGAGTGACGCTCTCCATGCACTCGCCGCACATTGCTCGCCATCGACATCCCACGGAGCCGCCGGGATTCCCCCCCCGCCGTGCCGCTCTGAGTGGGCTGTCAGCGCTGTATCATATGCCCTGTAGTACCGCGGCGTGCAGTTGGATCTCGGGCGGTAAGTCAGGAGACACCATAAGCGGAGCAGGTTATGTATCGGGAGGATAGCGCCTACTGCCCACAACATTTCTGCTCAAATGCACACCCACACATGTAAGTATATGGAGCCGGCAGCACGCTGAGCTCCGGAGGAAGAGCCTGCACCCTCCCCCAGTGGATACAGACGCAAGGTACTTTCCTTTTTTTTCTTTAAAAAGCGAGGAGAAAAAATGTTTAAAAAACTATGTAACAGAAGATTTTTGGTAAGCAGCAACCTCGATGGACATAAGGCGTAGTGCTAAAGAGAGATACACTTGGCTGATTAGTAAAGCTCGGTAGAGCGTCCCTTACTTCTGTTTGGTATCTTACATCTTGCTTGTCCTCTTTCAGTTGGATAGGTCACGTCCTTTATGAGAGTGAAATTTGGTCATTGGTTGCTCTGAGAAAAAAGCCCTGTAAGATCTGACGGTACATAGGACTCCCTACAATACCTAATCAGGAGGACCCAATTATTGGGGGAGTGGGAACCTAAGGACAAACAGCTGCAAGTCAAGAGTGACCTCGATCGGAGGGGTAGAATATAATTTTATACAAATACACGATCTTAATAACCGGTTTTCAGCAGGGTTCACCCCTCCGTTTTCCTATCCGTACCTCCTCCCTTCTCTTACTGGGGAGTGTCCTTGGGAGTCCCACAGTCTGGACCCCCCACCCACCCCCTTAAAAGCCTCATCTCTACTCCCAGGTCTCAAAGACTATGCTCCTAGTAGACCTAGATAAATATACTTTTTGAAGTATATTGGGTGTTATCTTAAAATCACGGTCAAAACACCTGAAAAGGAGAGGAAAATTATTGGGGAAAAGAGGAAGGTAAAATAGAGGAGGAAAATAAAATTTCTGAAAATCGATCTGAAAATTCGATCAGGACCACAAATAGATAGGAATTCGGATCAAAACCAGAAAAGAAACTCAAACTTTATAAAAAAAAAGGGGAAGAGTACAAAAATATATATTTCTCTTCTTTTTTTTTTTTGCCTAGACACTTTTCACCCCTTCCCGCCCTGCAGCCCACATGTGTTATTACATCAATATTAAATCCTGATCTCCCTTTCTTTTTGGAAATAAAGGGCCAAGCTGGGGAAGAGAATTAGGAGGAAAGAATCTAACATGAGTAGAATGATAAGCAGATCAACAAAAGGGGGCCCCCCCACTACCCCAAAAAATACAACAGCTACAAGCTCAATAAGGCCCTTTGTGACCAGCAGCGAAAGCCCGCAGGCTCTCGGAGCTCAGGGGACAACTAAGCAACAACAAGGTAACAAAATGAAAAAGAATGAAAACAAGAAGCCCCAGAGTGAAATCTCCGGAGAAATCTCTCAGGAATCAAGGGAAGAGGTACCTATGGGTAGTGGACTGGAAAGCAGTAGGATAGACGCACAGTCCCCCTCAAAGGGTGAAATGGCAGAGATGTTGCTAAAGCTGGAAAACGCGATAAAGGGGGAAATACAGAACTTGCGGACAGATTTGGGCTACTTGCTCGTCAGAATAGAATCAGCAGAGGAGCAAATTGAGAAACAAGCCCAAGAATCAAACATATTAAAAAGTCAGATCGATCAGATCCAATCACAACAGAGGCATATCCTTTATAAATTAGAAGACCAGGAAAACAGAAATCGCAGACAAAATCTAAGGATAAAATTAATACCAGAGAAGAGGGGGGAGGATCTCAGGGTAATAATGCAGACAATATTTAACCCTGTATTAAAAAGAACAGCAGACAATCCCATCATGATTGAAAGGGTACATCGTGTGGGAAATTCGAAAAGAGCACCATCCGAGCTAACAAGAGATGTTATAATAAGGTTTCGATTCTATGAAGATAAAGAGGAAATTTGGAAAAAATTGAGGGGACAACCCCCGATAGTATTCGAAGGGGTGGAAATCCGGATTTTTACCGATGTGGCCCCAGAAACTTTGGCGAGGAGATGGTTGTTAAAACCACTCCTAAAACAGTTGATCGATCTAAATATTAAATACAACTGGGGATTCCCAGCGTGTTTAATCGGGACTAGAGAAGGAAGAACAGCGATCTTGAGATTCCCCGAGGACTTAAGTGAATTTTGCGGGAAATTGGATATTCCGATCCCCGACTTGCCGGGATGGGTGTAGGGGGGGGGGGGGGGTCTTCCTTTTTCGGGGATCCCCCCCCCCCCTCTCCTTCTCTGTCCACCCGGTCCCGATTTGGGTTGCAATATGCCTCTCTGGAGCCCTCATTTGAGGACATACCCCCTTTTTGTTTTTGTTTTTCTCTGTTATTTGGGCACCGGGCGGATACAGGGAAGATGGCTATGACTAGTCCCCCACCCCTTCTTTTTAAAGGAGGGGGGGGGGTGGAGAAAAATCCTAAACCTCACCCAGAGCAAACTGAACCAAGAAAGGGTAATTGGTTCAGAGGTCTTTAAAAGGCCAATTGGGAGGGAGGGAGGGGGGGAAGGGGGAGGGGGGGAGAGGGAGGGGAGGGGGAGGGAGGAAGGGGGGAAGATATCCTATCTCACCAAAACAAGCGGAAGAAACTGTAACCAACAACCAAGATGCCGGTAATTAAATGCCTATCTTATAATGTAAAAGGCCTCAATAGTCCATCAAAGAGACATAAGGTACTAAAGGAACTAAAGAGGTATAGGTCAGATATTGTCCTCCTGCAGGAAACCCATCTTACATTGGGATCAAACATAAAGCTATATTCCCCTGACTTCCCCATATGGTACTACGGCGACACCATTTCTAAAAGGGCCAGAGGGGTAGCAATTGGGATAGCTAAGGGGACCAGGTTTGTGTTAACAGACCGAATGACAGACCCAGAAGGGAGATTCCTCTTTTTAAGGGGAAAACTAGAGGAGGAGGAATATACTCTCGTAAACATATATGCACCGAATACCTCCCCGATGAAATACCTCCAGGGAATCCTGGGGAAATTAAAAGATTTCAGGAGGGGAAAGATAATATTGGGAGGAGACTTAAATTTCTGTATGGACACAAAGGCCGATAAAACACACCAAACATTAGAGACTCAAGAAAGGCAACTGAGAAGGGTAAAAGGTAGTCTACATAGAAGCCAATTAGTAGACACATGGAGGATCTTTAACCCAAGCAAACGAGACTACACATTTTATTCTCACGTACACGAAAGTTACTCCCGGATCGATCACATTTTCATTGAGCATAGAATGTTAGATGCGGTGGTCGAGACAAAAATAGAGACCATGACGATTTCCGACCATGCCCCAATCAGTATATCCATAAATATTACAGGCAATCAAAGGACCTACCCAAATTGGAGACTAAATGAGAAACTACTCATAGAAGAAAAAAGTTTAATGAGGGTTAAAAAAGAATTAGAGGAATATTTTAAGATAAACAAGACAGATGAAATCTCGGCAGCAACATTATGGGATGCCCATAAGGCGGTGATTAGAGGGGTGTTAATCTCCGAAGGGGCAAGGAGGAAAAAAGAAATGAACAGTAAGAAGGAAAAATTAGTAGATGAGATCTTCAATTTGGAACTAACACATAAGAAAAATGGTAAACAACGAGATATTTATATGGACTTAGTTAATAAGCGGAACGAACTTAAAGAACTTATTGATCGGGAAACAAGAAGGGAATTTAACTTGGTGGCAAAGGAGAGATATAGGTGGGGAAATAAAACAAGCAAACATCTAGCCCGGATGGTACAAAAAAAGAAATCAAGGAATTATATAGATAAAATTAAAGACGAAAAAGGAGAGGTCTTGCATACAACAAAAGATATTGCTGAAACATTTAGATTATATTATGAAAAATTATATTCAGTAGAACAAAAAAGCTGGCAAAAAGGGGAGAAAGACAAAAAAATCTCAGCATTTTTAGAAGAAGCAAGGTTATCAAAAGTCAGTCAAATAGATGCACAGGAGATGGACAGGCAAATAACGGAAAACGAAATTAGAGTAGCATTATCAAGCTCTGCCTCAGGTAAAAGTCCGGGGCCAGACGGCTTTACAGTAATGTATTACAAAAAATTTAAGGAGATACTTCTGCCAAGGCTATGTCAGTATTATAATGGGCTTGGAAAGGAGTACGAACTAAGTAAAGAGGCATCGGAGGCAACTATCACCGTTATCCCTAAGGAAGGGAAGGACATCGGAAACTGTTCAGGATACCGGCCGATATCTTTGCTCAATACAGACTTAAAACTGTTTGCAAAGGTATTGGCTGGGAGAGTTAAACAGGAAATGGCGAGATTGGTGTACCCGGATCAGACGGGTTTTGTCCAGGGAAGAGAGGGGAGAGACAATGGGGTTAGAACACTGTTAATCCTCCGGAAAATGAAGGCGGCGGGGTCCCCGGGTCTACTTCTGTCGATAGACGCAGAAAAAGCGTTTGACAGGGTAGACTGGGGACTCATGTTGCTCACCCTGAAGGAAATGGGGTTTGGACAGAGGATGATGGAGTGGATTGGCACTCTCTACAGGTCCCCCACGGCCAAAATAAAAATAAATGGAAGTCTCTCTCAAACCTTCTTAATGAGAAACGGTACGAGGCAAGGGTGCCCCCTATCGCCATTACTGTTCGTGCTCGCATTGGAACCCCTGCTGGCTAGGATCAGAAACTCTCAAAAAATAAAAGGGGTTAAAATAGGAGAGGAAGAACATAAACTCGCAGCTTTTGCAGACGACGTCCTCTTCTATTTAATGGAACCCAAAACATCAATCCCAAACCTTCTAAACCTCTGTAGCGAATACGGAGAAATCTCAAACTTTAAATTAAACATCACAAAAACGGAGATTATGAGTATAAACATAAGCAAGATAGAAGAACAACTCCTGAAAATGAAGTACAAATTTGCTTGGGTTAAGGAACTTAAATACCTAGGAATACTGCTAGCAAAATCTACTAGGGAGATGTATACGATAAATTTTATCCCTTTATTAAATGAAATTAAGACAGAAACAAAAAGGGTAGAAAACAGGGCAATATCATGGATAGGACGAATTAATTACTGCAAAATGGTCATTCTGCCAAAAATTTTATACAAGTTCCAGATGATCCCCATTGCCCTCCCCGGGACATTGTTCTCGGCCCTTAGAAAATTAATAATGAATTACATTTGGAGAAATAAGAAGCACAGGATAGCACTTCAGACCCTAAAACAACCAAAAAAAAAGGGTGGATTAGCGGTCCCCGATGTCAAAAGATACTATGAGGCGGTGATATTAACAAGAGTGGTGGAGTGGGCCAGGGCTAGCAAAGAAAAAAGGTGGGTTAGTGTAGAAAATAAATTGTCACAGGCAAGCTTAGATAAGATAATTTGGAACCCTCCACAATTTAGAACAATAGATAAAAACGCACACGAGATAACTAAAAATGCACTTAAAGTTTGGGACACGGTCTATAAAAAAATTGTGAAAGAATACAATTCACCCCTTATATCACTAAAGAATAACGATTATTTTGCACCAGGTAAAACACAAGTGGGGGGAAATTGGATTAAAATGGACACTATACAATTAAGGGATATAATGAAGGAAGGGCACATTTTAACACTACAGGAGTTGAAATTAAAAAACTCTTTCCTAGAAATTAATGAATGGAGATATCAGCAACTAAACCATTTTATCCAAGACCTTCCACACCCACTGAGGTCGGGAGATCAGTTATTGGAATTGGAAAAAATATGCTCTACAAAAAAGGCCAGAGGAACAATCTCGGGACTATATAAGATGTTACTGAAGACGGAAGAGCAGAACATACCCCCATTCATTAAAAAATGGGAAAGGGAACTAGGGACACATCAGGATAGGATCACAATAGAGAAAATGCTGACCCTGACACACTCCTCCGCGGTAGATAGCCGCACAGCAGAGATGTGTTTTAAATGCATAGCCGGATGGTATATGACACCAGACAAATTAAAAAAGTTTAAAGAGGGACAGACTGGAGAGTGCTGGAGGGGATGCGGTTTACCAGGAAATATGGCGCACCTGTGGTGGGGATGTCCTAAGATAAGGAGGTACTGGGAAAAAATATTGGCCTGCGTCGAAGAGATTACAAAGAAAAAGATAAAGATGGACCCTTGGGTTGTCCTGTTCCACGGGGGGGAAGAAGGCACTAAAAGCTATAAAAAATCACTAGTACCACACCTATTAAATGCTGCCAAAAGATTAATCCCAAGGGGCTGGCAAGAGGTGGAATGCCCATCGATCTGGGAATGGATCGATGCGGTTGAAGAAACGTATAAAATGGAGGAACTGCAGGAGGACATGGAGGGTAATAACATATTACAAAATATGAAATGGGAAAATTGGAGAACTTTTAAGAAATCGTGGAGTTACGCGGAAAAATTAAGAGAAGACACTTAAGGCCATTATAGAAAAATCAGCGAGAAGTAGAAGTATAAGGAGATTGTTTTGGTGAGATAGGAGGGGGGGGGGGGGGGGGACGGGTAAGGGGAGGGGAAGTATTAAGGGAAAACTTTTGTATATGCCTAGCAAAAGAAGTTAAAAATGTACCCAAGAAAATAATACAATATATATATAATATAAAAAAAAAAAAAAAAAAAAAAAAAAAAAAAAAAAAAAAAAAAAAAAAACACAAAAGTGGAAAACAAAACAAAAACAACCAGCATAAAAAATAGAGACACTAATGATGCAAAACCGAAATAGAGATGCAATGGGCTGGTACGCAGAACATGAGCATGTAAATGCACACTCTATGAGGTGGAGTCTGAAGTATTCTTTTTTTTTTTTAAAGAGAAAAAAAAAAAAAAAAAAAAAAAAAAAAAAAAGATCCACTCCCCCACCAAAAAAAAAAAAAATATGATACGCTCATATGCATAATTACTAAACCGCATGTACCTTAGTAATCCTTTATTTTGCTGCCTGCAATGTTGCTTCTTTCTAAATCCTGTGATAACTCGCGGCAGACCTCTGCAATGTCTCCTTGGAACAATGACAAAAGCTCCCAGGAGACATTGCGGCATCGAGGAAGTGACGTAATACCCGCACACTACCCGAGGAATCCATATACAGGAAGCGGCCAGTAACATAAAGGATTACTAAGGTTCACCTGCCCCTGACAGTGACTGGAGCTGGGCATCGCCGCTTAGTGAAGGATTGGCTCGGGTGGCTTGGCTGCTCTAGTCCTGCAAAGGGAACTGCGTTCCTGCTGTAAAAATAGTGCAGGAACTCCGTTCCCACGCGTTCCCGCAGGATAGAGGCCTGCTGACCTCCCCCTCCTGAACTGTACCTGACCTCCCCCTCCTGAGCAGAACCTGACCTCCCCCTCCTGAACTGCACCTGACCTCCCCCTCCTGAACTGCACCTGACCTCCCCCTCCTGAACTGCACCTGACCTCCCCTTCTGAACTGCACCTGACCTCCCCCTCCTGAGCAGAACCTCACCTTCCCCTCCTGAACTGCACCTGACCTCCCCCTCTTGAACTGTACCTGACCTCCCCCTCCTGAGCAGAACCTCACCTTCCCCTCCTGAACTGCACCTGACCTCCCCCTCTTGAACTGTACCTGACCTCCCCCTCCTGAGCAGAACCTCACCTTCCCCTCCTGAACTGCACCTCACCTTCCCCTCCTGAACTGCACCTGACCTCCCCCTCCTGAGCAGAACCTGACCTCCCCCTCCTGAACTGCACCTGACCTCCCCCTCCTGAACTGCACCTGAGCTCCCCCTCCTGAACTGTATCTGACCTCCCCCTCCTGAGCAGAACCTGACCTCCCCCTCCTGAACTGTACCTGACCCCACCCTCCTGAGTAGAACCTGACCCTCCTCCTGAACTGCACCTGACCTCCCCCTACTGAGCACAACCTGAACTCCTTTTGAACTGCACCTCACCTTATTCTGAGTTGCATCCAGGGCCGGACTGGGCATAAAAACCAGCCCTGGAAATTCTTTCATAGCAGCCCCAGTGGCGTAGCGGGGGTTGTCAGCACCCAAGGCAAGTAATTTGCACCCCTAACCCGCGGACATTTAGCACGCCGAGTCCCTTCCACTCGTACAGTATTAAACCCCTTATGCCCTGTACACACGATCGGTTCATCCAATGAAAACAGTCTGATGGATTTTTCATCAGATATCCGATGAAGCTGAAGCTCATCAGTCGTGCCTACACACCATCAGTTAAAAAAACGATTGTGTCAGAACGCGGTGACGTAAAACACTACGACGTGCTGAAAAAAAAATTAAGTTCAATTCTTCCGAACATGCATCGACTTGATTCTGAGCATGCGTGGATTTTTAACTGATGGACGTGCCCACAGACGATCGTTTTTTTCTATCGGTTAGTTAACCATCAGGTAATTTTAAAACAAAGCTCCTAGTTTTTTAACCGATGGATAAAAAACTGATGGGGGCCACACACGATCGGTTAGTCTGATGAAAACGCTCCATCAGACCGTTTTAATCAGACAAACCGATCGTGTGTACGTGGCATTAGGATGTACCACTCTTTCTCTTTGTTCTCCTTTCTTTACCTTTTATCTCTCTCTATCCTAATGTCTTGTCCCCACCCCCTATCTATCGCTCTTTATCCATCTTTCATGTTCTTTCTCACTTGTTTTCTTTCTTTATCCCCCTCTTTTAATTCCTTCTCTTACTCCTTGTTTTTTTCCTCTCTCAACTCTATATCTAAACACGCACAGTGTATGTATTTACACCTATATGTATATTACACCCAATAAATGATTGTCTTATGGGGGAGGATGGATTTCAATGTAAAATGTGCCATGGCCATAGCACCCACCATAAAGCATCCTCATTCTGTACTGGGGGCTCTAATATAATTTTGCTGTGGCAGATGAGGAAGTGTGTACAGTGTGTGTGTATCATGTGTGTACCCTCTCCTGCAGGGATTGCAGACATTACAGGAGATGGCCAGAGACTGCAGATATATATTACAGGAGATGGTCAGAGACTGCAGATATATATTACAGGAGATGGTCAGAGACTGCAGATATATATTACAGGAGATGGTCAGAGACTGCAGATATATATTACAGGAGATGGTCAGAGACTGCAGATATATATTACAGTAGATGGTCAGAGACTGTAGTTACAGGACAGGAGATGGTCAGAGACTGCAGATATATATTACAGGAGATGGTCAGAGACTGCAGATATATATTACAGGAGATGGTCAGAGACTGTAGTTACAGGACAGGAGATGGTCAGAGACTGCAGAATATAGTACAGGAGAATGTCAGAGATTGCAGACATGGTACAGGGGACGGTTAAGGATTGCAGACATGATTGATTCAGGAGATGGTCAGAGGCTGCATTTAAAGCGGGGGTTCACCCTATCGACGAAAAAAAAAAAAAAAAAAATATTTTACCATAAAATCAGGCATTGTAGCGCGAGCTACAGTATGCCTGTCCCGAATTTTTTACCCCCGTACTCACCTTGTTCTCGTAGATTGAAGATTCCGGGGAATGGGCGTGCCTATGGAGACGGAGGATGATTGACGGCCGGCTCTGGCGCGTCACGCTTCTCCGGAAATAGCCGAAATAGGCTTGGTCTTCACGACGCGTGCGCATAGCCTGTGCGCAGGCGCCGTGAAGAGCCGAGACCTACTCCGGCTGTCTTCGGGGAGCGTGACGTGCCAGGGCCGGCCGTCAATCATCCTCCCTCTCCATAGGCACGCCCATTCCCCGCGGGAGCCGAAATCTACGATGGACGACTACAAGGTGAGTTCGGGGTTAAAAAAATCGGGACAGGCATACTGTAGCTCGCGCTACAATGCCTGTCTCGATGGAAAAATGTGTCGGGGGGGGGGGGGGGTGAACTACCGCTTTAAAGATGAACTCAATGTACAGGTATATAGTATTGCAGGGTTGCTCCACTCTATTTAAACTATCTCTGCAGGATCAAGGCAGTCTTTATCCTTTGAAAGTACAACCAAGTGACAGAAGAAATAATCACATCCAATTTCTAAAATACAAATTTTCTTGCAAAAACTGAACTGCTCAGGATTAGTGGAGGACAGTAACCAGTTAATTGGTCTGTTAAGCTTTTAGCCTCATCCAGCAGTAAATCCTCCAACAAAAACAAACTCCTATCAAACAATCTGTGCAGCACACACAGAGCTCTGCCTAAATAGCTGATTATAGGCTGAAATGGTTAAATGTGTCCCTGGTCTCATAGAACACTGCTGCAGCGTCTTCCAGAGATCTTATCAGTGTGATGATCAGACAATGTGCAGGTCAGGTTATAGGCAGAAACAGGGAGACAAGAGGTGTGTGTGTGGGGGAGGCTTATTGATAACCTGCACACTGCCTGATCACATATCTGAAAGACACTGCAGCCGGCCAGCAACATGTTACTGTTCAGATTTGTGTGTCCTGAGGCTGCAGAACATGGATTGTTGTCATCCTACCTTTTCTTTCCTGCATCTCCCTCCTAGCGTGCCCCATTCAGCCTCACTCCAACACTAAGACCCCATTCACACCTAGGCGTTTTTACGCCTGTAGCGCTACGCCTCTGCCGCCAGAGGGCTGGAAATACATGTCCCTCTATGGAGATGGTTCACATCTCCACGCCGAACGCCGGACGCCTGTCGCCTGCGGCGTGAAAAAAGGTCCCGGACCTTTTTTTCAGGCGTCTTCGAGCGTTCGGCTAGGAGATGGCAATCATCTCCATAGAGGGGGTCATCTTGGGACACATCTAGGCGGACAATACCCGCGTTTTGTCGCCGCAAATCGCGGTACAAAACGCCGCTATTTTTACCGCGATTTGCGGCGACAAAACGCCGCGATTTCGTCCGTCTAGATGTGAATGCAGCCTTACAATCAAATGTGAGCGGGGGAAGAGCTACACTGCCTGCTGATTGGCTGTGGATGGACCGGAGGAGGAGCAGGTCCTCCCTTGAACTCCTTTATGCAGCGCTATTGGCTGTGGGTTCCCTACTAGAGAAATGACTGGCCAGTGGCCAGAGAACACCCAGTAAGTGTTCCCTCCTGCATTATCCTCCTCCACAGCACACAGACCTGACAGTGCCTGCCGAACCATAGTCACGTGCTCCTCCAGCCCTCCGCTCTGCTGCTGGAATTTATTTCCTCATCCAGCCCCGAGTCCTGTTCACAGCAGCCAGCCTACCGGGATATTTCCCGCTGTCCCGCTAGGCCAGTCCGGCCCTGGTTGCATCTCCTTCTAAGTTGTATCTGACTTCTACCTCCAGAGCTGCAACTGACCTTCTCCTGAGCACAACTAGACCTCCTCCACCCGAGTTGCCCTGCTCCTCCTGCTGAGTTGCACATTGGCCCCTTCCAAGTTGCACTCACCTTCTTCTGGGTTGCACCTGACCTCTTCCTGAAAGCACCTGACCTCCTCCTTAGCTGCACCCCCCCCCCAAGCTGTACCTGACTTTCTTCTGAAAAGCACCCAATCTCCTCATGAGCTGCACCTGACCTCTTCCCCCTTAGCTGCAACTCACCATCCCCTCCTGAGCGGCACCTGACCTCCTCCTGAACTGCACCTGACCTCCTCCTGAACTGCACCTGACCTCCTCCTGAACTGCACCTGACCTCCTCCTGAACTGCACCTGACCTCCTCCTCCTCCTGAACTGCACCTGACCTCCCCCTCCTGAACTGCACCTGACCTCCTCCTCCTGAACTGCACCTGACCTCCTTCTCTTGATCTGCACCCAAACTCTCCCTGACAGAACCTGACCTCCTCCTGAGGTGCCTCTGACCTCCTCCTGAGCAGAACCTGACCTCCTCCTGAACTGCACCTGACCTCTTTCTCTTGATCTGCACCCAAACTCTCCCTGACAGAACGTGACCTCCTCCTGAGCTGCTCCTGAGCTCCTCTGAGTACTACCTGACCTCCTCCTGACTCCTGAGGTGCCTCTGACCTCCTCTGAGCACTACCTGCCCTTTTCCTAAGCTGCATCTGACCTCCTAGGGTCTATAAAAGTGACATAAAGTTGCCTATCTTGTGAAAATCAGATCAGTAATGACTTTTTGTTCCAGTGAGATGTGGAGAAGATCTGTATGAGGTGAAGGATCTGACAGAGCTTTGTCTTCTCTTCCAGGTGGAGAACCGGCATAGAGGCACCATGATTGCGGTGAGCTTCCCGGGGTCGGGATCATTATATAGGCCATTCTGTTGTATTAGACTCCCCATTAGGATTCATCCCATCATTAAATCCTGCGACCTTCTGCAGAATACCTCGGGGCAACCTGACATTCAGCAAACATACTCATCCAGGTCCACTTGTTTTAGATGACAGTGACTGATTCTCTGATAGAGAATGTTGGGTGATCATCACATTCACTGCTTTATAAATAGACTGCGACAAACCCGGGACTATGTCCGCCGTCAATGCTTCCTTTGTCCAGAACCAGCAACTATCCCAGACTCTTTAACATACCTCCCAACTTTTTGGAATGGGAATGAGGGACACCTATCAGCAAAAGTAGGCAGGCATAGGACACACCCCTTGCCACGCCCCCTTAAAGGAGAAATGTACAAAAACACAATTGGTTAAACCCACAAAGGCTTTTCTTTACCACTACTATTCCTTTATATTGGCTTTTGGAATTTACAAATGCAGCAATTTAGAAATCAGATGAAAGGTTAAGCGCTGGGAGACACTTTTTGATAGATAAAAAGTGCATTTTATATACATATGTATAGATCAGACCAACATGAGGGACAAATGAGGAGGAATGAGGGACAGAGGGACATTGCTCCAAATCAGGGACAGTCCCTCGAAATCATGGACAGTTAGGAGCTATGCTTTAACCCACCCAGTCACCAGACAACACCAGTCTTGGAGTACATCAGGAATAACCTTTTTTATTTGAGATCTCACACAAATATATACACAAGGATGACAATACAAACGGTAACCAGAAACCTAATTTACATGAGCTAATTATCTAATCCTTTAGACAGCCTAGGTGACTCACAGGCATGACCTTTAGGCCAGACTTGCCGTCTTTTAGCTCAGAAGACACAATCAACATTATCATCAATAGAAACACAGAACACAGAGTTAATTAATATAAACAACAATGGGTGAAAGACTCTTATGCCTCGTACACACGACCCGAATATCGTACGACGGATCGTACGACTTTTTTCGCTTATAGGGTCACTAAAGGATTTTTTTTTTTAGCTAAATAGCTTCCTTTACCTTACTGCAGTCCTGGTTTCATGTCCTCATTGTTCGTTTTTGCTTTGATGTTGCTGTAATTCTTCTCTGTTCTGGACACTTCCTGGTTGTCTGTTTCCTGATCACCACAGTACTGGGAGTTTCTAGTTTCATTTTCCAAACCATCACTGCTCTATGGCTCTGTATAGCACAGAGGCAGGATAACATGCAAAAACTACAGGTACATTATATGATTGATTTTTATCTATTTTTAATCGTTTTTAAAAGGAATCAGTTAACTATTATGGGGCAGATCCACGAAGCAGTTACGCTGGCATTTCTATTGATACACCGCGTAACTTCTAGGTTGCTCCGGCGTATCTTTGTTTTGTATCCACAAAACAAGATACGCCTGAAGCTGTGCTAGATCCGACTGGGGTACGTCTTAGTACGCCGTCGGATCTAAGGTTCATATTTACGCTGGCCGCTAGGTGGCGCTTCCGTCGATTTCCGCGTTGAGTATGCAAATTAAGTAGATACGGCGATCCACGAACGTACGTCTGGCCGGCGCATTTTTTTACGTCGTTTGCGTTTGGCTTTTTCCGGCGTATAGTTACCCCTGCTATATGAGGCGCAGCCAATGTTAAGTATGGCCGTTGTTCCCACGTCGAATTTTAAAAATGTTACGTCGTTTGCGTAAGTCGTTTGCGTAGAATGACGTCACCGTCGTAAACATTGGCTTGTTCTGGTTTAATTTCGAGCATGCGCACTGGGATACCCCCACGGACGGCGCATGCACAGTTGAAAAAAAAACGTCATTTACGTCGGGTCAAGACGTATTTACATAAAACACGCCCCCATCACATCCATTTGAATGGCGCGCCCTTACGCCGCCAAAGATACACTACGCCGCCGTAACTTACGGCGCGCATTCTTTGAGGATTACATTTTTTTTTAAT
Source organism: Rana temporaria (assembly GCF_905171775.1). Taxonomy (NCBI): domain Eukaryota; kingdom Metazoa; phylum Chordata; class Amphibia; order Anura; family Ranidae; genus Rana; species Rana temporaria. Next base: position 540,475,040 of record NC_053490.1, on the reverse strand, counting down.
AAGTTACGGCGGCGTAGTGTATCAGAGATACGCTACGCCCGACGGATATATGCGCCAGGGTACGTGGATTTGGCCCTATGTCTCTATACCCTGTAAACAGTCATTTCAGCAAAAAAAAAAATTCCTTTACAACTCCTTTAATATTCGGAGGTAAAATTGAATAGGTTATTAAAGTCACGAAAATTCTCGTACGACAGAAAAAATAATGGGATGTGATGTCACGTGTTGTAATGTATTTGTATTGTATTTTCGGACGACAACCATACTGACTAAACGAAAATCGTACGATCTGACATCGTACGAGGAAAATTTTCGTGCTTGTCCGATCGAATAATATCGGATGAACTGTCGTGATCGGCTCTCGAAAGTAGTGTACGCACGATCCGAAAATCGTCCGATTCTTCCACGGACGGTCGTTTTCTTCCGATATCCGGATCGTGTGTACGGGCCATAAGATCCCACACTAGCCTTATTTACAATAAACACATTATAGCCGACAACAGACAGGCAGGTGGGTGGAGTTGATGACATCATCAGCATCTTCTATGAGCCCCAACATTATGAAGCCGTCACTATAAAATGGCATATACAGGGTTCCCAGAGTCTGTGGGGTAGATTTAGGTACGAATTGCGCCCTCTTACGGAGGCGCAGCGTACCGTTTTAACATTCATGAAGCAGTAGCTACGTAATTTGCGTGGGCGCTCCTTAAAACTGCCCGGCGTAAGGGCGCATAATTTAAATGATCCCGTAGGGGGCGTGGATCATTTAAATTAGGCGCGTTCGCGCGCCAAACGTAGTGCGCATGCTCCTTTGGCAAACTTTCCCGACGTTTATTGCGGCAAATGACGTCGCAAGGACGTCATTTGCTTTAACGTGAACGTAAATGGCGTCCAGCGCCATTCACGATTCACTTACGCAAACAACGTAATTTTTTAAAATCGCGACGCGGGAACTACGGGTATACGTAGCATTGGCTGCCCCTGCTAATAGCAGGAGCAGCCTTACACGGAACCCGACGAACGCAAACGGCGTAAAATGCGTACGCAGGGCGCGCGTAGGGTTGTGAACCGGCGTTAGTATGCAATTTGCATACTCTACGCTGACCACTACGGGAATGCCCCCTAGCGGCCTGCGTAAGAATGCAGCCTACGATATGACTGGCATAAGAGCCTTATGCCAGTCATATCTTAGGCTGCAGTCGGCGTATCGAGCTTCCTGAATCAGGAGCAGTCGATACGCCGGCGCAACTAAGCAATTGCGCTGGTTACGCAGACGCAATTGCTTACTGAATTTACCCCTGTGTGTCTTGGGGGGACATGGACTTGAATCCAAAGTAACACCACCTCAGGGGTCCCCAGGTATACACCTCACAAAGAGTATTGTTCCCTTACAATCCAGGGCAAGAGGCCGGCATTCAGTCCTCTCCAAAAGCCTCTGTCCAAGTAGGTCTGTCACATAGACCCTTGAGGTTCTTTATGCTTTTATTGTCCCATACATTTTTTTGTAATTACTTCCTAATTGCTATAATAACTTTCTTAACCACTTAAGGACCGCCTCCTGCACATTTACTTTGGCAGAACGGCACGGCTGGGCACAAGCACATACAGGTACGTGGCTCTTTAAGCCCAGCCGTGGGTCGCGGGCGCGCGCCCGCAACCCGGTCCAAAGCTCCGTGACCGAGACCGTGGGACCCGCGGAACCGATCGCCGCTGAAGTCCCGTGATCGGTCCCCGGAGCTGAAGAACGGGGAGAGCTGTGTGTAAACACGGCTTCCCCGTTCTTCACTGTGGTGCCATCATCGATCGTGTGTTCCCTTTTATAGGGAAACACAATCGATGACATCACACGTCCAGCCCCACCCCCTACAGTTAGAAACAGACATGAGGTCACACATAACCCCTTCAGCGCACCCCTGTGGTTAACTCCCAAACTGCAATTGTCATTTTCACAATAAACAATGTGAAAATGACAAGTCATTAGTAGTAAAATATTTTTATTTTTTTATAAAAATGCAATAAAACTATCCCCTATTTTGTAAACACTATGGGCCAGATTCAGGTCCCGCGCCGAACGTACTGCGCATGCTCCGTCCGTCAAATTACCCGACGTGCATTGCGCTAAATGACGTCGCAAGGACGTCATTGGTTTCAACGTTAACGTAACGTTAACGTTAACGCAAACGACGTGAATTTTAAAATTTCGACGCGGGAACGACGGCCAAACTTAACATTGGCTAGGCCACCTAGAGGGCAGCCTTAGTTTTACGCGGCATATCTCGACGGAAACGACATAAATTTAGAGCGACGGGTAAAGCGTACGTTTGTGAATCGCCGTAACTAGTCATTTGCATATTCTACGCCGACCGCAATGGAATCGCCACCTAGCGGCCGGCCTAGAATTGCATCCTAAGATCCGACGGTGTAAGTCAATTACACCTGTCGGATCTTAGGGCTATCTATGCGGAACTGATTCTATGAATCAGCCGCATAGTTACGACGGGCGGATCACAGAGATACAACGGCGTATCAGGAGATACGCCGTCGTATTCCTTTTGTGAATCTGGCCCTATACATTTTGCGCAAACCAATCGATAAACAATTATTGCGTTTTTTTTTTACCAAAAATATGTAGAAGAATACGTATCGGACTAAACTGAAAAAAATAAAATAAAAAATTATATATTTTTGGGGGATATTTATTACAGCAAAAAGTAAAAAAATATTGAATTTTTTTCAAAATTGTCGCTCTATTTTTGTTTATAGCGCAAAAAATAAAAACCGCAGAGGTGATCAAATCCCACCAAAAGAAAGCTCTATTTGTGGGAAAAAAAGGACGCCAATTTTGTTTTGGGAGCCACGTCGCACGACCGCGCAATTGTCTGTTAAAGCGACGCAGTGCCAAATCGCAAAACCTGGCCGGGTCCTTCAGCTGCCTAAAGGTCCGGGTCTTAAGTGGTTAAACAGGAGGATTGTATTCATGGCTTGGAAAACAATCAGATTAGGTCTGAAAACTATTTAGAGAGAGAGAGAGTCTGAATGCAAACAGGCACTGTGATAAAGACTATGAACCCCCTAATAGAATGTAGACAGTATTCTGTCTACATTATTTGATCCTCATACAGAGTCGTATAACCCGATACAATTCTTCTGATTTTGTTACCATTTTTAATTCCAGATTTTGTGGTTGATCTGTGGAGGATTCCCGATCGTATCTTCATCAGGTGAGAGCCCAACAATGCTACCTGACCCCATTCTCTAAATAGCCTGATATGTCAGCCAGCAAAGGTCCAAGGTATTTAGTAAAAGGCACGGAGCCATACCTCACATGTGCGGTTTGAACACCGTTTTCATACGCGGGCGCTGCTCACGTATGCGTTCGCTTCTGCGTGCAAACTCGTCGTGACGGGGCGCGTTTAAAATTTTTATTTCTTTTTTATTATTTATTTTACCTTTTTATTTACATTTTTTTACACTGTTTTTTTTTTTTTTAAATTGGGTCACTATTTTTTCTATTACAAGGAATGTAAACCTCCCTTGTTATAGAAAAAAACATGACAAGTCCTCTTATATGTGAGATCTGGGGGCAGGGCCGCCATCAGGGAGGTCCAAAGGTCCACAGGGCCCCAGATGGCAACCCCCTTTTTTATATTTATTTAAAAAAAAAAAAAAAGTATATATATATATATATATATATATATATATATATATATATATATATATATATATATATATATATAATTTATTTTATTTTTTATTAAAGGGCCAGTTTTTTTTTTTTTTTTTTTAGAGGTCCGGAGGTCCACAGGGGCTTTTTTTATATTTTTTTTAATTTAATTTATATATATATATATATATATATATATATATATATATATAATATTATTATTATTATTAAAGGGCCCAGAGGTCCCCAGGGCCCCGGATGGCAACCCCCCTTTTTTTTATAAAAAAAATATATTATTTTATTTATTTTTATATATATATATATATATATGTATATATATATATATATATATATATATATATATATATATATATATATATATATATATATATATATATTATTTTTTATTAAAGGGCTCAGAGGTCCCCAGGGCCCCGGATGGCAACCCCCCCTTTTTTTATTTTATAAATGTTTATTTTTATTTTTTTTCTATATATTTTTTATTAATTTTTTTATTTTTATTAACCAGTTCCCGACCCCCGCATGTAAATGTACGTCCACAATATGGCACGTACAGGCACATGGGCGTACATGTATGTCCTTGCCTTCTAGCGGGTGGGGGGTCCGATCGGGACCCCCCCCGCTACATGCGGCGGTCGGGTTCGCTCGGGGAGCGATCCGGGACGACGGCGCGGCTATTTGTTTATAGCCGCTCCGTCGCGATCGCTCCCCGGAGCTGAAGAACGGGGAGAGCCGTGTGTAAACACGGCTTCCCCGTGCTTCACTGTGGCGGCGCATCAATCGAGTGATCCGTTTTATAGGGAGACTCGATCGATGACGTCATTCCTACAGCCACACCCCCCTACAGTTGTAAACACACACTAGGTGAACCCTAACTCCTACAGCGCCCCCTGTGGTTAACTCCCAAACTGCAACTGTCATTTTCACAATAAAGAATGCAATTTAAATGCATTTTTTGCTGTGAAAATGACAATGGTCCCAAAAATGTGTCAAAATTGTCCGAAGTGTCCGCCATAATGTCGCAGTCACGAAAAAAAAACGCTGATCGCCGCCATTAGTAGTAAAAAAAAAAAAATTAATAAAAATGCAATAAAACTATCCCCTATTTTGTAAACGCTATAAATTTTGCGCAAACCAATCGATAAACGCTTATTGCGATTTTTTTTACTAAAAATAGGTAGAAGAATACGTATCGGCCTAAACTGAGGGAAAAAAATGTTTTTTTATATGTTTTTGGGGGATATTTATTATAACAAAAAGTAAAAAATATTGCATTTTTTTCAAAATTGTCGCTCTATTTTTGTTTATAGCGCAAAAAATAAAAACCGCAGAGGTGATCAAATACCACCAAAAGAAAGCTCTATTTGTGGGGGAAAAAAGGACGCCAATTTTGTTTGGGGGCCACGTCGCATGGCCGCGCAATTGTCTGTTAAAGCGATGCAGTCCCGAACTGTAAAAACACCTTGGGTCTTTAGACAGCATTTTGGTCCGGGGCTTAAGTGGTTAAAGGGCCCAGATGTCCCCAGGACCCCGGATGGCTACCCCCCTTTTTTTTATATATATTTTTCTTTATTTCTTCTTTGTTTTGTAAAGGGTCCCCCCTGCTTCTCAATTTGCAGCAGCCCCCCCGTTTCTCAATTTCAGGCGACAGCACCCCCCCCCCGTTCTCTGCTCCAGGGGGCCCATGCCTGAAGCTGTGTAAGGGGCCCCATAATTCCTGATGGTGGCCCTGTCTGGGGGTCAAAAAGACCTCACATCAAATGTTTTCCCTTTAAGAGCTATGGGTGGAAGTGAGGTTTTGACGTCGCTTCCGCCCTGCTATGGTATGGAGACGGGTGGGGGGGGCCATCTTCCCCTCACTCGTCTTCACACCCAAGAAGGATGAAAACCTGATTGCCTCCGCTGCTACCGACGGCTCCGGTAAGCGGCGGAGGGCACGGGAGAGAGCGGCGGGAGGGGGTCCCTCTCCCGCCGCCAATAATGGTGATCTCGCAGCGAATCCGCCGCAGAGACCACCATTATCGTAAACAGCTGCTGCCATAACAGAGATATCCTTCTTCAAAGTGCCGACTTATATAGTCATGTGACTAAACCTACAAGTATCACACGTCTCCTCGGTCAGTCATACAATAATAGGTGGATATAGTAAAATATAAATGATGTAGAAGGTATAACTCTCCACTCTCCTCTCTCATCAGATGACATCATAGAAATGGCGGTTGGACACAACATCTCTCTGATACCAAAGTACATCGGAGATTCCTCCGGGGTCAGCTGGTGGTTCAAAGGAAGAATCCTCGCCGACATCAGATTGGGGGATTCCAATCCAGTTTATTTTTACCCCAAATTCGACCTTTTTAAGGATCGCACCACTATAAATGGTTCTACGGGACACATGACCATAAGAAACCTGACCGAGGAGGACTCGGGGCATTACAGGGCGGAGGGGGATAATACCCGTCAGGTCACACGGATCCGGATCATTGTGTTCGGTAAGAGCTTTTCATGGGAATTTGAACTGAAATAAATCCTAGACGTGGACACTGCCGGAAAATGTGTTAGTTTTCGTTTCATTCGTTTTTTTAAAAAATTCAAAAATTTGGAAATTCGAAAATTTGGAAATTCGGAAATTCGAAAATTTGGAAATTCAAAAGAACGAAAATCTAAAAATTCAAAAGAACAAAAATTCTAAAGAACGAACATCTGAAAATTCAAAAGAACGAAAATCTGAAAATTCAAAAGAACAAAAATCTGAAAATTTAAAAGAACAAAAATCCAAAAATTCTAAAGAACGAACATCCGAAAATTCAAAAGAGCGAAAATCTGAAAATCCAAAAGAACGAAAATTCAAAAGAACGAAAATCCAAAAATTCAAAAGAACGAAAATCCAAAAATTTTAAAGAACGAACATCCGAAAATTCAAAAGAACGAAAATCTGAAAATTAAAAAGAACGAAAATCTGAAAATCCAAAAGAACGAAAATCCGAAAATTCAAAAGAACGAAAATCCGAAAATTCAAAAAAACGAAAATCAGAAGATTCAAAAATCCGAAAATTCAAAAGAACAAAAATCTGAAAATCCAAAAGAACGAAAATTCAAAAGAACGAAAATCTGAAAATTCAAAAGAACAAAAATTTTAAATGCTAACTAACTAATGAAAACTATTAAATTATAGGTATTAACATTTCCTTTCAAATTTGGTTGCACGTGAATGTAACAAATTCAAATTTATCTGAAGTTACAAATTATCTGAAATAACGAATGCCACATCTAAATAGATAGAATGGAACAAATTAATAAATAATAATAATAAAACGTTGTTATTATTATTATTATTATTATTATTATTATTATTATTATTATTATTATTATTATTGTTATTTATTATTAATTCCTTATGTTCCATTCGTTTAGATACAGCATTTGTTATTTTGAATATTTTGTCATTTTGGATAAATTCGTATTCCTTACATTCACTAAATTTGAAAAGAAACTCAAATTCCGAACTCTAAAGCCCCATACACACTATCAGTTTTCCTGATGGTTTTCTCTTCAGGTTTACCAAAACCATGTAGTGCAAGGGCCTGTCTGATTGCATTCAAATTGAAACTCTTGAGGTTTGACCTCATATTAGATGGTTTTGGTAAACCTGAAGAGAAAACCGTCAGGAAAACTGATTATTTCAGATGTTTGAATTTTTGGGTCTTCGTTCTTATTTTCAGATTTTTGTTCTTTAAAATTTTGGGATTTTCAAATTTCCGAATGTCAAATTTTCAAATTTGTGAAATATTGAATTTCCGAATTTTAGTTATTATTTTAGATTTTTAGATCTTGGTTCTTGTTTTCAAATTTTTGTTCTTTTGAATTCTCGGATTTACATTCTTATTTTTGGATTTTCTCATTTAGAATTTTCTAATTTCTGAAATGTCTAATTTTCGGATCTTGGGACCAGATTCACAGAGCGAGTACGCCGGCGTATCTACTGATACGCCGGCGTACTTTCAAATTCGCCCCGTCGTATCTTTAGTTTGAATCTTCAAACAAAGATACGACGGCTTCTGGCTTTGATCCGTACGCCTTCAGATCGTAGGTGCAATACTTCGGCGCCCGCTGGGTGGAGTTTGCGTCATTTTCCGCATCAGGTATGCTAATTAGCTTTTTCCATTGATTCACGAAGGTACGCGCGGCCGTCGCATTCTCTTACGTCGTCGCTAGTCGGCTTTTCCCGGCGTATAGTTAAAGCTGCTATTTTGTGGCATATAGATAGACTTGCCATGTTAAAGTATGGCCGTCGTTCCCGCATCGAATTAAAAAAAAAATTTTTTTGCGTAAGTCGTCCGGGAATAGGAAAGGACGTAACTCACGTCTAAGTTCAAAAAATGACGTTGGTGCATTTAAATGAATCACACCCCCTACCCGCCCAATTTGAATCACACCCCCTACCCGCCCAATAGAAATACACTACGCCGCCGTAACTTACGGCGCAAAATCTTCCTGGATTCGACTTAGAGCTAGGTAAGATACGGCGGCGTAGCGTATCTCTGATATGCTGCGCCAGGGCAATTCTATGTGAATCTGGCCCTTGGTTCTTATTTTCGGATTTTTGTTCTTTTGTTTCTTTGAATTTTCGGATTTTCATTCTTATTTTTGGATTTCCCGAATTTCGAATTTTTTAATTTCTGAAATATTCAATTTCTGAATTTTCTAATTTTTTTAATTTTGGAAATATAACATTTCTGAATTTTCGAATTTTCTAATTTCCAAATTTCTGAAACTTTGAATATCCAAGTTTTCGAATTTACAAAATTTGGAAATTTTCGAAAATTCTGATATTTCCAAATGAACTGTTTTGTCAAAATTTGTTTAAAAAATTATTCGGAATGAAACAAATTGCACATGTCTAATAAACACGTGAGAAGTCTCAGAAGGAAGCTGACATTCTCAGACTCCCCGGCACCATGCTGGTTCTTGTGGGACCTTTCCAACCGCGGTGCCGGAGTCATCCTGGAGTTGGCCAGCGGGTCTGAGAAGGGAGCTTACATCTGAGCTTTTTCACACAGATCTTTTTATGTGGTGGAAGTAAAATGTGTCCTTCATTGTAGAGATTGTTATTTTATCTCTCTGCAGATCACCCGGTTCGGGTCGTGAAACAATCCTCAGGCTGCAGCGTCATTCTCACCCCGAAGTACTCGGGAACCCCCTCAGAGGTCAGCTGGTGGAGGGGCCCTCATATACTTGCCCGGGCACAACTCCACCCATCGTCAGAGGTCGCCTATTATGGTCTCGGGGGGAGAGCGCACATAGATCCATCTACAGGAAACCTGACCATAAGATGTCTGATTATGGCGGACGCGGCGGAATACCGGGCAGAGGTGCTGGTGAACAACACCATTCAGTACACGGCTGTGAAGCTCACTGTGATTGGTAAGTGCCATCCAACTGAACGTGATAATACAGCAGAACCTCGGATTGCGAGGAATGCGGTTAACGAGCGTTTCACAATACGAGCGCTGTGTATTTTTTAAATCCTAACTCGGTTTGTCTCGCAGAACGAGCAGGATTCAGGCCAAAGCGGATTGCAGTACCGCGTTAGGCCTGAGGTGGGGGGCGCAGGAGCCGAGCCGAGCCGAACTGCACCATTCGAAGCAGTTCGGAAATGCTCAGAAAGACTTGGAAATACGCCCTTCCCGAGCCTTTCCAATGTTTGCCGAGGTGTCCTCTGGCCTTTCAGTGTGTTTACAAGTCTCTCCGGCGCCCCCCCACCTCTGGCCGCATGCGGTATTGCATGCCATTGAAGTCAATGCGGAACAAATAATTTTAGTTTCCATTGACTTCAATGGGGAAACTCGCTTTGGTATGAGAGTGCTTTGGATTACGAGCGTTCTCCTGGAACAGATTATACTCGTATAGCTAGATTCAGTAAGAGTTAGGCCGGCATATCAGTAGATACGCCGACCTAACTCGGAATCTGCGCCGTCCTAAGTTTAAGTGTATTCTCAAACTGAGATACACTTAAACCTATCTAAGATATGACGGCTTGTGCCGTCCTATCTTAGGGTGCAATTTTTCAGCTGGCTGCTAGGTGGCGCTTCCGTTGAGTTTGGCGTAGAATATCTAAAAGCATAGATACACCTATTCACGAACGTACGCGCGCCCGTCGCAGTAAAGATACGCCGTTTACGTAACGCATTTTCAGGCGTAAAGTTATTCCATCAAATAGCTGGCCTAGTCAAGGACTATAGCGGTGGCAACGGGCCGGTGTATTTCTTGACAGGACTCAGTCAGGAGATGTCTCTGCAGATCTTCTGGCTCGGGGTCCTATCAGTGCAAAAAGCAGAGCCCAGCCACCTGCCCAGCAGGAGGGACGGTTGTACTGCCGGTGCCTAAGGCCCCTTTCACACTGGGGCGGGAGGCGCGGTGGCGGTATAGCGCCGCTAAAAATAGAGGTATTGCCGCGGTTTCCCATTGTTTTCAATAGGAAGGAGTGGTGAAAGAGCGGTGAAGGAGCGGTGAAGGAGCGGTATACACACCGGTATACACGCCGATCCTGTCACCGCTCCAAAGATGCTGCTAGCATGAGATTTTTTTCTTTCCCGCCAGCGCATCGCCTCAGTGTGAAAGCCCTCGGGGGTCTCACATTGAGAAGGCTGGGCAGGAGTTTTTCAGGCGGTATTTAGGCGCAATTTTTAGCGCTGTACCGCCTGCAAAAACTCATCAGTGTGAAAGGGGCCTTATGCTGAGACTGATCCTCTTGATTAAGCTGCAGGCACATTTGCCGCCCCCCTGAAAGTGCTGCCTGGTACAATGGTACCATCGGGTCCCATGGTAAGGCCGGCCCTGATGGTAATGATGATGGGGCAGTGAAATGCATCCTTGGCACAGACATCCATCTCCCATGCAGAGACCTTTACTGGCACAGTGTTGTGGGCATCCTCACGCCCGTGTTCCATTTATTTTGGGGCACACGGCCGCGTGGACACAGACACCGCGTCCCAATATGTCTTGAGGGTGCATGTCCTAATAGAAATGGAATATGGGCATGAGGATGCACACAACATTGTGCCGGTAAAAGTCTCTGCATGAGACCTGGGTGCCCTGTGTGAATGTGCCCTCACGCTTGTGTTTGGGACGGTAGTGAAAATGTCGCGTGTGTCTTTTTACTGTCCCCAACCACTTCCCCTTATTTCTGCAAATAAGCTGAGGGTGGATAATATATGCCGTGGCCATGAAGCGCTTTGCACAGCAAAAATGATCCCTGCTGCATTCAGCCACAGCCCTCCCCCCGCTCTCCCATTCCATCGGGTCGGATTGGCAGCACAAAGTTTCTCCCGCTCCTCTGTGACAACTGAGGCCATAAGTTATGAAGATTTCATCACTTCCAGTGTCGGTTCTGCATTTACCTGGCTGGTGCCAGCTAAGAAAGCAGCCAATAAGCCTTGGAGGGCAGAGGAGGGATCAGGGGTCTAATAAACCCCAGATTTCTCCATAAAGAGGATGGCCCTGATTCACAGAGAGCAAGGGGCACATTACGCCGCCGTAGGGCAAACACTGTACGCTACGCCAACGCAGCGCGGAGAGGCAAGCATTGCATTCAGCAAGCCAGTGCTCCCAACGCTGCGCCAGCGTGGCGTGGGTTTCGAAGGCGCACGCCGGCGTAGGTGGAAGTGGGCGTGAACCCATGCAAATGAGGCGTGACCCCATGCAAATGATGGGCCGAGCGCCAGACAGGTACTTATCACGAACAGCACATGCGCCGTGACGTGGACGCATGCACAGCACCCCCCTGCGCCTGCTCACAACCACGCCGGCACAACTGCCTAAGCTACGCCGGATCACCGCGTACGCCGTGAACGTAGCCTACGCCCAGCCAGACACACGTCCAACGCACAATACGCCGGCTTGTGTTCCCTGGTGCAGACCTGTGCATGTCTGTTGCCGGGTTGCACCTCATGGGGAATAACTTTACGCTGGACGTACAACTTGCGCGCATCTAGCGTAGCCTGCGCCGGGCACACGCACGTTCGTGAATCGGCGTATTTCCCTCATTTGCATGTTTGAATGACTAATCAATGGGAGCGGCAACATGCACCCAGCCCATATGTGCGCCCACCCTACGCCGGCGTGTGCAAGATACGTCGGCGGGGTGTAGCCTGTTTTTAGGCGCATGTTGGTTTGTGGGTCTGGCGCACAGATACGACGGCGCACAATTGCACTTACGTCGGCGTAACGTGTTATATGTCGGCGTAAGTGCTTTGTGAATCTGGGCCGATATGTCACTACCCAAGGTATCACAAGGGATGATAAATATCACTTGAAGACAGCTGAATTATTTTTTTAAATTTAGGGCAGGGTTGGGGATGGGCCCTTTTGGACCCCATCAGGTAGGCTGTAGGGGGCCCCATGATGATTCCGGGATTCCGCCCCAGGGACGTCCTCCCAGAATAACTTGACCGCACTGTAGACGTATTTTGTCTATAGCGCGGTTGGCAAGAGGTTAAAGGGACAGTGTAAAAATATATATATATATATATATATATATATATATATATATATATATATATATATATATATATATATATATATATAAAATATATAAAAAAAATTAAAAAATGATAAAACGAAATGTGATTAAAACTTTTTTTTAAAGGGACAGTGTAAAAAAATAAATAAAAAAAAATCTAAAAAATAAAAATAAAAAAAATGCTAAAGCGAAACGTGATCAAAACTTTTTTTTTTAAAAAGGGACAGTGTAATAAATCAATAAAATACAATTTTAAAGCTAAACGTGATCAATTTTTTTTTTAAAGGGACAGTGTAAAAAATAAAATGAAAAAATAAAATTAAATATAAAAGAATAAACTTAAATTGTTTTAAAGCGAAACGTAATCAAAACGTTTTTTAAAGGGACAGTGTAAAAAAAAAAAAAAATCTAAAAAAAAAATAGAAAAAATGCTAAAGCGAAACGTGATCAAAACTTTTTTTTTTTAAAGGGACAGTGTAATAAATAAATACAATACAATTTTAAAGCTAAACGTGATCAAGGGACAGTGTAAAAAATTTTATGAAAAAATACAATAAAATATGAAAAATTAATAAAAAAAATGTTAAAGCGAAACATGATCAAAACTTTTTTTAAGGGCACAGTGTAAAAAAATAAAATAAAAAATAAAATAAAATATAAAAAATAAAATAAAATATAAAAAAATTAAAGCGAAACGTGATCAAAACCTTTTTTCAAAGGGACAGTGTAAGAAATAAAAATATATAAAAAAATGTTAAAGCGAAACGTGATTAAAACTTTTTTTAAAGGGACAGTGTAAAAAAAAATAAAAAAAACATGCTAAAACTAAACTTGATCAAAACTTTTTTTTAAAGGGACAGTGTAAAAAATAAAATTAAAAAATAAAATCAAACATAAAAAAAGAAATTAAAAATTTTTTAAAGCGAAACATGATCAAAACTTTTTTTAAGGGGCACAGTGTAAAAAAATAATATAAAAAATAAAATAAAATATAAAAAATGTAAGAAAATACAAAAAAATGTATTAAAAAAATGTTAAAGCGAAACGTGATCAAAACCTTTTTTTCAAAGGGACAGTGTAAAAAATAAAAAATAAATAAAAAAATGTTAAAGCGAAACTTGGTCTAAACTTTTTTTTTTTAAAGGGACAGTGTAAAAAATAAAATAAAAAAATAAAATTAAATATAAAAAAATAAATTAAAAAAATGTTAAAGCGAAACATGATCAAAACTTTTTTTTAAGGAGCACAGTGTAAAACATAATATAAAAAATAAAATAAAATATAAAAAAAATAATAAAAATAATGTTAAAGCGAAACGTGATCAAAACTTTTTTAAAGGGACAGTGTAAAAAAAAAAATATATAAAAAAAAAAAAAAAAATGCTTAAGCGAAACGTGATCAAAACTTTTTTAAAGGGACAGTGTAAAAAAATCAATACAATAAAAATTATATATTTTTTTTAAAGCGCTGCCGTCCCCGCGTGCTCGCGCGTAGTAGTGAACGCATACGTAGGTCACACAACATATGTAAACGGTGTTTGCACCACACATGTGAGGAAAATGTCCTAGCGAGAGCAATAATTCTAGCGCTAGGCCTCCTTTGTAACGCTAAACTGGTAACCTGTAAACATTTTTAAAGCGTCACCTATGGAGACTTTTAAGTACCGTAGTTTGGCGCCATTCCACATGTAATTTAAAAGCGTGACATGTTAGGTATCAATTTATTCGGCCTAACGTCCTATTTCACATAATGTGGTATTTATCCTGAAACACTTTAAATCGGGAAAAGTACATCATTATGGTCACTAGATGGAGCTGAAGATCTTACGAAAATCTCAGAATTAAGCGAAATACAGTGATAGCTGAGAGAATACTTGTCACCTTTTTCTTACCTATTGTTATAGAGAGAGCTGATCTCCGTATTCTCTCCTGCTTTATATTACAGCTCAGGAAGTGAGAGGAAGGAGAGGAACGATAGGACTGAGTGGGTGTGCGATCGCAGTCATGGTGGTTGCAGCGTCGGTGATTCTCGTCGCCATTCTTGGCGTCTTGTCTTGCAAATGTGAGTATAAATAATCTCCTTATCATGTTTCCACACACGGTATCAGTATCTATCTACACTATATTACCAAAAGTATTGGGATGCCTGCCTTACGCCAGGGTTTGACAAATTTGCTTGGAATCTAGGAGCCAGCTAAAAAAGTTAGGAGCCAGAAAACGCACCCCATCCCGACGAGCTTGCGCGCAGAAGCGAACACATACGTGAGCAGCGCCCGCATATGTAAACGGTGTTCAAACCACACATGTGAGGTTTCGCCGCGATTGGTAGAGCGAGAGCAATAATTCTAGCCCTAGACCTACTCTGTAACTCAAAACATGCAACCTGTAGAATTTTTTGAAACGTCGCCTATGGAGATTTTAAAGGGTAAAAGTTTGTCGGCATTCCACGAGCGGACGCAATTTTGAAGCGTGACATGTTGGGTATCAATTTACTCGGTACGTATTATCTTTCATAATATAAAAAAAAAATGGGGATAACTTTACTGTTGTCTTATTTTTTAATTAAAAAAAGTGTAATTTTTTCCCAAAAAAGTGCGCTTGTAAGACCGCTGCGCAAATACGGCGTGACAGAAAGTATTGCAACGATCGCCATTTTATTCTCTAGGGTGTTAGGATAAAAAATATATATATAATGTTTGGGGGTTCTAATTGGAGGGAAAAAGATGGCAGTGAAAATAGTTAAAAATGACATTAGAATTGCTGTTTAACTTGTAATGCTTAACTTGTAATACCAACGGCCACCACCAGATGGCACCAGCTCACAAAAAAAATATATATATATATTTTTTTTTGCCCACCTTCCAAGCCAAGTTGCCAGGACACTATTTCTAGTCGCCATGGCGACCTGGCGCCCGGGATTTGTCAATCCCTGCTTTACACGCACATGAACTTTAACCATTTAAGGACAGAAGGTGTTTTTCAGATTCGGTGTTTACGAGACTAAAACAGTTTTTTTTGCTAGAAAATTACTTAAAACCCCCAAACATTATATATATTTTTTTCTAACACCCTAGAGAATAAAATGGCGGTCATTGCAATACTTTTTGTCACACCGTATTTGCGCAGCGGTCTTACAAGCGCACTTTTTTTGGAAAAAATTCACTTTTTTGAATTAAAAAATAAGACAACAATAAATTTGGCCCATTTTTTTATATATATTGTGAAAGATAATGTTACGCCGAGTAAAATGATACCCAACATGTCACGCTTAAAAAATGCGCCCGCTCGTGGCATGGCGTCAAACTTTTACCCTTAAAAATCTCGATAGGCGACGTTTAAAAAATTTTTATACGTTGCATTTTTTGAGCTACAGAGTAGGCCTAAGGCTAGAATTATTGCTCTCGCTCTAACGATCGCGGCGATACCTCACTTGTGTGGTTTGAACTCCGTTTTCAAATGCGGGCGCTACTTGCTTCTGCGTGCGAGCTCGTCGGGACGGGGCGCTTTAAACTATTTTTTTTTTTGTTTTCTTATTTATTTTTATTGATTTTATAATTTTTTACACTGAAAATAAAAAATAAAAAATGTATCACTTTTATTCCTATTATAAGAAATGTAAACATCCCTTGTAATAGAAAAAAGCATGACAGGTCCTCTTATATATGAGATCTGGGGTCAAAAAGACCTCACATCTCATATTTACACTAACATGCAAAAAAAAAATAAAAAATGGAAATGTTGTCATTTAAAAAAATGACAACAAAAAAATTGTCTCTTTAAGACGCTGGGCGGGACTGACGTTTTGACGTCACTTACGCCCAGCAGAGCTATGGGGACGGGTGGGGGCCATCTTGCCCTCACTCGAGTCCTCACTGATCAGTCAGCAGCACCAGATCTCCTCCGCCGCTACCGGCGGCTCCGGTAAGCGGCGGAGGACGCGGGAGAGCGGCGGGAGGGGGGGCCCTCTCCCGCCACCGGCAAATCCGCCACGGAGACCGCCGTTATCGTTTACACGGCCACCCACTGAAGAGATGGATATCTCGGTTATGGCGCGCATGCTCAGAATCACGTCGCATATACTCCCTAAGATACGACGGCTCAATGCGTTCGACGTGAACGTAACTTACGCCCAGCCCCATTCACGTACGACTTACGTAAACAACGTAAAATACTACGGCTGTTCGGAACGTTTCCGATGTCCATACCCTAACATGACTTACCCCTGCTTTATGAGGGGAAAACTTATGCCGGACGTACGCCTTTACGTAAATGGCGTAGATTACTGCGACGGGCGCAAGTACGTTCGTGAATCGGCGTATCTAGGTCATTTACATATTCGATGCGTAAATCAACGGAAGCGCCCCAAGCAGCCAGCGTAAATATGCGCCCTAAGATACGACGGCGTAGGAGACTTACGTCGGTCGTAGGAAGTCAAAATTCAGGCGTATCTTGTACTGTGAATTAGGCGCATAGATACGGCGGCGCATCCGTGGACTTACGCGGCGTATCATTAGATACGTCGGCGTAAGGTCGGCGTAAGTCTTTGTGAATCGGGGCCATAGTTGTTGGGCCATTAACGGATCTTTATAATCAATGGCCCGGATTCAAGAAGCAATTGCGCCTGTGTAACCATAGTTACACAGCGCAATTGCTTACTTGCCACGGCGTAACGAGTGCTCCTGATTCAGGAACCTTGTTACGCCGACTGCAGCCTAAGATATGCGCGGCATAAGGCTCTTACGCCCGCATATCTTAGGCTGCATTCTTGCGATGGCCGCTAGGTGGCGTTCCCGTTGTGCTCAGCGTATAGTATGCAAATTGCATACTAACGCCGATTCACAACGTTACGCGAGCCCTGCGTACGCAGTTTACGTCGTTTCCATACAGCGTTTTTCGCATAAGCCAAAGTTACGTATACCCGTCGTTCCCGCGTCGCGAAATTTCAAATTTACGTAGTTTGCGTAAGTGATTCGTGAATGGCGCTGGACGCCATTCACGTTCACTTTGAAGCAAATGACGTCCTTGCGACGTCATTTGCCGCAATGCACGTCGGGAAAGTTTCCCGACGGAGCATGCGCCCTACGCTCGGCGCGGGAACGCGCCTAATTTGAATGATTCCCGCCCCCTACGGGATCATTTAAATCGCGCGCGCTTACGCCGGGCATTTTGCCGGCGCGCCCACGCAATTTACGGAGCTACTGCTCCATGAATCAAGGGCAGCGCAGTAAATTTGCGGGGGCGCAGGGCAAAATCGTTGCCCTGCGCCTCCGTAAAAAAAGCGCAATTGTACCTGAATCCACCCCAATCTCTTCTAACAGAAGAAGATCCCCCTGACTGGCGGACAGCTAATCTTGTACCCACCCCACAGGAAGGTAGAATCTGCCAATTACAGGCCAGTCAGTCCAACATCAATTAAGTTATTGGGGTCACTCCTGAGAAGAAGGATCGTCGATCACCTAAAACGCACCCAACTTGCTGGACCCAAAGCAGCGCGTTTCGACTCTGTGACATGTTACTAGATGCGGGGGGAGACAAGAGAAGCAACTTCATCATTTATTTCTCTCTATATACTTTTTAGGACTGGGGGAATTTTTTTTTCTACTGCGCCCCGCCCTTTACGTGTTCTTACCAATCACATCTATTTAATTATTTATCAATCACACTTACCGTATATACTCGAGTATAAGCCAACTTTTTCAGCACATTTTTTATGCTGAAAAAAAGCCCCCCTCTGGCTTATACGCGAGTGATTGTCTCCTGCTGTGTCATGCAGCCTTAAATGCTCAGCGGCCGTCCGCTGTAACAAAGCCCCGCCTCCTCCTCGTTTGTGATAGACAGAACACTGATACAACTATCACAGACGAGGAGGAGGCGGGGCTTTGTTACAGTGGACGTCCGCCGACTGCAGTTGAATGACACAGCGGGAGACACCCACTGTTTGTAATCAAAGGTACATGAGGCTGCAGATGGGCACAGTGAGGCTGCAGATGGGCACAGTGAGGCTGCAAATGGGCACAGTGAGGCTTCAGATGGGCACTGATGATACAGGTGGGCACAGTGAGGCTGCAGATGGGCACTGATGATACAGGTGGGCACAGTGAGGCTGCAGATGGGCACTGATGATACAGGTGGGCACAGTGAGGCTGCAAATGGGCACTGATGATAAAGGTGGGCACAGTGAGACTGCAGATGGGCACAGTGAGGCTGCAGATAGGCACTGATGATACAGGTGGGCACAATGAGGCTGCAGATGTGCACTAATGATAGAGGTAGGCACAGTGAGGCTGCAGATTGGCACTGATGATTCAGGTGGGCACAGTGAGACTGCAAATGGGCACAGTGAGGCTGCAAATGGGCATTTTTTACCCTCTTTTCCACTAAGGCCCCGTACACACGAGAGGATCGATCCGCTGAAATTGATCCGTGGATCGGTTTCAGCGGATAGATCCGCTGGTGTGTACGATCCAGCGGATATTTATCCGCGGATATATTTCGGGCCGACCGATTTCCAGCGGATAAATATTTCTTAGCATGCTAAGAAATCTATCCGCTGGAATCGGCTCCAGCGAATCGATCCCGTGGTCTGTACAGACTCACCGGATCGATCCGTCCGAACCATCCCTCGCATGCGTCGTAATGATTCGACGCATGCGTGGAATTCTTTATATGACAGCGTCGCGCACGTCGCCGCGTCATCATCGCGGCGACGGCGCGACACGTCATCGCGATGGGAATTCTGCGTGGATTTCGATCCGATGGTGTGTACACTCCATTGGATCAAAATCCTCAGAGGATTTATCCGCGGAATCGGTCCGGAGGACCGTATCCGCGTATAAATCCTCTCGTGTGTACTAGGCCTTACAGAAGCTGCTGCATTTCCCACCCTAGGCTTATACTTGAGTCAATACGTTTTCCCAGATTTGTGTGGTAAAATTAGGTGACTCGGCTTATATTCGGGACGGCTTATACTCAAGTATATACGGTAATTAAAAAAAATGAAAACGATCCATCCGATGTGTTATGTAATGCAGGAGATTCTGTTTTGTGTTTCCTTCCTCTCTTTGTATAATTTTATGTTTGTTTCTGCAGGTGGCGCTATGGTGACCAGGTTCCGAGATCCTCCCGTCGTACTCGTGTCTATGAGGTGTATTACCAAGATGGCTCTTGGAACAAGAATGGAAAAAACTGAGACCTGGTATTGTGATTGCAGGTTATGTCAGTCCAGTTTCCCGATGGAAAGGTTCCAGGAGAAGACTCATTGTATGGAGGTCACAAACTACCCTGCCACCATCCCCCATGTCTCAGTGAATGATAATAATGGGCATTTCTCCAGAGTGAAGGACTAGTGTAGCAAGGCAGTGCCTATGGGCAAGGAATAGGTGAACTGACCATGTGTAATGCAAGTCTCTCAGAGATCACTTTATTAGGGACCCCTCCATGTCTACAGCAGCCTTTCTCAACCATCGTTCCTCCAGAGGTTCCCGGGGGTTCCTTGGGCAGTGAGCAGTGGTGGAATGATTTCCTGTCTGGCCATGGATGTAAAAGGGCCCTATGCTGACCACGAGCATAAGGTGGTCCTTCTCTCATTTACCACATAAGATGGTCCTTCTCTCATTGACCACATAAGGTGGTCCTTCTCTCACTGACCATGTGTGATGCAAGTCTCTCAGAGTTCACTTTCTTGGGTATCCCCTATGTCTAATAACGGAAGAATGAATCATGGGACTTCATATCATTACATAAAGCTTTAAGAAATGACCAGAAACATGGTTGAGTAGCTGTTTGACCAAGCCTGACCTAATGATATCTAAGAAACTTTGACTGCGACATGATTGTTAGTGCAAGACGTGATGCTGGAAGCATCTCGGAAACGGTTGACCTCCTTTGATTCCAGAGTCTATCTAGAGCAGCCTTTATCAACCATGCTTCTTCCAGAGGTTGCCAGAGGTTCCTTGGGCAGTGAAGAGTGGTGGAATGATTTCCTGTCTCACCAGGAATGTAGAAGGTCACTATGCTGACCACGAGCATAAGCTGGTCCTTCTCTCATTGACAACATAAGGTGGTTTTTCTCTCATTGACCATGTGTAGTGCAAGTCTCTCAGAGATCACTTTATTAGGGACCCCTGCATGTCTAAAGCAGCCTTTCTCAACCATGGTTCCTCCAGAGGGTCCCGGGGGTTCCTTGGGCAGTGAGCAGTGGTGGAATGATTTCCTGTCTGGCCGTGAATGTAAAAGGGCCCTATGCTGACCACGAGCATAAGGTGGCCCTTCTCTCACTGACCATGTGTGATGCAAGTCTCTCAGAGATCACTTTCTTGGGTATCCCCTATGTCTAATAACGGAAGAATGAACCACGGGGCTTCATATCATTACATAAATCTTTAAGAAATGATCAGAAACGTGGTTGAGTAGCTGTTTGACCAAGCCTGACCTAATGATATCTAAGAAACTTTGACTGCGACATGATTGTTAGTGCAAGACGTTATGCTGGAAGCATCTCGGAAACGGTTGACCTCCTTTGATTCCAGAGTCTATCTAGAGCAGCCTTTATCAACCATGGTTCTTCCAGAGGTTGCCAGAGGTTCCTTGGGCAGTGAAGAGTGGTGAAATGATTTCCTGTCTCACCAGGAATGTAGAAGGTCACTATGCTGACCACAAATATAAGCTGGTCATTCTCTCATTGACCACATAAGGTGGTTCTTCTCTCATTGACCACATAAGGTGGTTTTTCTCTCATTGACCATGTGTAGTGCAAGTCTCTCAGAGATCACTTTATTAGGGACCCCTGCATGTCTAAAGCAGCCTTTCTCAACCATGGTTCCTCCAGAGGGTCCCGGGGGTTCCTTGGGCAGTGAGCAGTGGTGGAATGATTTCCTGTCTGGCCATGAATGTAAAAGGGCCCTATGCTGACCACGAGCATAAGGTGGTCCTTCTCTCATTGACCATGTGTAATGCAAGTCTCTCATAGTTCACTTTGTTGGGTACCCCCTATGTCTAATAACAGAAGAATGAATCATGGGGCTTCATATCATTACATAAAGCTTTAAGAAATGATCAGAAACGTGGTTGAGTAGCTGTTTGACCAAGCCTGACCTAATGATATCTAAGTACCTTTGACTGAGACATGATTGTTGGTGCAAGATGTTATACTGGAAGCTTTTCAGAAACGGTTGACCTCCTGGGATTCCAGAGTCTATCTAGAGCATCCTTTATCAACCATGGTTCTTCCAGAGGTTCCCGGGATTCCTTGGGCAGTCAAGAGTGGTGGAATGATTTCCTGTCTCACCATGTATGAATGTAAAAGAGCACTGACCACGAGCACAAGGGGGTCTTTCTCTCATTGACCACATAAGGTGTTTCTTCTCTCATTGCCCATGTGTAATGCAAGTCTCTCGGAGATCACTTTATTAGGGGCACCTCCATGTCTAAAGCAGCCTTTCTCAAACATGGTTCCTCCAGCGCAGTGGTTCTCAACCTGGGGGTCGGGACCCCCTTGGGGGTCAAATGACAATTTGCCAGGGGTCACCAAATTCTGGGCTGTTCCTGAATCCTGCACTGCTCTCCCAGCCCTTTCATGGCTGCCCAGCAGGGCTGTTCCTGGAGCCCATGGCCGCCCACTCAGCCTCTTTGCAGCCGTCCATTCAGTTCACGACATGGCTGGGGGGCAGAGACTAGGTCAGCTGGCTGGTGAGGAATGTGAAGTGGGAGAGGCTGGAGGAGACCCTATATCCTGATTTGGGCATAGGTGTCACTGCTATGAGACACCACAAATTCGGAGACACAGTGAGTAACACTACCTATGATTATAGTTGCTATTAAAAGTCCCCACTACAGTTCTCAGATCAGCAGATGACCTTGATCAAGAGCGCTAAATTTAGCTGATCAGAACTCTCCTTCTGTTGGAAAAAAAAAGAGACCACATGATAAAGGAAAAGAGGGGGAGGAACAAAGAAAAAGGGAGAGAAAGAATAGGAGAAAGAACAAGAGAGACAGCTAGAGAGAGGGATGGGGAAAAAAAACAAGAAATTAGGATAGAGAGAGATAAAAAGGGAAAGAAAGGAGAACAAAGAGAAAGAGTGGCACATAAAATGTACCATGAGGGGTTTTAATACTGTACGAGTGGAAGGCACTCAGGGAGTGCTAAATGCCTGTGGGTTAGGGGCGCAAATTACTTGTCTTGCCTTGGGTGCTGACAACCCACCCTACACAAATAGTCCCCACAACTTGGGAAATTTTATCAAGGGGTCACGGCACTAGAAGGCTGAGAACCACTGCTCCAGAGGTTCCCGGGAGTTCCTTGGGCAGTGAAGAGTGGTGGAATGATTTCCTGTCTCACCATGAATGTAAAAGGGCTCTTTGCTGACCACAAATATAAGCTGTTCATTCTCTCATTGACCATGTGTAATGAAAGTCTCTCGGAGATCACTTTATTACGGACACCTCCATGTCTAAAGCAGCCTTTCTCAACCATGGTTCCTCCGAGTCCAGAGGTATCCTGGGAGTTCCTTGGGCAGTGAAGAGTGGTGGAATGATTTCCTGTCTCACCATGAATGTAAAAGGGCTCTTTGCTGACCACAAATATAAGCTGTTCCTTCTCTCATTGACCATGTGTAATGAAAGTCTCTCAGAGAATATTTTATTATGTACACCTCTATGCAGTGGCGGCCGGTGCTTTTTTTGGGGGGGGGGCAAACAAACTTGGCCCCCTCACTCCTCCCACCCCCTTCCCCGTCACTCGATCGATTGTCTGCCCACCAGACCCAGACTTATGCCATCCAGGTCGTGGCTTTGGCGGCTTTACTCCAGCATCTCCTCCTGAGTTCCGGCGGTTGCTTTTCCTCACGGCCAATCGGGTCTTAGGATGCCCCAAGCCTCAGGCTCAAATCATGTGCTTTAACGAAAACATTGAAATCTATGTGTCTGGTGCCCTGCATGGAGATTAGGGGCCGGCGCATGGATTAGGGGGGCGCCCCTTATGAGTGGCCACCACTGCCTCTCTGTCTAATAACCAAGCAATGAATTATGGGGCTGCATAGCATTACATAAAGCTTGCAGAAATTATTAGAAAGGGGATTCATCTGCGGTGGCTCAACGCGATTGGCACTGCGCTGACAAGCCATTCACCTCTGCAGCTATGGGTTCGGATCCCGGTCTCGGCTACATGTGAATTGAGTTTGGTGGTCTCAGCCCGGCTCCGGGTGGCTGTGCTATGCAAAGGTAAGCTTGCGCTTAGTACGCCCGCCCACCCCCCTCCCACAAAAAAACACAACACTTACACGCACTCGAAATTGGGTTAACATGCACGCACTTTGACCACGCGGTCTCTAAAAAGAGAGGCGAAGGACTAACGGGGCTGGTCGAGCGGGCTAGTTCCTCTCACTCCCTTATAGGGAGTCCCTCTGCCCCGTTGGGCTTCAAAGCGGAGCAGGTAGGGCGGGCTGTGTGGGAGGACCCCCTCACACACCCGCCATTGCCACCCGGGGCATGAAGAAAGGTGGCAGATTGCCTCTGGGGGAGGCCTGCCTACTCCCAACTCCTGCAGTCAGGCTCCTCTCTCGAGTACACGCACAAAATACACTTTAGAAAAAAAAGAAAGGGGGATTCAGTAGCTGTTTGACCAAATGAGATCTTAGTAATGTCATGGCCGGAATACATAAAAATTTTCATACTTCGTGAAACATTCAGCCAAAGAGTCGTCATACCAGGGGAGCGCCCCCCCCTCCACCAGAAAAGGGTGATTGAATCATCCCCTCTAAGGAGAGTGGAGGTCACTAGACACACCTGATGTTGATACAAAGTAATTTAACCAATGGTGACAATTTGGTTGACAGTTGTCAAATTTATGTTTTAAGATTTAGATGCAACGCCTGTGTTATAGAAAAGCCAACGTGGACCTGACCGGAAAAACCTTCTCTGCTTCTTTCTTTAGATGCAGAGAAGGCGTTCGACAGTTAATTGGGATTACCTGAACCTGACCCTTCAAAAATTTGGCTTTAAGGATCCCATTCTCGATGCTATACTGGCCCTTTATACCACTCCCACAGCCCGAGTCTTTACTTCCGGCCGTCTTTCTAAACCTTTCCATATCTCTAATGGTACCCGACAGGGCTGCCCATTGTCCCCTCTAATTTTTAATATGATGGTTGAACCCCTGGCTGAGCACATTAGAACTAAAGACAACATATTGGGAATTCATATAGGAAAACTGGCCCATAAAATTGGCTTATTTGCAGACGACATAATCTTGATGTTAACTGATCCTTTTTCCTCTTTAACTGAAGTTCAAATTTTTTTATCCTGGTTTGGTGAGGTCTCTTTTTACAAAGTGAACGCTTTAAAATCATCCATTTTGGACATCGGAATTGATGCTGTGTCCAAAAATTTATTACAGCGCCAGTTCCCTTACATCTGGGAGGACACTAAAATTCCATATTTGGGTATCAACCTCACCAGAACTACCAAATCACTATGGGCCATATTCTGAGTAAAGTTACGATGGAGTATCTCAGGATACTCCATCGTATCTCTCTTTTTTGGCCCGCGTATCTATGCGAGTGATTCTTAGAATCATTTTCGCATAGATACGCTTAAGATCCGACATGTGTAAGTCACTTACACTGTCGGATCTTAAATGTAATCACTCCGCCGGCCGCTAAGTGGCGTTTACGTTCAGGTCTCATTTGTTTATGCAAATGAGCCTGATACGCCGATTCACGAACCAAATCGCGTCGCGTAACCGTCGCTAACGTCGTTTGCGTAGGCGTAAGGTTACCCCTGCTATATGAGGGGTAACCTTACGCCAGTCCCACGTAGGCCATGTTAAGTATGGCGTCGGGTCCGCGTCATGTTTTCCCGTCGGGTACGTCGTTTTACTAAGTCGTCCGCGAATACGACTTTACATCAATGACGCACACGTCGGCGTCATTGACGTTTTACACCGAGAACTGGAGCATGCGCACTGGGCTATTTTAAGCCCGGTGCATGCGCAGTTCGTTCGAATCGGGGGCGCGCTTAATTTAGATACAAGCCGCCCCCTTGGATTTACGCGGGGATACGCCGGGCCAATTACACTACGCCGCCCCAAACTACGGAGCAAGTGTTTGGGGAATACAGCACTTGCTCCTGTAGGTTGGGGCGGCGGAGTGTAAATGGCTTACGCGCCGCCCGCCTACTTTCTACAAGAATATGGCCCTATATGAATATAATTACCTTACCCTTATGCCGCGTACACACCATCACTTTATGTGATGAAAAAAAACGACACTTTCTGTGAAGTAAAAAATGACGTTTTTGAAACTTCAATTTTCAAAGACGAAGTTGCCTACACACCATCGTTTTTCTCACAATGTTCTTGCAAAGTGAGGTTACGTTCCACCACGTTTTTCCATTGAAGCTCGCTTCATAAGTAGCTTCTGGGCATGCGTGGATGAAAAAACGTCTTAGAAAACAACGTTTTTTGCTACACACGGTCAATTTCTGTGAAGTAAAAAGTGCACTTTTGAAAAACGACACATAAAATTGAAGCATGCTTCAATTTTTTTTGGTCGTTTTTTACAAGACATAAAACGACGTTTCCCCCCACACACATTCAATTAAAGTGACGTTTTTAAAAACGTCATTTTTTTTCATCACATAAAGTGATGGTGTGTACGCGGCATAAGAAGTAAATTACAGGCAGACCTTCAAAATCTGAGCAAGCACGAATTCTCTTGGTGGGGCAGATTATCTGCTTTTAAAATGATTCATCTTCCACAGGTGTTATATTTTTTTCGGAATTTACCTATTCCTATTTTCCAATATTTTTTTGAAATCCTTGCAAACACTTTTATCCAAATTTGTTTGGAAGGGAAAGAGGTCTAGATGTGCTCATAACAAATTAATTAAACATCGAATGTCTGGAGGAGTGGGATACATTGACTTTCAAGATTATTATCATTCCTCCATTCTAACCCAAGTGAGAGAGTGGTTTAACCACTTACCCCCCGGACCATATTGCTGCCCAAAGACCAGAGTACTTTTTGCGATTCGGGACTGCGTCGCTTTAACAGACAATTGCGCGGTCGTGCGACGTGGCTCCCAAACAAAATTGGCGTCCTTTTTTTCCCACAAATAGAGCTTTCTTTTGGTGGTATTTGATCACCTCTGCGGTTTTTATTTTTTGCGCTATAAACAAAAATAGAGCGACAATTTTGAAAAAAAATAATATTTTTTACATTTTGCTATAATAAATATCCCCCAAAAATATATAAAAAAACATTTTTTTTCCTCAGTTTAGGCCGATACGTTTTCTTCTACATATTTTTCGTAAAAAAAAATCGCAATAAGCGTTTATTGATTGGTTTGCGCAAAAGTTATAGCGTTTACAAAATAGGGGGTATTTTTATGTAATTTTTATTATATTTTTTTTACTAGTAATGGCGGCGATCAGCGTTTTTTTTTTTTCGGTACTGCGACATTATGGCGGACACTTCGGACACTTTTGACACATTTTTGGGACCATTGGCATATTTATAGCGATCAGTGCTATAAAAATGCATTGGATTACTATAAAAATGCCACTGGCAGTGAAGGGGTTAACACTAGGGGGCGGGGAAGAAGTTAAGTATGTCCCCTGGGTGTGTTCTAACTGTGGGGGGGGGCCTCACTAGGGGAAACACTGATCCTCGGTTCATACATTGTATGAACCGAAGATCAGCATTTCCCCTGCTGACAGGACCGGGAGCTGTGTGTTTACACACACAGCTCCCGGTCCCCGCTCTGTACCGAGCGATCGCATGTGCCCGGCGGCGATCGCGCCCGCCGGGCACACGCATGGGAGTCGGGGGCGAGCGGGGGGCACGCGCGCGCGCCCCTAGTGGCGGCTGGGAGAGAGGACGTCATACTACGTGCTCTCGCCCAGCCGAGCCAACTTGTCGACGTATAACGGCGGTGGGCGGTCGGCAAGTGGTTAACACTACTTCTACTACTCAATGGGGTAATATTGAATCCAGTTACTGTACGTATGGCCCAACCAATATTTGGTTGTATGGGGCCATTTTGGGGGTTAAAATCCCAACACATCTACCACCTACACTGGCTGTTTCCATTAAAACATGGCTTAAATTCTTGACCTCTTCTGGACTAACAGATCCCAGCATTTATATTAAGGTCCCTATCCAAGCTTTACACCTTCTTATTAGTCACATTCCGATTGCTTCCTGGCACAAAAAAGGCATTAATTATCTACAGGACTTTTACTCGAATGGATACATTAAATCCTTCCAATCTATTCAATCCGAATATGACCTACCTCACATTAATTATTCTCAATATACACAAGTGGTACATTGTTTATATAAACTAGGCCATTTCTTTAAGCTCATTCACACTTCGGCTTGGTCCTATTTGACTGTAACGGAATGACCCGGGACACCCAGAGACTTTGTAAGGATGAGGGGTACTCCTGTACCGGCGTCACCACGGAGTCTTATGTCTAGTGTCACCTTATGTCTGATAGGGCCATAGGGTGACTGAGAAATTATGTCCTAAATTACAGGACAGGGGACATCACTGATAGTTCATATTGCAGGATTTTGAGATACTGCAAGATGTTGGTTAATTGTGACCCAACCAGTCAATAGTGACTCATTTCCATGATTAGCCCTGACTAGTGACATGCTAATTGAGTCAGGCTCCTGGCAGACCTTTCATTGTGTGATAACACTGCTTTAAGCCTATTGATGCTCAGAGGTGTGAATACCTTTTGGTCAAGCTGTATGCAAAGACAGAACGTCTGTCTAGGGATATGGATTAAGAAGAGATCATTGTGTGTGATGGTGTTTTGATTGTTATGCTGTTAATGAAGGAATGTGCAGTGATTAGATCATGATAATTATAGCCCGGCGCCGACATGTCTAGAATGTTTAGTAATTAGCTCAAAGAATGTGATTGAAGCCCCCCACGGTGTGATGTGTGGGTGGGGAGTTGATTGTTCCTTTAATGCCTTGTACTGTATATAAGACTGAAAGAAACCATTAACGTTGTCGTTACATTTGAAACCAGAAGCACAGAGCTGTGTGTCTCATGTCTGGGGGTAATTCTTATGGATCGGGTCCTGTTGGTTGGAGTGTCGATAAGCTGTCATGGGTTGATGGAAGGTCATAAACGGTGGTGACCGTTACATTGACATCACCAGTACAACAAAAAAAGAGGCATTTCCTTATTCTATAATTTAATGCAACAAAAACGTACCTTTACTAAATCTTCTTCTCATCTACAGTGGGAAAACGACCTTAAATGTTCCTTTACAGATAACCAATGGCATATAGCTTGCAAAGCCAATCAATCTGCTTCTAAGTGCACCTCCCTATGGGAATTATCTACCAAAATTACACTACGTTGGTATTATACTCCAGCAGTAATGTCCAAATTTAATTCCCAATCCCTCAACACGTGTTGGAGACTTTGGGCCAGATTCACAAATGAGATACGACGGCGTTTCTCCTGATACGCCGTCGTATCTCTGTTTCTATCTATGCGACTGATTCATAGAATCAGTTACGCATAGATATCCCTAAGATCCGACAGGTGTAATTGTTTTACACTGTCGGATCTTAGGATGCAGTACCGCGGCCGCCGCTGGGGGGAGTTTGCGTCGTAAACCAGCGTCGGGTATGCAAATTAGGAGTTACGGCGGATCCACGACGTTTTTTTGCGTCCGCTACGTCGCCGCTAGTCTAGTTTCCCGTCGTTCCCGCGTCGAAATTCAAAATTTAACGTCGTTTGCGTAAGCCGTCTGGGAATACGGAAGTACGCTATGCGCGTCGCCGTTAAACAAAATGATGTCACGGCGCGCAAAGCACGGCGGGAGTTAAGAAACGGAGCATGCGCAGTTGGTCCGGCGCGAGAGCGCGCCTAATTTAAATGGCACACGCCCATTTAAATTGGCCTGCCTTGCGCCGGAGGCGGCCGGCGTAGTTTTCATCGCAAGTGCTTGGTGAATCAGGCACTTGCGATGAAAAATTGCGGCGGTGTAACGTATCTAGGATACGCCGCCGCGATTCTACGTGAATCTGGCCCTTTGTACTGCTAAAGGGGACATATTTCATACATTGTGGAGCTGCCCTAAGCTTAACAACTACTGGACAAAAATTTTCCAAACAATTTCTGATTTGACACAAACACAAGTAACACCCGATCCGGCATTGGCTCTGTTATCCCTGGGAATAGAAAAATTCCCAGCTAATCTACAAAGAATTGTAACTCACTTCCTCTTAGCGGCTAGACTATCTATTACTAGGAAATGGAAAGATTCTAATCCGCCATCTCCCGATGATGCTGTTGACCTTACCAACCTTCATAACTCCTATGAAAAAATACTGGCATCATCCTTAGGCTTACTTCATAAATATACGATCCATTGGGCTACTTGGAATCTCTGGTACGATACCCTGACATGATTTGCTTCATTTAACCACTTCCTTACTGGGCACATAAACCCCCTTTGTTCCCAGGCGAAATTTCAGCTTCCGGCACTGCGTCACTTTAACTGGCAATTGCGCGGTCGTGCGACGTGGCTCCCGAACAAAATTGGCGTCTTTTTTTCCCCACAAATAGAGCTTTCTTTTGGTGGTATTTGATCACCTCTGCGGTTTTTTATTTTTTGCGCTATAAACAAAAAAAGAGCGACAATTTAAAAAAAATATATTTTTTTTTTACTTGTTGCTATAATAAATATCCCAATTTTTTTTTTTAAAAACTATTTTTTTTCTCAGTTAAAGCGGGGGTTCACCCTATTGACGAAAAAAAAAATTTTTTTTTTTCTTTTACCATAAAATCAGGCATTGTAGCGCGAGCTACAGTATGCCTGTCCCGAATTTTTTACCCCCGTACTCACCTTGTACTCGTAGATCGAAGATACCGGGGAATGGGCGTGCCTATGGAGACGGAGGATGATTGACGGCCGGCTCTGGCGCGTCACGCTTCTCCGGAAATAGCCGAAATAGGCTTGGCTCTTCACGACGCGTGCGCATAGCCTGTGCGCAGGCGCCGTGAAGAGCCGAGACCTACTCCGGCTGTCTTCGGGGAGAGTGACGTGCCAGGGCCGGCCGTCAATCATCCTCCCTCTCCATAGGCACGCCCATTCCCCGCGGGAGCCGAAATCTACGATGTCCGATTACAAGGTGAGTCCGGGGTTAAAAAAATTGGGACAGGCATACTGTAGCTCGCGCTACAATGCCTGTCTCGATGGTAAAATCGTGTCGGGGGGGGGGGGTGAACTACCGCTTTAAGGCCGATACGTATTTTTCGACGTATTTTTGTAAAAAAAATAAAAATAATTACAATAAGCAACTGGTTTGCGCAAAAGTTATAGTGCCTACGAAATGGGGGATAGATTTATGTTTTGTTTTTTTTACTAGTAATGGCGGCGATTTGCGATTTTTTTTGTCAGGGCTGCGATATTGCGACGGACGTATCGGACACTTTTGACACAATTTTGGGACCATTCACATTTATACAGCGATCAGTGCTATAAAAATGCACTAATTACTGTATAAATGTGACTGGCAGTGAAGGGGTTAACACTAGGGGGTGAGGAAGGGGTTAAATGTATTCCCTGGGTGTGTTCTTACTGTGTGGGGGGAGGGGGGTGACTGGGGGAGGTGACCGATGCTGTGTCCCTATGTACAAGGGACACAGATCGGTCTCCTCTCTCCCTGACAGCATGTGGAGCTCTGTGTTTACACCCCATCATTACACACAGAGCTCCACGTCCTGCTGTGTTACCAGCTGTGTTCCCGACGATCGCGAGTGTCTGGCGGACATCGCGGCCGCCAGGCACTCGCATCGGCTCCCGAGCGATGCGCCGGGCACGTTGTTTCCCCGCTGCGCGCCCCCAGGGAACAACAACGGCAGGACGTCTTTCGACCATAGCGCGAATCTCAAGTGGTTAATTTAATACTATTATTTACTCTTTTTGTTTAGTTAACATCTCTTATGGAAGGATTGCCTCCCGGGCACTGCGAGTCCCCTCGGGGGAGTTAGGGGGAGTTCAATCCTCCCTTCTACGATTGAAATTAGATTTTTGTTTCAACATTAAGTATCACTAGGAATTCTCGACCTTATTTAACTGCTTGCCGACCAGCCGCCGTCATTCTACGGCGGCAGGTCGGCTCTGCTGGGCGAGAGCCCGTAGCTATACGGCGGCTCTTTGAGCCGCCACTAGGGGCGCGTGCGAATTTGCTATTCTCCTTCTTCCTTCAACTCTACCTTCTTCACCACAGGTTTATTGTTTTTACCCGGCTGGGTAATAAAGAGCACAGCAAAAGACACCTGTTGTGGACATTCCTTTACTTCTGCTATATGCACCATTCATCCCAATGGTCCCAAAAATGTGTCAAAAGTGTCCGAAGTGTCCGCCATAATGTCGCAGTACCGAAAAAAAAATCGCTGATCGCCGCCATTACTAGTAAAAAAAAATATTAATAAAAATGCCATAAAAATACCCCCTATTTTGTAAACGCTATAACTTTTGCACAAACCAATCAATTAACGCTTATTGCGTTTTTTTTTTTTACGAAAAATATATAGAAAAATACGTATCGGCCTAAACTGAGGAAAAAAAATGTTTTTTTTATATATTTTTGGGGGATATTTATTATGGCAAAAAGTAAAAAATATTTTTTTTTTCAAAATTGTCGCTATATTTTTGTTTATAGCGCAAAAAATAAAAACCGCAGAGGTGATCAAATACCACCAAAAGAAAGCTCTATTTGTGGGAAAAAAAGGACGCCAATTTTGTTTGGGAGCCACGTCGCACGACCGCGCAATTGTCTGTTAAAGCGACGCAGTCCCGAATCGCAAAAAGGTCTCTGGTCTTTGGGCGGCAATATGGTCCGGGGGGTAAGTGGTTAAACAGTATTGTATATACTCAACTTCCTAACTAGCATTGCATATGTGCAATCGAAGATGTATGCTATTTCACCTCTTGTATACTGTAAAACATTGTTATTTTATTTGCTACATTGTAACATTTTGAATAATCCAATAAAAATATATTGAAAAGAAAAAGAAAAGCCAAAGCAAACAACCCCATTGCTTCAAAGAGCGAGATCGTCTCTCAGAGAAAGCACCAGAAATTCAGATTCTATATGAAATTTTATAAATTATACTTGTAGTGAGTGAAATGATTTACTTATTAATTTTATTGGGAGATATTTATACATTGGTAAGAATTCCCCATAGATTAACCAACCCAGGAAATGATTGTGGTATGTTACTGACTGTATGACCAAAGGTTTCGCAATTATGCATTTATAAAATTGTATAATGTTAATTTACTAAATGTGATGTATTAATTATTCTTTGAAAAAGAGGGGTGTACTGCGCTAATTCGATAAATAGTAAAGCGGCAACTAAAATGTTATACAACACCAGGGCCTTTTTTTCAGTGGGAACGCGGGGGAACGCAGTTCCGGCACCTCCTAGACTGACTGGCCCAAATTCACGTACAGCTGCGTATCTTTGAGCGGGCGTAATGTATCCGATTTACGTTATGCCTCCGCAACAAAAGACGGGCAAGTGCAGTATTCTCAAAGCACTTGCTCCGTAAGTTGCGGCGGCATAGCGTAAATAGGCCAGCGTAAGCCTGCCTAATTCAAATTGTGAAGAGGTGGGCGTGTGTTACCGTATTTATCGTGGTATAACGCGCTCCCGCGTATACCGCGCACCCCTAAAGTTGACCCGTATCCTGTGGAAAAAAACTTTTTTTTTTTTACTTACAGTTTTGGTGTCTTGCGCGGCTTCCATCGGCGGCCTTTTCGGGTCCGGCGTCCGTCTGCGGCTTCGGGTGTCCTCTTCGGCGGGTTCAACGTCCTTCTGCGGCTTCGGGTGTCCTTCTGCGGCTTCGGGTGTCCTTCTGTGGCGGGTCCGGTGTCCTCTTCGGCGGGTCCGGTGTCCTCTTTGGCGGGTCCGGCGTCCTTCTGCGGCGTCCTCGCGTCCTCCCCGCTCGTTTTCACGCGCCGAGTTTGAATACTGCGCCGACATATATAGAGCGCAGTACACTCGTGTATTGTCGGCAATGCTCGGCTACCCGCGCTGACGTCCTGTACGTCCAGGACGTGAGCGCGGAAGGAGCCGAGACTGCCCGACTATACCCGAGTGTACTGCGCTCGGTATATGTCGGCGCAGTATTCAAAACTCGGCGCGGGAAAGCGGGTATCGGCGTATACCGCGCACCCACGATTTTGCCCTGATTTTCAGGGCAAAAAAGTGCGCGGTATACGCCGATAAATACGGTATGTAAATTGACCCGACGTGATTGACATTTTTAACGAACGGCGCATGCGCCGTCCGTGGACATATCCCAGCGTGCATTGCTCCAAATACGCCGCAAGGACGTATTGGTTTTGACGTAAACGTAAATTACGTCCAGCCCCATTCACAGACGACTTACGCAAACAACGTAAAAAAAATTAAATTCGACGCGGGAACGACGTCCATACTTAACATTGGTACGCCGCATGTACGCCTCATATAGCAGGGGTAACTTTACGCCGGGAGAAGCCTAACGTAAACGGCGTATCTGTACTGCGTCGGCCGGGCGTACGCTTGTGAATTCGCGTATCTAGCTGATTTACATATTTCTAGGCGTAAATCAGCGTACACGCCCCTAGCGGCCAGCGTAAATATGCAGTTAAGATCCGACGGCGTAACAGACTTACGCAGGTCGGACCTAATAGAAATCTATGCGTAACTGATTCTAAGAATCAGGCGCATAGATACGACGGCACAACTCAGAGATACGACGGCGTATCTGGAGATACGCCATCGTATCTCCTTTGAGAATCTGGGCCACGGTATGTAATGGCAAGGGGGGCAGGGTATTGATGCTCACTACTGGGATCTATTTTTGCAGGGGGGTCTATTGTTTCTGGGGGGGTCTTATGTTGCTGGGGGGCCTGTTGTTTCTGAAAGAGATCTACTGTTGGGGGAGGGGTCTATTGTTGAGGGCAGCCAGAGAGTCTATTAATGCTGGCTGTGCGGAGATCTGTTGATGCTGCCGAAAATCTATTGTTTCTGGGGGGGGGGGGGGAATTTTGTTAGGGGGGTCTATTGTTGCTGTCTGCAGGGGATTTTACTGCTTTTCTTGATATCATTACCAAATTCCATACAAATTACTTAGCACCACAAAATGATACTTGGTTCTATATTGTCTAAAAGGGACGGTACTGGGAGGTGGGTAGAGGGCGAAAAAAAAGGGGTGACTCGGAAAGAGGGAGTTCCCGCACCTATTGTATGAGAAAAAAGCCCTGTACAACACTAATAATAATGGTCAAAGGAAGAGCTGCGCTGTTGTAAGCTAAAATGTGACACTATTGATAATGAAATTCTAGATAAATATCAATAAAAATTATGAAACACCGACTGAGTGAATTTATTTTCTTATCTGTAAATAGATCTGTGAGACCTCAATAGGATAACAAGAAGGGGTTAATTCCTAAATTAGGTAGAAACCTGAGAATTATCAAGTGAATAAATAGCAGTCCGTGGGGTAGATTCAGGTACAATTGCGCATTTTTTACGGAGGCGCAGGGCAACGTTTTTGCCCTGCCACCCCGCAAATTTTCTGCGCTACCCGCGATTCACGGAGCTCCGTAAATTGCGTGGGCGCTCCGGCAAAATGCCCGGCGTAAGCGCGCGCAATTTAAATGATCCCGTAGGGGGCGGGAATCATTTAAATTAGGCGCGTTCCCGCGCCGAGCGTAGAGCGCATGCTCCGTCGGGAAACTTTCCCGACGTGCATTGCGGCAAATGACGTCGCAAGGACGTCATTTGCTTCAAAGTGAACGTGAATGGCGTCCAGCGTCCATTCACGATTCACTTACGCAAACAACGTAAAATTTAAATTTCGCGACGCGGGAACGACGGGTATACGTAACATTGGCTGCCCCTGCTATTAGCAGGAGCAGCCTTACGCTGAACACGCCGTACGCAAACGACGTAAACTGCGTACGCAGGGCGTGCGTACCGTAGTGAATCGGCGTTAGTATGCAATTTGCATACTCTACACTGACCACTACCGGAACGCCACCTAGCGGCCTGCGTAAGAATGCAGCCTAAGATATGAAGGCATAAGGAGGCTAATGCCACGCATATCTTAGGCTGTAGTCAGCGTAACAAGCTCTCTGAATCAGAAAAGTCGTAACTTAGTGGGCGGCCTGCCTCCACATGTGTTTTTATTACCCATCGGGTGTTTTTATTACCCATCGGGTAAGCTATCAATATTTTTGTTTATTGTCTATTTATTTCTCTGCTGAATTGTATTGTATATGTTTTTATATTGTCAAGTATTTTATAGATTGGCTCTCCTGAAGAAGCGGTATACCCTCGAAACGTTCTGTTCTGTTTTTTTTTATTCTGTAATAAATCCTTTAAAATCAACAACTCTTATTGCTTTCCATCAGTACCGAAATAGTCCACAAACTTTTGGGTGGGCATATCCTCAAGTCTAGCTTCAGCAACTATTCTTTTTGCCCTTCCCCTTCCCCCTTTTTCCGAATCCAATAGTCCAGTAAAAAGTGCTGACAGGATAGTGCCTCCACCAAACAATAACACTGCCGCTTACCAGATGGATGTGATCTCTAATTATAGGAGATCAATATGCGCATATGGTTGATTTTCCAGCCTGGGGTCTCTATTGGTAGCAAAAATCCCTCAGTGTGGTTCAATATTGCATAGAAGATGTCTCAAACAACGTAGCAATCCAGGATACACCACATTAAAAAAAAAAAGGAAGGGACTAGCATAGCGTAAAACCCTTAAAAATGTAATAAGTAACATAAAAATGCACACTTACATCGAAGAAGTGAGATAAGGCATATAAAATACAATCGAGCCGGCCTGCTCTTCGATTCAGCAGCCAGTATCTTCCGGGTCTGGCGCACAACGTGATGACGTCAGAACGTTGTTCCTCCCAACGTTTCGTCACTAGAGGGACGTGGTCACGGGATCAAAATTAATTATTCTTTGTCTCTTTTTTAAAACACACCTAAAGCTGATTGAACAATGATTTTCTATATCCAGTAAATTCATCTATATGTCCTTTCTTGAAGAAGCCGTTCTGGTGAAACATGTTGAAATAAGTGGAACGTAAACTTGTATGTGATTACAGAAACTCATTGTCAGTAACAGGATGTGTGTGTACACCCTTGGCCGTGATTATACTGTTTTCACTACTTTTATGATATTATTTTTTTCAATAAATATTTTGTATTTTTATATTAAATCTGAGTGAACTTTTATGTGACGCACCTTAAAAGTCCTAAAACTCCAATCAAACCCATTTTCAATATTATATTTGTGTATAGGCCTTTGCACCCCCATGATAAATTCATTTGATGACTGTTACTGAAAAAACGAATTGTTGCATTATTGAGCAGTAATGATCCACTCAGGGCATTATGTCTACTATGTTCTCCACAATCTTAATTCATTCATTTATTATTATATCTGCTTTGTACTGATCTTGCTAATGTAGATGACACAAGTCCTAGCATGAACTCCTCAGAGCTTAAGATGTGACACCCCCCCAACTATTGACGTACTACAGGTCCCAGCATGAACCCCTCAGAGCTGAAGATGTGACCCCCCCGCCCCCCAAATAGTGAAGAACTAAAGGTCCCAGCATAGATCTGTGAAATCTATGGGATCACACTCTAGATCTCACAGGTTCATGCTGGGAGTTTCAAATTTGGGGGGGCCACACCCTTAGATCTCAGGGGTTCATGCTGGGACAGGTAGTCCTTTAATTTGGGGGGGATGTGACCTCCCCAAAGTTAAGGACTACAGGTCCCATCATGAACCCCTCAGAGCTGAAGATGTGAGACCCCCCCGCCCCCCAAATAGTGAAGATCTACAGGTCTTAGCATAAACCTATGAAATCTATGGGCTCACACCCTTAGATCTCAGGGGTTCATGCTGGGTGTTGTAGTCCTTCAAATTTTAATATCTAAAGATGTGATCCCCAAAATTGAAGGACTACAGGTCCCACCATGAACCCCCTTTAGAGCTGAAGATGTGAACACCCCCCCCCCCCCAACCAGTGAAGAACTACAGGTCCCAGGATGAACCAGTGAAATTATGGGGTCACAAAGAAAGGTATAAAAAAAATATTTTTTTAGGAAGGGGGGGGGGGTGTCCCTGAATGGCAGTTTGGAAATGTGGTCACCCTACTGCCAACTTCTGAGACAAGATGGGGGCAGAGATGAGGGGGTGCCACAGCTTAACAGAGGAGCACAAGATAAGGCGGAGGAGTTCTGTCCTCCTCTCTGCAGCCGACTGCTGAAACAAGGTAAGGGTGGAGATGGGGGTGCCACAGCTGCACAGAGGAGCACAGGATCAGGTGGAGGAGTTCTGTTCTCTGTTCTGCTGCCGACTTCTGAGACAAGGAGGGGGGTTCCACAGCTGCTGGAGAGGTGCGAGGGCCACATGAAATGTCCTGGAGGGCCTGGTGTTTGACACATGTGATCTACATCAGCCTTATTTCAACCAGGGTGCCCAGGCACCCAGTGTGCCTTGTGGGTTCTTCAGGGGTGCCTTGTGGGTTCTTCAGGAGTGCCTTGTGTGTTCTTCAGGGGTGCCTTGTGGGTTCCTCAGGGGTGCCTTGTGTGTTCTTCAGGGGTGCCTTGTGGGTTCTTCAGGGGTGCCTTGTGGATTCCTCAGGGGTGCCTTGTGGATTCTTCAGGGGTGCCTTGTGGGTTCCTCAGGGGTGCCTTGTGGGTTCCTCAGGGGTGCCTTGTGGATTCTTCAGGGGTGCCTTGTGGGTTCCTCAGGGGTGCCTTGTGGGTTCCTCAGGGGTGCCTCGGCAAAAATGCCTAAAAATTGCCCTAAATTTCCCAAAAATTGTCAACAACCCAGCGGGTAGATAAAGATTTCCATCTTTGTTAGAAAAGGCCACAGGTTTTTATTGTGCAGCGTTACAACCTTGGGCACCATGTGGACCCGCATTCTAACAAGCGATGATGTCATCAATAGATAAGGAGAACTTCTGCACAACATCCTCCCTTGTCCCTCTCCGTTGGCACCGGGGTCACCATAACTGAGTGAGGGAAACGAGGGGTGAAGAGAAACTCTGGAATATTAGTCAGTACCGGGGGGGGGGGTGAAAAGGTGTATTTGCTTTGTAAGAATAAATCGCCTCTTAAACAGCGTACACACGACCATTTTTAATGTCCTTGAAAAAACACTGGGCTAGATTCAGCAACAAGTTACGGCGGCGTATCTCCAGATACGCCGCCGTAATTTCAAATCTGCGCCGTCGTATCTTTACGCCGATTCTCAAAGGCAGATACGTTGAAAAAATAGGCTTCGTAACTTGAATATGGCGGCATATAATTGTGTGCAATTTTACGCTGGCCGCTAGGGGCGCTTCTGTTGTTTTCAGCGTAGAATATGCAAATGACCTAGATACGCCTATTCACAAACGTACGTACGCCCGGCGCAATTTTGTTACGTCGTTTACGTTAGGCTTTTTTCGGCGTAAGGTTACTCCTGCTATTAGGTGGCGCAGCCAATGTTAAGTATGGATGTCGTTCCCGCTTCGAATTTTGAATTTTTTACGTCGTTTGCGTAAGTCTTTCGCGAATACGGCTGGACGTCGTTTACGTCGAAAGCAATGACGATTTGCGGCGGAATTTCGAGCATGCGCACTGGGATTCTTTCACGAACGGCGTAAAAAACGTAAAATACACGGGGTCACCATTAATTTAAATAAAACACGCCCCCCTCATCCTCATTTGAATTAGGCGCGCCTACGCCGGCCCCATTTACGCTACGCCGCCGTAAGTTTGGAGGCTTTGTGAATACAGCACTTGCCTCTATAACTTACGGCGGCGCAGCGTAAATACGATACGCTGCGCCGCCGTAATAATGCGCGCAGCTTCCTGAATCTAGCCCAAAGTTTTTCTCAACGTGATTCTTGTCAAGCCGGCCTTGCCTACACACGATCGTGAAAAAAAATGCTCTAGCAAAGCGCGGTGACTTACAACACGTTCGACGGCACTATTCAGGGGAAGTCCAATTCGGATGACGCCACCCTTTGGGCTGCTTTTGCTGATTTCGTGTTAGTAAAAGTTTGGTGCGAGACGATTCGCGCTTTTCAGTCTGTTACAGCGTGACGAATGCGCTATCTCCATTACGAACGCTAGTTTTACCAGAACAAGCGCTCCCGTCTCATAACTTGCTTCTGAGCATGTGCGTTTTCCCCCCGTCGTTAAAGCCCACACACGATCGTTTTTCACGACGTGAAAAACGACAACGTGAAAAAAATTTGAATGCCCGTTTTTCACGTTGGGAAAAATGCTCTGGAGCCCACACACGATCGTTTTTAACCACTTGATCACTGGGCACTTAAACTCCCTTCCTAACCAGACCAATTTTCAGCTTTCGGTGCTCTCACATTTTGAATGACAATTACTCGGTCATACAACATTGTACCCATATGAGATTTTCGTCCTTTTTGTCCCACAAATAGGGCCAGATTCTCGTAGATGGGCGTAATGTATCTGATTTACGTTACGCTGCCGCAAGTTTTTCAGGCAAGTGCTTTATTCACAAAGCACTTGCCTGTAAAGTTGCGGCGGCGTAGCGTAAATTCAAATTCGGCGGGTAGGGGGCGTGTTTCATTTAAATGATGCGCGTCCCCGCGCCGAACGAACTGCGCATGCGCCGTCCCTAAAATTTCCCGGCGTGCATTGCTCTAAACGACGTTGCAAGGACGTCATTGGTTTTGACGTGGACGTAAATTACGTCCAGCACCATTCACGGACGACTTACGCAAACGATGTAATTTTATAAATTTTTGACGCGGGAACGACGGCCATACTTAACATTGGCTGCGCCTCATATAGCAGGGGCAACTTTACGCCGGGAAAAACCTAACGTAAACGTCATAACTTTACTGCGTCGGCCGCGTGTACGTTCGGGAATTCGCGTATCTAGCTAATTTGCATACTCGACGCGGAAATCGACGGAAGCGCCACCTAGCTGGGAAAAAAAAATTGCAGTTAAAGCGGATCTCCACTCTAAAGTGGAGTCCCGCTGATCGGAACCCTCCCCCCCTCCGGTGTCACATTTGACACCTTTCAGGGGGGAGGGGGGTGCAGATACCTGTCTACAGACAGGTATCTGCACCCACTTCCGGCCCTACGATACGGGCAAAGGACAGGTTTTTTCCTTACCTTCCGTCCGTCCCCCGTTGTATGCTGGGAACACTCGGCTCCCAGCACACAGCTGGAGCCAATCGGCGGGCGCAGCGCGACTCGCGCATGCGCCGAGGGGAACCGGGCAGTGAAGCCGGAGCGCTTCACTTCCTGGTTCCCTCACCGTGGATGGAGGGGGGAGCAGCAGGGTGACGAGCGATCGGCTCGTCATCTGCTGCGATCACCGCTGGCCTCCAGGACAGGTAATTGTCCTTATATTAAAAGTCAGCAGCTGCAGTATTTGTACCTGCTGGCTTTTAATATATTTTTCCCCATGGCACATCCGCTTTAAGATCCGACGGTGTAAGAGACTTACGCCTGTCGGATCGAATGGATATCTATGCGTAACTGATTCTAAGAATCAGGCGCATAGATACGACGGCCAAGATTAGGACTTACGACGGCGTACATGGCGCTGCGCCGTCGTAGGCCCTTTGAGAATCTGGGCCACAGAGCTTTGTTTTGGTGGTATTTGATCATCTCTGCGGTTTTTTATTTTTTGTGCTATAAATGTAAAAAGAGTGAAAATTTTGTAAAAAAAAATAATTTTTCTTCATTTCTATTATAAAATTTTGCAAATAAGTAATGTGGCACTGATTAGAGCACTGATGGACACTGGCGGCACCGATGGGCACTGAAGTGGCAGAGGTGGCACTGATGAGCCTTGTGGTAGCACTGATGGACACTAGTGGCATTGATGGGTACTATAGTGGCACTGATGGCACTGCTGGGTACTGTAGTGGCACTGATGGTTATTGTTGTGACACAAATTGGTACTGTAGGGGCACTGATGGGTAGTGTAGTGGCACAGATTGGCACTATGTGGCACTGTAGGGCACGTCTGGGCACTGTAGTTCTCCAAAAAAATTTAATAAACTCACTGTTGACAATGTATTCTCTTCTCTCCTCGCACGCTGTATCGGTGTGAGGAGAGAAGAGAGCTGGACCTCTCCATGACCCCTGTTTGTTTACATTGTGATCGCTCCCTCATTGGAGGGAGCAATCATGTGATAAAGGACCACTTTTATTGGTCCTTTACCATGATCCATGTTGCGCCGGGTTTCCGTGAACCCAGTGAGCACGGACACTGTTCGCGAGCGCACACCAGGGGGCGTGCGAGAAGCGCAAGCATGGGAGGATGTCCATAGACGTCCTCCCAGAATAACTTGACCGCGCCGTAGCCGTCTTTCGGCTATGGCTTGGTCGTCAAGAGGTTAATGACCATTTAAAAAAATTGCATTTTTCACGTCATGAAAAACTGTTGTGTGTACGCGGCATAATATTGGGTGCCCTGCATGCTGCAATGTGTAAAACAGTTATGCCGCGTACACACGATCAGAATTTCCAAGGAAAAAAGTCAGACGGAATTTTATCATCGGATATTCCGACCGTGTGTGTGCCTCATCTGACTTTTTCCGTCAGACATCCCGACAGACTTAGAAAGAGAACATCTATCGGAAATTCCGTTTGTCTGTATGGAACTCCGACGGGGGAAAAAAACATGCATACTCGGAAACAATTTGACGCATGCTCGGAAGCATTGAACTTCATTTTTCTAGGCTCGTCATAGTGTTGTACGTCACCGCGTTTTGGACGGTCGGAATTTGGTGTGTCAACAGTAATAGATTTTTCCCTGGCTCAATTCCAGGATACATGTTCTATTCTGCCGCTGAGCCAAATTCATGATGTGAACATGCAGGCAGGAGGAAATAATTCACGCTGCAGTCTCCATCGTCTCCAACAGAAAAAGGAAAGAACTTTATTCAAATCACAGCTTTATTGCCAAAGTGACATAAGCAAACATCATCACATATGGGTGCATCTGATTGGCTCATCCACATATGGTGTTCTCTCGTTACATCTCTTTCTTGCCACGAGGCTTCACACTCAGCGCCATATTCTGCACACGGTGGGATGGGCAGAAAGGAGGGGTTGGGAAGAACATATGTTTCTCCTCTTCACCCCGGGCTGAGATTAACTCTGTCATGACTTTCATTCAAGGAAAATAATACTAATGTCATTTCCGTGAATACTGAAATACACACACATATATATACAGGGCTTTTTTTCAGCGGGGACGCGGGGGAACGCAGTTCCGGCACCTCCAGAACTGAATGTATTGTAATGGCTAAGGGGTGCTGGGGAGCATCTATTGATGCTGGCTGCTGGGAAATCTATTGCTACTGCAGGGGATCTATTTTTGTGAAGGAAGGGAGTCTATTGTTTCTAGGGAGTTCTTTCTTTTCCTTGCGAGGGGTCTATTGTTGCTGGGGCGGGTCTTATGCTGGGAGGTCGTTGCTGGGGGGGATTTACTGTTTAGAGAGGGCTCTAATGTTGCTGGCTGCTAAAGGGTCTATTGATGCTGGCTGTCGGTAGTTCATATTTGCTGGGGTGGATCTATTGTCGCTGGAGTTGCTAGATCTATTTTACTGCCTTTCTTGTTATTGTTAACGAAATCCATACAAAATACTTAGCACCACAAAACTATACTTGGCTCTGTTTTCTCTACTGGGGGTGGTTACGGGAGGTGGGTAAGGGGTGGAACCAAGGAACGGTGCTCGGAGGTGGGTAGGGAGTAGAACTAATAGTCCTTGGAGATGGGTAAGGGGTGGAACCAAGGAATGATGCTTGGAGGTGGGTAGGGGGTGGAACCAATAAATGGTGCTTGGAGGTGGGTAGGGGGTGGAACCAAGGAATGATGCTTGGAGGTGGGTAGGGGGTGGAACCAAGGAATGGGGCTCGGAGGTGGGTAGGGAGTGGAACCAAGGAATGGTGCTCGGAGGTGGTTAGGGGGTGGAACCAAAGAATGGTGCTTGGAGGTGGGTAGGGGGTGGAACCAAGGAATGGTGCTTGGAGGTGGGTAGGGGGTGGAACCAAGGAATGGTGCTTGGAGGTGGGTAGGGGGTGGAACCAAGGAATGGTGCTCGGAGGTGGGTAGGAGGTGGAACCAAGGAATGGTGCTCGGAGGTGGGTAGGGGGTGGAACCAAGGAATGATACTCGGAGGTGGGTAGGGGGTGGAACCAAGGAATGATGCTTGGAGGTGGGTAGGGAGTGGAACCAAGGAATGGTGCTCGGAGGTGGTTAGGGGGTGGAACCAAAGAATGGTGCTTGGAGGTGGGTAGGGGGTGGAACCAAGGAATGGTGCTCAGAGGTGGGTAGGGGGTGGAACCAAGGAATGGTGCTCGGAGGTGGGTAGGAGGTGGAACCAAGGAATGGTGCTCGGAGGTGGGTAGGGGTGGAACCAAGGAATGATACTCGGAGGTGGGTAGGGGGTGGAACCAAGGAATGATGCTTGGAGGTGGGTAGGGAGTGGAACCAAGGAATGGTGCTCGGAGGTGGTTAGGGGGTGGAACCAAGGAATGGTGCTTGGAGGTGGAACCAAGGAATGGTGCTTGGAGGTGGGTAGGGGGTGGAACCAAGGAATGGTGCTCGGAGGTGGGTAGGGGGTGGAACCAAGAAATGGTGCTCGGAGGTCGGTAGGAGGTGGAACCAAGGAATGGTGCTCGGAGGTGGGTAGGGGGTGGAACCAAGGAATGATACTTGGAGGTGGGTAGGGGGTGGAACCAAGGAATGATGCTCGGAGGTGATTAGGGAGTGTAACTAAAGAATGGTGCTCGGAGGTAGGTAGGAGGTGGAACCAAGGAATGATGCTCGGAGGTGGGAAGGGGGTGGAACCAAGGAATGGTGCTCGGAGGTGGGAAGGGGGTGGAACCAAGGAATGGTGCTCGGAGGTGGGTAGGGGGTGGAACCAAGGAATGGTGCTCGGAGGTGGGTAGGAGGTGGAACCAAAGAATGGTGCTCGGAGGTGGGTAGGGGGTGGAACCAAGGAATGATGCTCGGAGGTGGGTAGGGAGTGGAACTAAAGAATGGTGCTCGGAGGTAGGTAGGGGGTGGAACCAAAGAATGATGCTCGGAGGTGGGTAGGGAGTGGAACTAAAGAATGGTGCTTGGAGGTGGGTAGGGGTTGGAACTAAAGAATGGTGCTCGGAGGTGGGTAGGGAGTGGAACTAAAGAATGGTGCTCGGAGGTGGGTAGGGAGTGGAACTAAAGAATGGTGCTCGGAGGTGGGTAGGGAGTGGAACTAAAGAATGGTGCTTGGAGGTGGGTAGGGAGTGGAACTAAAGAATGGTGCTTGGAGGTGGGTAGGGGGTGGAACTAAAGAATGGTGCTCGGAGGTGGGTAGGGAGTGGAACTAAAGAATGGTGCTCGGAGGTGGGTAGGGGGTGGAACTAAAGAATGGTGCTCGGAGGTGGGTAGGGAGTGGAACTAAAGAATGGTGCTCGGAGGTGGGTAGGGAGTGGAACTAAAGAATGGTGCTTGGAGGTGGGTAGGGAGTGGAACTAAAGAATGGTGCTCGGAGGTGGGTAGGGAGTGGAACTAAAGATTGGTGCTCGGAGGAGGTGGGTAGGGAGTGGACACAACAGGTGACTCGGAAGTAGGGAGTTCCTGCACCTATTCTCTGAGAAAAAAAGCCCTGTGCATTTAT
Organism: Rana temporaria; assembly: GCF_905171775.1. NCBI lineage: Eukaryota > Metazoa > Chordata > Amphibia > Anura > Ranidae > Rana > Rana temporaria. The sequence goes on along the minus strand of NC_053490.1, from coordinate 540,430,110 downwards.
ATATATATATACATACACACATCGCAACAGGAAATAAAAGAAATAAAACAATAAAAAAGGAATAAAAGCAATATTTGAGTGGTTAGGAGAAAGATAACATTGACACAAAATAATCATTTTATCAACTCCATCACAGTGTGTGCAAGACAAGTTTGAGCGAAATTCCGACGGAAAATCCAATAGTGTGTACACGTCATAAGTTTCGGTTTTTACATTTTTGAATTGGGTGCCTCAAGAATAAATGGCGCCACAACGGAAAAAAAGTTGAGGAACACGGATTTACATAATAAAAAAAAAGAAGGAAAATGACTAACTGGATACAAATGAAGAAAAAAAACATACATTTTACATATTAATTGAAACGAATAAAAGGAAGAGAAGTTTATAGTTTGGAGAGAAATGGACAAGAAGGAGCAAATCAAACATTGAAATCTCAGAGAAAATGTTCAGGGATCACCCGCATAAAGTGGATTGTTCGTAGTTTCACGGTTTTCACGGTTCCTTCTCTCGTCTGCTTCGAATTTTTCTACTTCTTGTTTCTGAGCTTTTTTATCTGCAGAGACAAATGATTGTGAATTATATACAGAAATCTGTCTCTTGCTGTACAGAATGCAAAGGAGGATCTCAGAGGCTGAACGGTGTGACATTATGGAGGACGACCCCCCCCCCCCCCTGAGTCCCAGATTCTGTATCAGGCTGGGGGGGACTCCATCCTTACATGTGCCTCCCCATGGACTCCTCCATCCCAAATCATACCAGGTATTACAGAGACTCCAATGGAAACAAGTCAAACAACGCTACTACCTCTAATCCACAGCTACACCCCGGTGCTCAGACTCCACCCAATGGGAGCACTCAAAACCCTTACCTAGGCTCCATCCAGTGGGAGTACTCATGTCCCTTACCTAGGCTCCACCCAGTGGTAGCACTCACAACCCTTACCTGGGCTCCATCCAGTGGGAGTACTCATGTCCCTTACCTAGGCTCCATCCAGTGGGAGTACTCATGTCCCTTCCCCAGACTGCATCCAGTGGGAGCACTCACAACCCTTACCTGGGCTCCATCCAGTGGGAGTACTCATGTTCCTTCCCCAGACTCCACCCAGTGGGAGCACTCACAACCCTTACCTGGGCTCCATCCAGTGGGAGTACTCATGTTCCTTCCCCAGACTCCATCCAGTGGAAGCACTCACAACCCTTACCTGAGCTCCATCCGGTGGGAGTACTCATGTTCCTTCCCCAGACTCCACCCAGTGGGAGCACTCACAACCCTTACCTGGGCTCCATCCAGTGGGAGTACTCATGTTCCTTCCCCAGACTCCATCCAGTGGAAGCACTCACAACCCTTACCTGGGCTCCATCCAGTGGGAGTACTCATGTTCCTTCCCCAGACTCCATCCAGTGGGAGCACTCACAACCCTTACCTGGGCTCCATCCAGTGGGATACTCATGTCCCTTCCCCAGACTCCATCCAGTGGGAGCACTCACAACCCTTACCTGGGCTCCATCCAGTGGGATACTCATGTCCCTTCCCCAGACTCCATCCAGTGGGAGCACTCACAACCCTTACCTGGGCTCCATCCAGTGGGAGTACTCATGTCCCTTCCCCAGACTGCATCCAGTGGGAGCACTCACAACCCTTACCTGGGCTCCATCCAGTGGGATACTCATGTCCCTTCCCCAGACTCCATCCAGTGGGAGCACTCACAACCCTTACCTGGGCTCCATCCAGTGGGATACTCATGTCCCTTCCCCAGACTCCATCCAGTGGGAGCACTCACAACCCTTACCTAGGCTCCATCCAGTGGGAGTACTCATGTTCCTTCCCCAGACTCCATCCAGTGGGAGCACTCACAACTCTTACCTGGGCTCCATCCAGTGGGATATTCATGTCCCTTCCCCAGACTCCACCCAGTGGGAGCACTCACCACCCTTACCTAGGCTCCACCCAGTGGTAGCACTCACAACCCTTACCTGGGCTCCATCCAGTGGGAGTACTCATGTTCCTTCCCCAGACTCCATCCAGTGGGAGCACTCACAACTCTTACCTGGGCTCCATCCAGTGGGATACTCATGTCCCTTCCCCAGACTCCACCCAGTGGGAGCACTCACAACCCTTACCTGGGCTCCATCCAGTGGGAGTACTCATGTTCCTTCCCCAGACTCCACCCAGTGGGAGCACTCACAACCCTTACCTGGGCTCCATCCAGTGGGAGTACTCATGTTCCTTCCCCAGACTCCATCCAGTGGAAGCACTCACAACCCTTACCTGAGCTCCATCCAGTGGGAGTACTCATGTTCCTTCCCCAGACTCCATCCAGTGGGAGCACTCACAACCCTTACCTGGGCTCCATCCAGTGGGATACTCATGTCCCTTCCCCAGACTCCATCCAGTGGGAGCACTCACAACCCTTACCTGGGCTCCATCCAGTGGGATACTCATGTCCCTTCCCCAGACTCCATCCAGTGGGAGCACTCACAACCCTTACCTAGGCTCCATCCAGTGGGAGTACTCATGTTCCTTCCCCAGACTCCATCCAGTGGGAGCACTCACAACTCTTACCTGGGCTCCATCCAGTGGGATATTCATGTCCCTTCCCCAGACTCCACCCAGTGGGAGCACTCACCACCCTTACCTAGGCTCCACCCAGTGGTAGCACTCACAACCCTTACCTGGGCTCCATCCAGTGGGAGTACTCATGTTCCTTCCCCAGACTCCATCCAGTGGGAGCACTCACAACTCTTACCTGGGCTCCATCCAGTGGGATACTCATGTCCCTTCCCCAGACTCCACCCAGTGGGAGCACTCACAACCCTTACCTGGGCTCCATCCAGTGGGAGTACTCATGTTCCTTCCCCAGACTCCACCCAGTGGGAGCACTCACAACCCTTACCTGGGCTCCATCCAGTGGGAGTACTCATGTTCCTTCCCCAGACTCCATCCAGTGGAAGCACTCACAACCCTTACCTGAGCTCCATCCAGTGGGAGTACTCATGTTCCTTCCCCAGACTCCATCCAGTGGGAGCACTCACAACCCTTACCTGGGCTCCATCCAGTGGGATACTCATGTCCCTTCCCCAGACTCCACCCAGTGGGAGCACTCACAATCCTTACCTGGGCTCCATCCAGTGGGAGTACTTACGTCCCTTCCCCAGACTCTATCCAGTAGGAGTACTATTGGGTTGAGGTCAGGACTCTGTGCAGGCCAGTCAAGTTCCTCCACCCCAAACTCGCTCATCCACACTCTATTGCCAAAAGCATTGGACAACCCCTCCAAATCATTTGGTGGAGGGGGGATTATGGTGGTGGTTGTTTTTCAGGGGTTGGGCTTGAACCCCTTAGTTCCAGTTAAGGGAACTCTTAGGGGGTCAGCATACCAAGACATTTTGGACAATATCATGCTCCCAATTTTGTGGAAACAGTTTGGGGACGGCCCCTTCCTGTTCCAACATGACTGTGCACCAGTGCACAAAGCAAAGTCTATAAAGACATGGATGAGCGAGTGTGGGGTGAAGGAACTTGACTGGCCTGCACAGAATCCTGACCTCAACCCGATGGAACACCATTTAAGCGGAGACTGCGAGCCAGGCCTTCTCATCCAACATCAGTGCCTGACCTCATAAATGTGCTTCTGGAAGAACGGTCAAACATTCCCATAGACACCCTCCTAAACCGCCGTCTTACTGCCACGCCTCTGATGACGTCAATTGTGACAAAACACGTAAGATGGGACTTACAACGTATAGAATCAGCTTGCTGGACGCCGCAGCCATCTTTTCGGTTTGAGACAAGCATTGTAATCTCGATACACATGTGAGTTTATTATCTTAATAAATGTGAGATTTTTAATAGAATATGTTTCACTACAGAAGCTTCTTTATTTATATCTTTCCGAGGGGGGTTGGTGAAGCCTGGTACAACTGGTCTTTAAGTTAGAGATCTGGATATTATACCTTTGAGCCTCTATAATTTAAAGGGTCGTTATGGAGTTGCCCCCCCCCCCCATGGCCATTAATATAGAGTTGCCTCCTCCACCATGGCCATTAATATAGAGTTGCCCCCCCCCCCATGGCCATTGATATAGAGTTGCCTCCTCCACCATGGCTATTAATATAGAGTTGCCTCCTCCACCATGGCTATTAATATGGAGTTGCCCCCCCCCCATGGCCATTGATATAGAGTTGCCTCCTCCACCATGGCCATTAATATAGAGTTGCCTCCTCCACCATGGCCATTAATATAGAGTTGCCTCCTCCACCATGGCCATTAATATAGAGTTGCCTCCTCCACCATGGCCATTAATATAGAGTTGCCTCCTCCACCATGGCCATTAATATAGAGTTGCCTCCTCCACCATGGCCATTAATATAGAGTTGCCTCCTCCACTCATGGCCATTAATGTAGAGTTGCCTCTCACCATGGATATGGAGTTGTCCTCCACCATGGCCATTAGTATAGAGTTGCCTCCTCCACCATGGCCATTAATATGGAGTTGCCCCCCCCCCCCTACTCATGGCCATTATTATGGAGTATTCCCCCACATGGCCATTAATATGGAGTTGCCCCCACCATGGCCATAAATATGGAGTTGCCCCCCTACTCATGGCCATTATCATGGAGTTTACCCCCACCATGGTCATTAGTATGGAGTTGCCCCTCACCCTGGCCATTAATATGGAGTTGCCCCCTCCCATGCCCATTGATATAGAGTTGCCTCTCACCATAACCATTAATATGGAGTTGCCTTCCCACCATTGCTATTTTTTTGAAGTTTCCCTCTCACCATGGCCATTAATATGGAGTTGCCCCCCCACCATGGCTATTTATATGGAGTTACTCACCACCCATGGCCATTAATATACAGTTGCCTCCACCATGGCCATTAATATGGAGTTGCCCCCCCCCACCATGGCTATTAATATAGAGTTGCCCCCCCCCCCACCATGGCCATTAATGTGGATTTCCCCACCATATCCATTAATATGGAAATGCCCCTCACCCTGGCCATTAATATGGAGTTGCCCCGCACCATGGCCATTAATATAGAGTTGCCGCACCATGGCCATTAATATGGAGTTGCCCCCCCCCCCCCACCATGGCCATTAATGTGGATTTCCCCCACCATATCCATTAATATGGATTTCCCCCACCATGGCCATTAATATAGAGTTGCCCCCACCATGGCCATTAACATGAAGTTGTTCCCCTGGTGGCTATTACATCCTCCACTCTTCTGGGAAGACCTTCCTCACGATTTTGGAGGGTGTCTGTGGGAATTTGTGCCCATTTGTGAGGTCAGGTATTGATGTTGGATGAGAAGACCTGGCTCATCATCGGTGTTCAATGGGGTAGAGGCAGTGGCAGCACCGGGGGGGGGGGGGGGGGGGTAGCAGTAGCATCACTAAAAACTCTAATAGCACCGCCCATCTCATCAGCAGTGCTAGTGCTAGGAACAAGACTCTGCTTTGTACCTTAGCAATTCAGAGACAGCGAGGTCCTCCTCACTTCAATATGAGGAGCAATCAGATTGCCCCCCGCGGGCTCCTGACCATGGTGGGCGGGTGGAGCTCAGGGCCGTCCTCTGGGGGTTATTATTCCAGCCCTACAGCCAGCAGCAGAAACATTTGTCACTTGAAGGAAGGGGATGGAAGAGCCTGAGGTGTGAGGAGCATCACAGGAGCATGTGTTCAGGTAAGGAAAACTACTGAACACCAGTGCTGGGGGTTATCATTGTGCAGACCACCTAAGTGGTATTGTTGTGCAGTGCTGGGGGTTATTATTGTGCTGGGGGTTATGATTGTGCAGTCTTGTACAGTAGGTTACTATTGTGTTGGGGTTATAATTGTGCCAGCCTGGGTGGTATTGCTGTGCAGTGCTGGGGGTTATTATTGTGCAGTGCTGGAGGTTATCATTTGTTCAGTGCGAGGGGATTTTATTGTGCAGTGCTGGGGGTTATTATTGTGCAGTGCGAGGGGATTTTATTGTGCAGTGCTGTTTTTTTTTTATTGTGCTGATGGTTATAATTATGCTGGGGGTTATGATTTTGCAGTCTTATGAATTATTATTGTGTAGTTCTATGGTATAATATTGTGCAGTGCTGGAGGTTATTAATTGTTCGCTGTGAGGGGGTTGCTATTGCACAGTGCTTGGGGATAGTATTGTGCAGTGCTGGTGTTTTTTATTGTGCTGAGGGTTGTGATTTTGCGGTTTTTATGGATTATTGGTGTGCAGGTCTATCAGTTATTAATGTGCAGTGCTGGGGGTTATTTTTGTGCTAGTAGTTATTGCTTGCCCTGACACGTGCTGAGGGATATTGTTGGCAATTACACTTACTGGGCTTTACTGCTGGCATTGACACTTGCTGGGGATTATTGCTGGCATTGACACTTGCTGGGGATTATTGCTGGCATTGACACTTGCTGGGGTTTATTACTGGCATTGACATTTCCTGGGGTTTATTGCTTGCCCTGACACGTGCTGAGGGATATTGTTGGCAATTACACTTACTGGGCTTTACTGCTGGCATTGACACTTGCTGGGGATTATTGCTGGCATTGACACTTGCTGGGGATTATTGCTGGCATTGACACTTGCTGGGGTTTATTACTGGCATTGACATTTCCTGGGGTTTATTGCTGGCATTGACATTTCCTGGGGTTTATTGCTGGCATTGACACTTGCTGGGGATTATTGCTGGCATTGACACTTGCTGGGGATTATTGCTGGCATTGACACTTGCTGGGGTTTATTACTGGCATTGACATTTCCTGGGGTTTATTGCTGGCATTGACACTTGCTGGGGATTATTGCTGGCATTGACACTTGCTGGGGTTTATTACTGGCATTGACATTTCCTGGGGTTTATTGCTGGCATTGACACTTGCTGGGGATTATTGCTGGCATTGACACTTGCTGGGGTTTATTACTGGCATTGACATTTCCTGGGGTTTATTGCTGGCATTGACACTTGCTGGGGATTATTGCTGGCATTGACATTTCCTGGGGTTTATTGCTGGCATTGACACTTGCTGGGGATTATTGCTGGCATTGACATTTCCTGGGGTTTATTGCTGGCATTGACACTCGCTGGGGATTATTGCTGGCATTGAGATTTACTGGGGTTTATTGCTGGCATTGACACTCGCTGGGGATTATTGCTGGCATTGACACTCGCTGGGGATTATTGCTGGCATTGAGATTTACAGAGGGTTTATTGCTGGCATTGACACTCGCTGGGGATTATTGCTGGCATTGACACTCGCTGGGGTTTATTGCTGGCATTGAGATTTACTGGGGATTATTGCTGGCATTGACACTTTCTGTTTTTTTATATTGTAAAGCGCTGCATAGACTGCTGGTGCTATATAATTTATGTATAACCACTTCCATACCAGGCACTTACACACCTTCCTGCCCAAGCCAATTTTCAGCTTTTGGCAATTGCGCGGTCATGCTACACTTTACCCAAACAAAATTGGCGTCCTTTTTCCCCCACAAATAGAGATTTCTTTTGGTGGTATTTGATCACCTCTGCGGTTTTTATTTTTTTGCGCAACAACTAAAAAAAGACTGAAAAGTTTGAAAAAAAAATACGTTTTTATTTTTTTCTGTTAATTTTTTGTAAATAAGTAAGTTTTCTCTTTCAATTACGGGCACTGATATGGCGGCACTGATGGGCACCGATGAGATGGCACTGATGGACACCGATGAGGTGGCACTGATGGGTACTGATTGGCGGTGCTGGTATGCGGCACTGATGGGCACTCATAGCCGGCACTGGGCACTCATAGGCGGCACAGATGGGCACTCATGGGCGGCACTTATGGGTGGCACTGATGGGTACTTATGGGTGGCACAGATGGGCACTGATAGGTGGGCACTGGGCATGGATAGGCACTGTGGGGTGGCACTGATGGACACTGTGGGGTGGCACTGATGGACACTGTGGGGTGGCACTGATGGACACTGTGGGGTGGCACTGATGGACACTGTGGGGTGGCACTGATGTATCCATGTTGCCAGTCAGTGCCCATTTGTGGGCACTGATTGGCATCTTTTTTTTTTTTTACTGCACGTTTTTTTTTTTTTTTTACTGACTTTTTTTTTTTTTTTTTGCCCCTTTTTTTTGCCCTTCCCTGGTGGTCCAGTGTGGGGATCACCTGTCAGGAGAGCCGCCGATCGGCTCTCCTCTACTTTCGTCTGTCAGACGCGAGTGAGGAAGAGCCATCAACGGCTCTTCCTGTTTACATCGTGATCAGCCGTGATTGGACACGGCTGATCACGTGGTAAAGAGTCTCCGCAGGAGGCTCTTTACCGAGATCGGAGATGCAGGGTGTCAGACTGACACCCCGCATCACCGATCGCCGCACTGCGCGCCCCCACGGGCGCGCGCCTGCATGAAATCCTGCAGGACGTCAATAGGCGTCCAGTCAGGATTTCAGAACCACTTCCCGGACGTCAATCTGCTATTGACCGGGCGGGAAGTGGATAATAATAATAATAATACAGTAGCTGTAAAATTGGATTTTTCAAAGTATAGAATGTAAAGAAGATTATTTTTTACTCACATAACATCTTATGAACACAAACAGCAATAGCAATAACAGCAGCAACCAGTGCGATTCCTACAATCACGTAAACAACGATTTCAACTGTGGAATGTCCGCTCTGCCCTGCAGAATAAAACAGAAGAGACGGATATCAGAGGTCAGAGTGTCATCACCCGTCACTTATCACTATAGAAGACCGAGTATCAGATCTACACTATATTGCCAAAAGTATTGGGACGCCTGCCTTTACACGCACATGAACTTTAACCACTTAAGACCCGGACCATTTTGTAGCTAAAGGACCTTGCCCCTTTTTGCGATTCGGAGCTGCGTTGCTTTAACTGACAATTGCGCGGTCGTGCGACGTGGCTCCCAAACAAAATTGGCGTCCTTTTTCCCCCCCACAAATAGAGCTTTCTTTTGGTGGTATTTGATCACCTCTGCGGTTTTTATTTTTTTGCGCTATAAACAAATATAGAGCGACAATTTTGAAAAAAATTCTATATTTTTTACTTTTTGCTATAATAAATATCCCCCAAAAATATATATATATATATAAAAAAAAACTCAGTTTAGGCCGATACGTATTCTTCTACATATTTTTTTGGTTACAAAAATCGCAATAAGCGTTTATTGATCGGTTTGCGCAAAAGTTATAGCGTCTACAAAAAAAGGGGATAGTTTTATGGCATTTTTATGATTTTTTTTTTTACTAGTAGTGGCGGCGATCAGCGATTTTTATAGTGACTGCGACATTACGGCGGACACATCGGACACTCTTGACACATTTTTGGGACGATTGTCATTTATACAGCGATCAGTGCTAAAAAAAATGCACTCATTACTGTGAACATGACACTGGCAGTGAAAGGGTTAACCACTAGGTGGCGCTGAAGGGGTTAAGTGTGCCTATCGATGTGTTCTGACTGTAGGGGGGATGGGCTGTGTGTGACACGACACTGATCACCGCTACCGATTACAGGAAGCTGTGATCAGTGTCCTGTCACTAGGAAGACTGGGGAAATGCCTTGTTTACATCAGCATCTCCCCCTTCTTCCTCACCATGACCCGATCACGGGCATGCCCTCGGACATCGAGTCCGCTGGAACCGCGGTCGGAGTCACGGAGCTCGCTGTGCGCCTCCACAAAGCTGCTTTTTAAAGGGGACGCAAATATACGTCCTTGTGCCTGCCCGTGCCATTCTGCCGACGTATATATCTGCGTGCGGCGGTCGACATGTGGTTAACGTGCAAAAAAAACAACTAGTTCCTAAGGGTCCTTTCACACGGAGCGTTTTTGTGTCCGCTCCGTGTGTTTTCAGGGTAAAAAAAGTGAGTATTATACTCCAATAAATACAGTAATTATCCCCAAACTTCACACAATAGAAGACTCTATCCATGCCAACATATTCTGAAAATATTTGCTCATCAAAAGTTATTCACATTTGATTTGGTTGAACTGGATGGACTTGTATCTTTTTTCAACCTGACTAACTACTGTATGTAACTATGTAACTATGTAACCAGGGCCACTGATAGAAATCATGGGGCCCCGTACAGCCTACCTGACGGGGCCTCCTTCAGCTCCACCCCTGGTCCCGCCTTTAGCTCCACCCCTGGCCCCGCCTTGAAACTGTCTCTGCAGCACGTTACGGGATTGGCGGCATTGGTAGGCACCTGGAGCAGAGAACCGGGGGGGGGGGGGTGGCTGCCGTCTGAAATTGAAATTATGAAGGCGGGAGGGGGGTGGCTGCCGCGAATTGAGAAGCGGAAGGGGGGCCCTTTTCAATAAAAATGAAAAATAAAAAAATATATAAAATAAATAAAACAACATTTATTAAAAAAAAAAAAGGGGGGTTTGCCACATGGAGACCTCATGAGCCCTTTAATTAATATATATATATATATATATATATATATATATATATATATATATATATATATATATATTAATATATAAGGAATAAAAAGAAAAAAAATGAAATAAAATAATATGAAAAAAAAAAAAAAAAAAATTATAAAAAAGGGGGATTGCCATCCGGGGCCCTGGGGACCTTTAATAATATATATATATATATATATATATATATATATATATATATATATATATATATGAAATAAAAAAATATATAAAAATGTATTTATTTTTTTATAAAAAAAAAGGGGTGTTTTCATCCCGGGCCCTGGGGATCTCCGGGCCCCTGGTGACCCCCGTACCCCTAAGAAAAAAAAATTGTCCCTTTAATAAAAAATAAAAAAATATATATATTAGAAAAAATATATATTTTTTTATAAAAAATAAATAAAAAAAAGGGGGGTTGCCATCCGGGGGCCTTTGGACCCCTGGGGACCCCCGGACCTCTAAAAAAAATATAAAAATGGCCCTTTAATAAAAATTAAAATAAAAATATATTAAAAAAATATATATATTTTTTGTAAAAAATAAATAAAAAAAAAAAAGGGGAGTTGTCATCTGGGACCCTGTGGGCTTCCGGGCCCCTAAAAAAAAAAAAAATATATATATATATATATATATATTTTTTAAGGGGGTTTCCATCCGGGCCCCTGCTGGCCCGGGGCCCCCTACAACAGGGCCGGTTGTACTGGCTTATCAGCGGCCCTGTATGTAACTATGTAACGTTAAACTATATTTTACAATGCTAAAAAAAAATATGTAAAAAGAGCTTAATGTACCATAATGTGCCTAAACCTCAATCAATTGTCTTGAAACTTTGCACAACCCAAGTTCTCAACTTTCCAAACCTATCCTAGAAGTTTCATGCATTTCGGTGTTCCACAAGGCAAATTAGGGACATTAACATGTTAAAGTGGAGGTTCACCCGGAAATAACAATTTTTAACCTTAGATTGAGGCTCATTTTGTGAAGGGGAATCGGCTAGTTGTTTTAAAATCGAAGCCGTACTTACCGTTTTAGAGAGCGATCTTCTCCGCCGCTTCCGGTATGGGCTGCGGGACTGGGCGTTCCTTCTTGATTGACAGGCTTCCGACGGTCGCATCCATCGCGTCACGATTTTCCAAAAGTAGCCGAACGTCGGTGCACAGGCGCCGTATAGAGCCGCACCGATGTTTGGCTACTTTCAGCTACTCGTGACGCGATGGATGCGACCGTCGGAAGCCTGTCAATCAAGAAGGAACGCCCAGTCCCGCAGCCCATACCCGGAAGCGGCGGAGAAGATCGCTCTCTACAACGGTAAGTACTGCTTTGTTTTTAAAACAACTAGCCGATTCCCCTTCACAAAATGAGCCTCAATCTAAGGCCTCGTACACACGACCGGACAGTCCGCTGAAAACGGTCCGCCGGACCGTTTTCAGCGGACATGTCCGGTCGGAGATTTCTGTCTGATGGTTGTACACACCATCAGACAGAAATGAGAGACAATCCGCGCGGACAGACAGCGCGGTGACGTGTCTGCGCCGTCGCCGCGACGATGACGCGGCAACGTGCGCGATGCTGAAAGGTCAATGCTTCCACGCATGCGTCAAAGTCATTCGACGCATGCGAGGGATGGCAGCCGGATGGACATGTATGGTGAGTCTGTACAGACGACCGAACATGACCGACGGACAGGATTCCAGCAGGCTGTTTCTTAGCATGCTAAGAAACATTTGTCCGCTCGAAAACGGTCGGGTGGACATTTGTCCGCTGGAATCCTGTCCGCTCGGCTGTACAGACGACCGAACATGTCTGCTGAAACCGGTCCGCGGACCAGTTTCAGCAGACATGTTCGGTCGTGTGTACGGGGCCTAAGGGTAAAACATTTTTTATGGGTGAACTCCCGCTTTAAGCTACATTAAGCCATTTTCACGTTAAAATGTTTTCTGTTCAAAATTTGTTATGGTTATAGTCAAAAAGTAAATCAACTGATAATCTCAGAAAGACATTGGAGAATGTAACTTACACAGCAGCTCGTGGAAGAACAATACAGAGAAAGGTAAAAAAACGATTGAAATGCGATGTTACAGGATATAATAGATTCGGTTAAAGGGGAGGTTCACCCTAAAAACGACTTTCTAGTATTACATTGGCCCCCCACATTACAATACAATTATGCCTATTATGTTTTTTTTTATGCTGTACATACCTTGGTACATCTAATTTACCCGTGGCTTCCGGGATGCGAGTCCCGCGGGAGTGGGCGTTCCTAACATGCTGGTGATTGACGTGATGACAAAAAACGAGCTCCCCCCCGTCGCGTAAGCTGCGTCACGATTGCCGAAAGTAGCCGAACGGCGGTACGCAGGCGCAGTATAGCGCCAACTCGCCGTTCGGCTCCTTTTCGCCAATGGTGACGCAGCTTACGCGACGGGGGGAGCTCGTTTTTTGTCATCACGTCAATCACCAGCATGTTAGGAACGCCCACTCCCGCGGGACTCGCAACCCGGAAGCCACGGGTGAATTAGCTGTACCAAGGTATGTACAGCATCAAAAAAAACATAATAGGCATAATTGTATTGTAATGTGGGGGGCCAATGTAATAATAGAAAGTCGTTTTTAGGGTGAACCTTTCCTTTAAGTGTTTACATAGATGAGGACCACAGAAGATGCTGACATATAAGGCCGTGTACAGACGACCAAACAAGTACGATGAAAGCGGTCCGCCGGACCGTTTTCACCGTACATGTCTGCCCGGGGATTTCTGTATGATGGCTGTACTAACCATCGTACAGAAATCCGCGAGTAAACAACTATACGCAGGGCGTGTCCGCGGTGTCGCCGCGTCGATGACGCGACGACGTGGGCGGGCCTGCCAGTTCAATGCTTCCACGCATGCGTCTAAGTCATTCGACGCATGCGAGGGATGGCGGGCGCTCGGACATGTACGGTAGGTCTGTACAGACGACCGAACATGTCCGAGCGGACAGGATTCCAGCGGGCTGTTTTAAAACAAGCCCGGAAATATTTGCCCGCTGGAAAAAGGCCCGGCGGGCAAATGTTTGCTGGAATCCTGTCCGCTCGGGCCTACACACGACCAAACATGTCTGCTGAAACTGGTCCGCGGACCAGTTTCAGCAGACATGTTTGGTCGTGTGTATGGGGCCTAAGAGGAAAAGCCCCAGTACTATAGAGTGATTGGGGTCACATTAAATGTTTTAGTATGTCCCCAGGAGAGGACACCTGTGCAAGACTGAAGGGGAGCCAGAGGTCAGATGTGAAAAAAAAAAGTTTTGGGGTTTGCATACATTTTAAGAATGGCCTAGTTAACCACTTAAAGCGGTGGTTCACCCTGATTTTACACATTCTGTCTATCTATGCCAATGCCCCTTTTTCGGAGCTGCCTTCGATCTGTCGCTCAAAATCCCCCGCGGGGAATGGGCGTGTAAGGCCATTCTCCCCCGTCCTGTCAATCATTTTCAGAGACTCCTCCGGAGACACGCTGTGCTCAAATGCTCAAATCGCGCGAGATCTCGCCGGTCACGTGAGTACGCCGGCCGTTGTTATGGTGTAGTGTTGACGGCGACGCTCGCCGTCAACACTGCACATGCGCGGGATCGAGCGGTGAATGCTGGGAGGCCAGCATTCACCGTATCCCGGGAGAAGATCCTGTCGGCTTCAAAGTTCCCACAGGAAAAATGGAAACGTCCATCGCCAGAAAATCTAACATATCCTTTTCAGTATTTCAGCGCTTACGCCGGCTAAAGGAGTGGGACACCCTTGTAGTGCGGGAGTACAGGTAAGCCCTGATGATAATTGCAGCAAAAAAAAAAACGATATCCCGCGGAACCCCCGCTTTAAGGACCCCCTACCGACGATATACGTCGGCAGAATGGCACGGCTGGGCACAATCACGTACCTGTACGTGTCTCTTTAAGCCCAGCCGTGCGGTTTCGAAGCTCCGTGACCGTGCCCACGGCACCCGCAGACCCCGATCGCCTCTGGTGTTTCGCGATCAGGTCACAGGAGCTGAAGAACGGGGAGAGCTGAGTGTAAACACAGCTTCCCCATTCTTCACTGTGGCAGTGTCATTGATCGTCTGTTCCCTGATATAGGGAAAGACGATCAATGACGTCACACGTCCAGCCCCGCCCCTCTACAGTTAGAAACACATACGAGGTCACACGTAACCCCTACAGTGCCCCCTTGTGGTTAACTCCCAAACTGCAATTGTCATTTTCACAGTAATCCCTGCATTTTTATAGCATTTTTTGCTGTGAAAATAACAATGGTCCCAAAAACTTGTCAAAATTGTCCGCCATAATGTCGCAGTCATGAAATAAATCGCTGATCGCCGCCATTAGTAGTAATTTTTTTTTTTTTTTAAATGCCATAAAACTATCCCCTATATTGTAAACGCTATAAATTTTGCGCAAACCAATCGCAATTTTTTTACCAAAAATATGTAGAAGAATACGTATCGGCCTAAACTGAGAAAAACAATTTTTTTATATCTTTTTTGGGGGATATTTATTATAGCAAAAAGTAAAAAATATTGCTTTTTTTTAAAAATTGTCGCTCTATTTTTGTTTATAGCGCAAAAAATAAAAACCACAGAGGTGATCAAATACCACCAAAAGAAAGCTCTATTTGTGGAGAAAAAAGGACGCCAATTTTGTTTGGGAGCCACGTCGCACGACCGCACAATTATCAGTTAAAGCGACGCAGTGCCAAATCGCAAAAAGGGGCCAGGTCCTTTACCTGCATAATGGTCCGGGGCTGAAGTGGTTAAAGCGGACGAATGTTATTGGTTGGTGAGAACAAATACTCTGTACCTATGAGATAAAACTTGTATTACCTCCATTGTTTCTCCTATTCCTAGCATTGATATCTTACCCTCCTCCGCCTTTGGCTGATCATTGGATTTGGTAGAGGCAGATCCTGATTGGTTGTAGGCTGAGGTGACTGTGGGATCTATACAGGGAACAATGAGATAAGACTTTATTATATTGGACAGGATCCCTTCTACATCTGAGACAGATTCTGCATTTCCACCCCACCCCAAAAAAATAAGCAACTTAATGAAGAAATTGCACACAACCCAAAACTGAATATTAACACAGGCCCGGATTCAAGTAGCAATTGCGCCTGCGTAACCATAGGTTACACAGCGCAATTGCTTACTTGCCCCGGCGTTACGAATGCTCCTGATTCAGGAACATCGTAACGCCGACTGCAGCCTAAAATCTGCGTGGCATAAGGCTCTTATGCCCGCATATCTTAGGCTGCATTCTAGCGATGACCGCTAGGGGGCGCTCCCATTGTGCTCATTGTATAGTATGCAAATTGCATACTAACACCGATTCACAATGTTGCGCGAGCCCTGCGTACGCAATTTACGTCGTTTCCGTACGGCGTGTTTAGCGTAAGGCTGCCCCTTCTAATAGCAGGGGCAGCCAATGCTAAAGTATACCCGTCGTTCCCGCGTCGCGACGTTCGAATTTTACGTAATTTGCGTAAGTGATTCGTGAATGGTGCTGGACGCCATTCACGTTCACTTTGAAGCAAATGACGTCCTTGCGACGTCATTTGCCGCAATCCACGTCGGGAAAGTTTCCCGACGGAGCATGCGCTCTACGCTCGGCGCGGGAGCGCGCCTATTTTAAATGATTCCCGCCCCCTACGGAATCATTTACATTAGGCGCCCTTACGCAGGGCAAGTTTACACAGCGCACACGCAATTTACGGAGCTACTGCTCCGTGAATCACGGGTAGCGCAGTAAATTTGCGGGGGCGCAGGGCAAAAACGCTGCCCTGCGCCTCCGCAAATAAGGGGCAAATCTACCTGAATCCGGGCCAATGTCTGTTGCTACAGGAGCAATTTGGATACTTGCATGCCGCTCCTTCAACTAGACGCTTGGGGTTTGTTTCATTCTGAATCCAAATTTTAGTTATTCTGAGATTCGGATGTATCCGATATTCCGAATTCCAAGTAACCAATTTAAAACGAATCTGAAATAAACAAAAGCCGTTCCTGCCTGCAGAGTGTGCCGGCGCTCAGGTCCGGCTTATATCGTCCACTTCCAATATCGCACAATAAATTCACAACGGCACCAATCACCAAATTCCACCATACAAGTGGACCGCCATACAAGTGGACCTTCTCCTCCAATCATAGGTGTGCGCAGCCTATTGCATTAGGGTGTGCACCGCAAAGCTCAAACATATTTGTATGTGTATATACAGTATACTGATGGTGTCAGCAGAGTGGTGGACGGTGTCAGTAGGGCAGAGATTGGTGTCAGTAGGGCAGTGGACAGTGTCAGTAGTTTTTTATTTTTTATTATATATTTATTTTATTTTAGAAGCCCCATTAGGGAGATTTTGTGAAATATCAGGGGTCTATTTCTGTGCGTTACTGCACACTTAATGCAGTATATTTCTGTGCATTACTGCATGTTTAACGTTGTATATTTTGGTGTGCTAGGTGCCGTTTTTTATTCTGTATTTTTCTGTGCGTTAATGCACGTTTAACGCAGTATATTTCGGTGCAATTTGCCCCACACACGGTGATTAGGGTGTGCCCAGGCACACCTGGCACACCCTGTGCGCACGCCTATGCCTCCAATCTTAACTCCGCAAAAAGATTTGAGACTCTGTGGATGATGCAGCCGTGATGAAGTCTGACCCTAAAATGGTAATAGTTGCAATATTTTATGTCACACGGTATTTGCGCACTTCTTTGGGGGAAAAAAAAGATACGTTCATGAATTAAAAAAACAAACAAAGGCCCAGATTCACAAAGCACTTACGCTGACGTATAGCACGTTGCGCCGACGTAAGTGAAAATGTGCGCCGGCGTATGTGTGCGCCAGACCCACAAACCAACACGCGTCCAAAAACAGGCTACACTCCGCCGACGTAGCTTGCACACGCCGGCGTAGGGTGGGCGCACATTTAGGCTGGGCACATGTGCTGCTTCCATTGATTAGCCATTCAAACATGCAAATGAGGGAAATACGGCAATTCACGAACGTGCGTGTGCCCGGCGCATGCTACGCGAGATGCACGTAAGTGGTACGTCCGGCGCAAAGTTATTCCCCATAAATGAGGTGCAACCCGGCAACAGACATGCACAGGTCTGCACCGGGGAACACAAGCCGGCGTATTGTGCGTTGGACGTGTGTCTGGCTGGGCGTACGTTATGTTCACGGCGTACGTAGTGATCCAACGTAGCTTAGGCAGTTGTGCCGGCGTGATTGTGAGCAGGCGCAGGGGGGTGCTGTGCATGCGTAGATGTCACGGCGCATTCGCAGTTCGTAATACGTACCTGTCTGGCGCTCAGCCCAGCATTTCCATGGGGTCACGCCTCATTTGCATGGGTTCACGCCCACTTCCACCTACACCGGCGTGCGCCTTCGAAACCCACGCCACGCTGGTGCATCGTTGGGAGCACTGGCTTGCTGAATGCAATGCTTGCCTCTCCGCGCTACGTTGGCGTAGCGTACAGTGTTTGCTCTACGGCAGCGTAATGTGCGCCTTGCTCTCTGTGAATCTGGGCCACACAGTATAGTTAGCCCAATTTTTTTATACAATGTGAAAGATGACATTACACAGAGTAAATTGATACCCAACATGTCACGCTTTGAAATTGCGCACAATCGTAAAATGGCAACAAACTACGGTACCTAAAAAATCTCCATAGGTGTCGCTTTAAAAAAAATAACGGTTACTGGTTTAGATTTACAGAGGAGGTCTAGGGCTAGAATCAGAGCTTTTTTTCTCAGACAATAGGTGCAGGAACTCAACCACGACCCTGTTCAGATTTCACAAACAGTAGAAGGGTCTTAAAGGGGCATTAAATACCAGGATTGTATTACATACAGAGTGCAGAGTTCAGGGGGGTTACACACAGAGTGCAGAGCTGTCACTTGAAAACACAGAAACCAGACTTCTGTGTTTACAAGTGATTGTGGTGAGCAGGCACCAAAGGGTCTGAACCAGAGGTGGTGGAACTGAGTTCCCCCAAGTTCCCCCTGAAAAAAAGCCCTGGTTAGAATTATTGCTCTCGCTCTGACAATCGCGGCGATACCTCACATGTGTGATTTGAACACTTACGCATTGCATTTTCTTTGCTGTGCGAGCTCGCGGGGACGAAGCGATTTAAAAAAAATTCCCCTTATTTAATTTATTATTATTATTTTTTTTACATTTTTTACAAGTTCAACTGATCTTTCAATTAAAATAAGCTAAATGAGACCACTGATTCCACAGAGAGAACAAAGATATTTCTCTGCAGCATGCTGGCAGGGACAGGCTTTTCTACGGCTGTTTTCTAAACAACTGATTAACTTGTACACCTTTTTATTTTGATGCACATGAAATGTATTTAGCTAGTTTTAAGTGAAAATTTGACTGGGTTAAATAAAACGACTGAACCAGCAGACAGCAAACAGCTTTTTATTTTTCAGCAGAAGTTTTGGTCATTATGGGGTTGATTTACAAAAAATCTGGTGCAGCTGTGCATATGAACCAATCGGCTTACCGGTTTTATTTGCCAAAGCTTCATTGAACAAGCTGAAGTTGGGGGGGGGTGTCCTGGAGCCATTTCAAGATGGACGTGTAAGTCTGAAGCTCCCATTCCACGAGGTCCAGCAACTTCAGCTATCCTGCTTATCTGCACCCCAGACATGGTGAGAACATCCCGTAGTGCCTCCACCTCACAATCCCGATCTCAACTGGGTCAGGAAATACAGCTTAGCAGGCATACCCCCGAGATCTTTCGGTCATGGCCGAGAGACAGGATGCAGGCCTCACTAGCAGCCTCCTCACACAAGTCTCTTTCCCCGAGCACCAGCCCACAATGCTCCGAAACTCAGAGATCACTCGGAGCCGAGGCAGAGAAGAGACATTCTCCCGCAGTGAATCTAGACGACCTCCGCAGCATAGCCATCTCGGACATGCGATCTGACATCCAAGCGATGGCCCTCAGGGTAGAAGAAGTGGAACTCACGCAAGCCCCGCCATGACACTTCACGATGCCATGTACAGAAAATCACTGAGTCCCACGCCATCCACCTGAGAGAGATAAACCGCCATATGGAGGACCTGGATAACCGCGGGAGACGCCAGAACCTCAGGGTAAGAGGTGTTCCAAAATTGATAGATCCCAGCCAGCTCTCCCAACATTTTTAATGATCTTCTAGAAAGGCCCCCAGACACCCTGATCACCTTTGAACGAATCCACAGGGCGCTGCGCCGGAGGGGGAGAGACACCTTTCCCCCCAGGAACACAGTTTGCTGCCTCATGGATTTCCTGTTAAAGGAGGAAATCCTCCAAAAAGTCAGAAGCCGCAACCAACTGTCCTTCCGAGGGTCGGCGATTAAGATCTATCAAGACCTATCTAACATTACTCTGCAACGCACAGCCTTTACTGGACGCCCTGAGAACTAAATCCATTGTCTACCACTGGAAGTTTCCATTCTGCATATCAGTGACACATCAGGGCCGCACAGCGATTCTTAAAGTGCCGGAAGATCTGGATCATTTTTGCAGCACCTTAGGCATCCCGCCAGTCGATCTACCAGACTGGTACAGTGATTTTCGCCTGCCACATCCATGGAAGGCGTCAATGAAGCAGGCAACTTCAGTGACAGCCGCCGCCGCTCCCATCCTCTTCCTCCTCGCACGCCACCGAAGGAACCCGGAGCCCCACAAAATAGTAGCCCTACAGCATCACCAGCACACCGCATGGCTCGCCTTACCTAGTCAGGTAAATACCCTACACTGTTCTCCCCGTTCTACCTGACACGGAGACTTAACCCTCACATCTAGCTCCCTAATACCCAAGAGACTACAGTATGTCCACCAACATGCAGACTTGTTTGAACCCCCCTGATCTACTGACATTTAACTTGCCACAGTCCCAAAAGATGGA
This sequence comes from Rana temporaria, assembly GCF_905171775.1. Classification (NCBI taxonomy): domain Eukaryota; kingdom Metazoa; phylum Chordata; class Amphibia; order Anura; family Ranidae; genus Rana; species Rana temporaria. The sequence continues at coordinate 540,409,730 of NC_053490.1, read as the reverse complement.
AAAACCTTCCCCTGATCCATGCTATTCAAACTACAGAGATGTAACCTCTGTATCTTTTCCACTTCTCTCTACTCATCGGACACCCAATGGTGCCAAACACCATAACCTGTGTCCATCTAACCCACCACGCTAACAGCTTTGTGTCTCTACACAGAATATGTCCACAGCCTCTCCCCCCTATGCAGAGTCCGAACGTCTCATCCTACTACAGAAAGAACACTTCAGACCTGCCATGCTTACAGCAAGAGTATCAAGCCTTGTGTAAATCGACGTCTATCTCTTTCGACAAGGGTTAATGGAAAAACGTATTCACACAGCACATGACACTCCATCAAAATTCAGTAAAAAAATGGGCCCGTTGGACTCATCACCAGACAACATCTGAATACACAAACACAATAGACCCTCCCACCTATTAATAATAATAAAAAAAAAAGACAAACAATCCGAACCGCCAGGGCCATCGCCAAATGCAAGCCATAATACACACCCTTTATTTTTCAACTATCTTTCTGGTGCCCATTCTCCTCCCAAGCCCACCAACCTTTAATACGCATCCAATCTACCACTTAGGGTCCTCCTACCCAACCTCAAACATCTATGGCAGGGGTGCCCAACCAGTGGCCCGGGGGCCACATGTGGCCCGCGGAGCCCTCTGATGTAGCCCGCTGAGCCCTCTGATGTGGCCCGCGACCTTCTGCTCTGGGATGGAATAGAATATAATAGAAGTCTATTGCAAAGTGCAGAAAAGCCAAAGGTACACTGCATTGCACCCGCGGTACGGGTAAACTGCATTGCATCAGTGTGAAAGCAACCATGGGCCCCTTTGACATGGTCAGTCCGACCCAATTGGGCCCTCCATTCACCTCTAAGGAGTGGCAGATGTAAACCTACTTGTGTCCTACCTCCAAACTGATCAGGCTGTGTTTGTGTCCGCTCTGCCATCCGCCTGCTACACTGATTGTGGCCCGCGACTAGTTACCAAGTCGCTTGTGCTTCAAAAGGTTGGGCACCCCTGATCTATGGGGGAGTCAGAGACAGACCCCTACCATCCCCCCTCCCGACATACACTCCTTCCCCCCACACCCTACCCTTACCCTGTCTCTCACACATCTTACCCCTCCCAGGTATACCGCTTAAACTCCCACATATCAGCACCACCTCCCTACCCCACACAGTCCCATCCCACCTACCCTAGTTACAAGGCACAGGGCGAAGTTATAGCCAGGGCCGTCTTAATAGCATCATGGGCCCCTGGGCAAAGTAAAGCTCTGGGGCCCCCTACAATGATGACAGTAAAGGTAAACAGACATCAAGTAGGTAGGAGGCAGACTGCCTGTCCTGTGTATCCATCACTCTCAGTGCCATCATGGGCCCCCCAATTTAGGGGCAGCGTGGGCTCAAGGATCAGCTGCTTTGGGGAAAGTGCAGGGACCCCCCATGCAGCTGGGGCCCCTGGGCAGTGCCCAGGTGTGCCCTCTCATTAAGACAGCCCTGGTTATAGCCACCTCTTTCCAGCTACAACTCAGGCCCCGTACACACGACCGAGGAACTCGACGTGCCAAACACATCGAGTTCCTCGTCGAGTTCAGTGTGGAAGCCGCCGAGGAGCTCGGCGGGCCAACTTTCCTCATTGAACAACGAGGAAATAGAGAACATGTTCTATTTTCGGCCCGACGAGTTCCTCGTCGGGTTCCTCGATGAAGAGTGTACACACGACCGAGTTTCTCGGCAGAATCCAGCTCCGACCGAGTTTCTGGCTGAATTCTGCCGAGAAACTCGGTCGTGTGTACGGGGCTTTACACTCACTACTAAGGGGAAACTTTCTGCTATAACGCCCCCACGCCAAAGAGCCCTTCCCCAACCATATAGTTCCAGCAATTAGGCAACTACCGAGCTTGCTTCGGACCCCTCCCCAAACTACTATTCTCTCCCAAATTTAAGTACATTTAAACCTACAAGCTGGACCCTAATTCAACCCCACCATCAGTCTAATATTGTTGTGGAAGTCTCTCTATGTAAATGTATTCTGTGACCTTGTAAATATCCATTGTATTGCTGTTGCTCAAGATATTTGTACAAGCTTCTTACTTTTCAATAAAATAAATTATTTGGAACAAGCTGAAGTTAGGAGCTGATTGGCTCCCATGTATAGCTGCAGCAGATTTTGCACTCTTCAGTTTTTTGTAAATCTAACCCAATGGGCCAGATTCTCGTAGATCGGAGTTAAACTATGCGGCCGTAACGTATCTCGTTTACGTTACGCGGCTGCAAGTTTTACGGGCAAGTGCTTGATTCACAAAGCACTTGCCTGTAAAGTTGCGGCGGCGTAGCGTAAATTCTCCGGCGCCCCCTACCTGGATCATTTGAATTAGGCGTAATTCAAATGATCCAGGTAGGGGGCGTGGATCATTTAAATTAGGCGCGTTCCCGCGCCGACCCTAAAATTTTCCGACGTGCATTGCGCTAAATGACGTCGCAAGGACGTCATTGGTTTCTACGTTAACGTAAATGGCGTCCAGCGCCATTCACGGACGACTTACGCAAACGACGGACTTTTTAACCACTTCCAGACCTTAGGTGTTTTTCAGATTTGGTGTTTGCAAGACTAAAACAGTTTTTTCTGCTAGAAAATTACTTAAAACCCCCAAACATTATATATATTTTTTCTAACACCCTAGAGAATAAAATAGTGGTCATTCCAATACTTTTTGTCACACCGTATTTGCGCAGCGGTCTTACAAGCGCACTTTTTTTGGAAAAAATTCACTTTTTTTGGAAAAAATTCACTTTTTTTGGAAAAAATTCACTTTTTTTAATTAAAAAATAAGACAACAATAAATTTGGCCCAATTTTTTTATATATTGTGAAAGATAATGTTACGCCGAGTAAAATGATGCCCAACATGTCACGCTTAAAAATTGCGCCCGCTCGTGGCATGGTGTCAAACTGTTACCCTTAAAAATCTCGATAGGCGATGTTTAAAAAATTCTAGAGATTGCATTTTTTGAGCTACAGAGTAGCTCTAGGGCTATAATTATTGCTCTCGCTCTAACGATCGTGGCGATACCTCACTTGTGTGATTTGAACACCGTTTTCATATGCGGGCGCTACTCACGTATGCGTTCGCTTCTGCGCGCGAGCTCGTCGGGACGGGGCGCTTTAAAAAAAAATTTTTTTGTTTTCTTATTTATTTTTATTTATTTTATTACTTTTTACACTGAAAAAAAATAATAATAATTTGATCACTTTTATTCCTATTATAAGGAATGTAAACATCCCTTGTAATAGAAAAAAGCATGACAGGTCCTCTTAAATATGAGATCTGGGGTCAAAAAGACGTCACATCTCATATTTGGGCTTAAATGCAAAAAATAAAAAAAAAATAAAAAATGTCATTTTTTCAAATGACCAAAAAAAAAATTTGTCTCTTTAAGAGGCTGGGCGGGACTGACGTTTTGACGTCACTTCCGCCCAGCAGAGCTATGGGGACGGGCGAAGGAGATTTTTCCTTCAGTCTCGTCCCCGCTCACCAGCCGACTACCCGATCGCCTCCGCCGCTACCGACGGCCACGGTAAGCGGGAGAGCGGCGGAAGGGGGGGGCCCCTCTCCCGCCACCGATAACGGCCATCTCGCGGCGAATCCGCCGCGGAGACCGCCATTATCGGATTCCAGACCCTAAAGATCGATACCTCGGTTGTGGCAGCAGCTGCCGTTACCGAGATATCAATCTTTAAAAACAGGACGTACATCGTCGTGCGCAGGTCTGGAAGTGGTTAAAATTTCGACGCGGGAACGACGGCCATACTTAACATTGGTTGCCCCTCATATAGCAGGGGCAACTTTACGCGTCGCAAAAGCTACGGAAACGTTGTAAATTCACTGCGTCGACCGCTCGTACGTTCGGGAATCTCGCATAAATAGCTAATTTGCATAGAAGACGGGGAAAACGACGTCGGCGACACCTAGCGGCGGGAAAAAAAAATGCATCTAAGATCTTACAGCGTAAGAGCCTTACGCCTGTCAGATCTAATGGATATCTATGCGTAACTGATTCTAAGAATCAGTCGCATAGATTCGCCGGGCCAGATTAGGACTTACGACGGCGCAAATGGCGTTGCGCCGTCGTAAGCCCTTTGAGAATCTAACCCAATATGTCTAATATACTTCAGTAGTGAGTGGCGACTGCCTGGAAATACATTGTTGTATATTACAGTTGGTGTATAGTGTGAGGGTCTCCCGGGGTCTCCTCACTTACCTGCTGATGAAACCCAGAGATTTGCACAGACCAGCCACAGAATCTGGGATATAAATAGTGACAGAGAAATGTTATTGAACACATTGAAAAAGTATTCATACCCCTTGAAATTTCCCGCATTTTGTCAAGTTACAACCAAAAACTTAAATGTGTTTTACTGGGATTTTATGTGATCGACCAACCAGGGCCGTCTTTAATATTGATTGGACCCTGGGCAAACATTTTCTTGGGCCCCTCCCGAATCCACTTATCAACTATTTGTGGGCAGTGCAGGCTCAAGGGGAAGTTGCCTTGGGCCCCACAACAATGACTGGGCCCAGGGCAGCTTCCCCTTTTGCCCTGTGTTAAAGACGGCCCTGAGACCAACACAAAGTGGCACATAATTGTGAGGTGCAAGGAAAATGATAAATGGTTTTAATTTTTTTTTACAAATAAATAAGTGAAAAGTGTGGGGGGGAAGGGCATTTGTATGGAGCCCCCCGGAGTCAATAGAGCCCCCTTTCTCTGCAATTACAGCTGCAAGTCTTTTTGGGGGTGTCTCTACCAGCTTTGCACATCTAGAGAGGGACATTTCTGCCCATTCTTCTTCTTTGTAAAATATCTCAAGCTCTGTCAGATTGGATGGAGAGCGTCTGTGATCAGCAATTTTTAAGTCTTGCCACAGATTCTCAATGGGATTTAGGTCTGGACTGTGACTGGGACATTCTAACACATGAATATGCTTTGATCTAATCCATTCCATTGTAGCTCTGGCTGATCTCCGGGGGGGGGGGGGGGGGTGAAACACGTTGGGGGCATGGCTTGGTCAGAGTCCAGGCTGAGGTTGCCACTCCATTCATCGTAGTAGAACACCATAGATGTGCGACCTCCGGGGGTCACCCTTCTTTCCTTGAACTGTATGTTTAGGGTCGTTGTCCTGCTGGAAGGTGAACCTCCGCCCCAGTCTTGAGTCTTTTGCAGACTCTGAGGCCTCGTACACATGATAGGTTAACCAGAGGACAACGGTCTCCATAGGTTATTTAACCACTTCCATACTGGGAACTTAAACACTCTCCTTACCAGACCAATTTTCAGCTTTCAGGGCTCTCACACTTTGAATGACAATTACTCAGTCATGCAACACTGTACCCAAATGATTTTTTTGTCCTTTTTTTCCCACAAATAGAGCTTCCTTTTGGTGGTATTTGATCACCTCTGGGTTTTTTATTTTTTGCGCTATTAATGAAAAAAGACCGAAATTTTTGAAAAAAAATGTTTTTTTCTTAGTTTCTGTGATAAAATTTTGCAAAATATTAATTTTTCTTCATAAATTTTGGCCACAATTTATACTGCTACATGTCTTTGATAAAAATAACCCAAATTTTTTGGAAATTATTTGGTCTGTGTGAAAGTTTTAGAGTCTACAAGCTATAGTGCAAATCATAATAAATTATCACATATGATCACACCTGATGTATTGAAGGCCTATCTCATTTCTTGAGACCCTAACAAGCCAGGAAAGTACAAATGCCCCCCAAATAACCCCTTTTTGGAAAGTAGACATCCCAAGGTATTTAGTAAGAGGCATGGTGAGTTATTTGAAGTTGTAATTTTTTCCCAAAACACTTTGCAAAATTAAGATTTTTATTTTTTATTTAAAAAATTTCACAAAAGTTTCATTGTAATAGCTTATTTCTCTCACATGGCATGTGCATACCACAAATGACACCCCAAAATACATTCTGCTGCTCCTCCTGAGTAAAACGATACCCCATGTGTGAGACTTTTTCACTGCCTGGCCACATACCGATGCCCAACATGCAGGGAGCGCCATCAGGGGTTTTAGGAGCATAAATTGCACATCTAACTAGTTGACAACCTATTACAATTTAGAAGGCCCTGGAACACCAGGACAATGGAATTACCCACAAAATGACCCCATTTTGGAAAGCTAACACCCTAACGTATAATCTATGAGGCATAATGAGTCTTTTGAACGGTTAATTTTTTTCCAGAAGTTTTTGGAATATGTGGAAAAAAAATGAAAACACATTTTTTTTACACAAAGTTGTCCATTGATAAGATATTTCCAACACATAGCATGTGCATACCACAAATGACACCCCAAAATACATTCTGCTACTCCTCCTGAGTAAAACGATACCCCATGTGTGAGACTTTTTCACTGCCTGGCCACATACCGATGCCCAACATGCAGGGAGCGCCATCAGGGGTTTTAGGAGCATAAATTGCACATCTAACTAGTTGACAACCTATTACAATTTAGAAGGCCCTGGAACACCAGGACAATGGAATTACCCACAAAATGACCCCATTTTGGAAAGCTAACACCCTAACGTATAATCTATGAGGCATAATGAGTCTTTTGAACGGTTCATTTTTTTCCAGAAGTTTTTGGAATATGTGGAAAAAAAATGAAAACACATTTTTTTTACACAAAGTTGTCCATTGATAAGATATTTCCAACACATAGCATGTGCATACCACAAATGACACCCCAAAATACATTCTGCTACTCCTCCTGAGTAAAACGATACCCCATGTGTGAGACTTTTTCACTGCCTGGCCACATACCGATGCCCAACATGCAGGGAGCGCCATCAGGGGTTTTAGGAGCATAAATTGCACATCTAACTAGTTGACAACCTATTACAATTTAGAAGGCCCTGGAACACCAGGACAATGGAATTACCCCCAAAATGACCCCATTTTGGAAAGCTAACACCCTAACGTATAATCTATGAGGCATAATGAGTCTTTTGAACGGTTGATTTTTTTCCAGAAGTTTTTGGAATATGTGGAAAAAAAATGAAAACACATTTTTTTTACACAAAGTTGTCCATTGATAAGATATTTCCAACACATAGCATGTGCATACCACAAATGACACCCCAAAATACATTCTGCTACTCCTCCTGAGTAAAACGATACCCCATGTGTGAGACTTTTTCACTGCCTGGCCACATACCGATGCCCAACATGCAGGGAGCGCCATCAGGGGTTTTAGGAGCATAAATTGCACATCTAACTAGTTGACAACCTATTACAATTTAGAAGGCCCTGGAACACCAGGACAATGGAAATACCCACAAAATGATCCCATTTTGGAAAGCTAACACCCCAACGTATAATCTATGAGGCATAATGAGTCTTTTGAACGGTTCATTTTTTTCCAGAATTTTTTGGAATATGTGGAAAAAAAATGAAATCGCATATTTTTTACACAAAGTTGTCCATTGATAAGATATTTCCAACACATAGCATGTACATAGCAAAAATGACACCCCAAAATACATTCTGCTACTCCTCCTGAGTAAAACGATACCCCATGTGTGAGACTTTTTCACTGCCTGGCCACATACCGATGCCCAACATGCAGGGAGCGCCATCAGGGGTTTTAGGAGCATAAATTGCACATCTAACTAGTTGACAACCTATTACACTTTTGAAGGCCCTGGAACACCAGGACAATGGAATTACCCACAAAATGACCCCATTTTGGAAAGCTAACACCCCAACGTATAATCTATGAAGCATTATGAGTCTTTTAAACGGTTCATTTTTTTCCAGAATTTTTTGGGAAATGTGGAAAAAAAATGAAAATGCTTTTTTTTTTACACAAAGTTGTCCATTTATAAGATATTTCTAACACATAGCATGTACATAGCAAACATGACACCCCAAAATGCATTCCGCTACTCCTCCTGAGTATGGCGATACCAAATGTGTGGGACTTTTACACAGCCTGACCACATACAGAGGCCCAACATCTAAGTAGCACTTCTAGGCATTCTAGCAGCATTAATTGCACATATCATTTTCTGACTACCGATCACATTTTTGAAGGCCCTTCATATATCTAACACATAGCAGGTACATACCAAATAACAAAAGATTACCTGTGGTTTTAGAAGTGCAGTGGTCCACAGAGGAGAGCATCAGTCCAGGCAGCAGACAGGGATGAGGTCAGCGACAACAAAAGCAATCATTCAGGCAGCAGGCAGGAATACTGTCCATAGTTCGTACAGGCAGAGAAACTGTCAGCACAGCCAGAGCACAGCCAAAGCACAGCCAAAGCACCGCCAAAAGCACAGGTCCAGGTAGCAGGCAGAGGTGTCCCAGCAGAAATACTGTGCAAAGTCAGTAGAGGCAGCAGGCAGATATATGATCAACACAGCCAAAGTATTAGTCCAAGCAGCAGGAAGAAACATGGTCCATAATGTCATGGGTCATTACAGGCAGTAATATGGTCAGCACAGCCAAAGCATTGGTCCAGGCAGCAGGAAGGACCGTCAAGCTTAGGGCCAGGGGGACAGGGGTAGAGGCTTCTCCCACCCAAATCGCTTTGAAGCCTCCGGGCAACCAGACCCTGTTCTGGGAGCACAGAAAACTAAAAACTGGTTTTCTCTACTCAGAACGCTTTTCTGAAGCCCCTCACATATGTGAGACCCCTGTGTACTAAAAGTAAATGGCCAAAAGATCAGTCCAAGTGGCAGGCAAAAACGTGGTAGATTAACAGGCCAAGGTCGGTGCACGTGGAAGTCAGAAACGTGGTTTAAATCGGCAGGCAGAGGCATCGTCGGTAAACAGGCTGAGGTTGGTACACATGGAGGTCAGAAACGTGGTTTAAATCGGCAAGCAAAGACATCGTCGGTAAACAGGCTGAGGTTGGTGCACGTGGAGGTCAGAAACGTGGTTTAAATCGGCAAGCAAAGACATCGTCGGTAAACAGGCCAGGGTCAGTTAATTAACATGGAAGGTAGTTACATGGTAGCAGGCAAATGGGGAAATGGCAGTCTGTTAATAATAAGGGGAACTAATATTGGATGGATGTATGATACGTTTTGAAGCACTGTCCCAGGCACAGGCCAGGTTGGGAGGGACAATCAGGACAGTAACAGGTGGTGTCTCTTCTTACTCCTGCTCTGCTGCATACACAGCATTTTTTTTGGCGTTTTCTTCCAGATTCTGTGTGGGGGATGCTAAAGGGAAAGTGTCGCTCGTGAAGACGACTCACACAATCAGAGCGAATGCTTCCTGGGACGGGATCTTGTTGATAAATGAGAGCTTCAATGATATCCTTGATATATCTGAGGTAGGAGATTTGTGGGTTTTGAGTTGGCTGATTGGCTTTTTGGTAGCAGACAAACGAATTATAAAGGGCCATGTGAAACAAGTGAAACGCAACTTTTTTGTGCCAAAAATAGGACTTTCTTGTTGATAAGTAGGGCTGTAGCATCTGGTCATTTAAATCCACCCCACCCATGTACAAATTGTAATCGTGAACACATTCGGGCTTTGTAATAGGGCCGTGTCGTCTTTGGATCTCCACCATGGTGTCATTGTGGATGGTAGAGAGGATGTGGACATCTTTCTTGTCCCTCCACTTCATGGCCAACACCTCCTCGTTCCTCATGAATGACGATTCTCCAGTTTTCAAATTTTTGGTCAACAAATTTTGTGGGAATCCCTTCCGTTTTTTTTTGAAGGTACCGCAGGCCGGGGTTTGCTTGCTGTAAAGGTGACGAAAAAGGGGCAGGCTGGTATAATAATTATCAACATATAAATGATAGCCTTTTCCGAACAGGGGGTATGCCAACTCCCAGACAATTTTCCCACTGGTTCCAATATATGTGGGGCAATCACGGGGCTGGAGCTGGGAGTCTTTGCCTTCGTAGATCCTGAATGTGAACACATATCCAGTGGCTCGATCGCATAATTTATTTAATTTTAACCCATACCTGGCTCTCTTGTTTGGGATGTACTGCTTGAAGTGCAGTCGGCCAGTGAAATGGATGAGGGACTCGTCCACACAAATGTTTTGGTCTGGGATGAAAACTTCTGCAAATCTCTGGGAAAAGGCATTGATTAGGGGGCGTATTTTGTATAATTTATCGTAGTGGGGATGATCTCGGGGAGGGCACTGTGAATTGTCATTAAAGTGGAGAAAACGCATTATCATGTCGTATCTTGTCCTGGACATGACAGAGGAAAATATAGGCATGTGTTCAATGGGGCGTGTAGACCAATATGAATGGCCTTCATTCTTCTTTGTAAGTCCCATATTGAACATAAGGCCCAAAAACATTTTAAATTCTTCCAATGTTAGACGCCGCCACTGGAACATGCGGGCGTAGGAAGAATTGGGGTTGGCGGCAATAAATTGGGATGCATATATATTGGTTTGATCCACTATATTCTGCATAAAATCTTCTGGGAAAAATAAACAAAAATAATCAAATTGAGAAAAATCTGTAGTGTCGGGCTGCACACCTGGCTGTGCGGTGAAAGGGGGGATGATAGCGGATCCTGAGTTGGCAGGCAACCATAAGGGGTTTGCCAGGGCATCGGGAAGGTAGGACTGGGGCAGGATTCTTCGAGTTGGGCGTGTATTTCCATTATTTGTACTGGGCTCCTCTTCCTGGGGTATGGCACTGCTGGTGCTGGGCAGATCTGCAGATCTTGGTCCTGATCTTGGTCCTGATCTTGGTCCTGATCTTGGTCCTGAACTTGGTCCTGAACTTGGTCCTGAACTTGGTCCTGATCTTGGTCCTGATCTTGGTCCTGATCTTGGTCCTGAACTTGGTCCTGAACTTGGTCCTGAACTTGGTCCTGATCTTGGTCCTGATCTTGGTCCTGAACTTGGTCCTGAACTTGGTCCCGATCGCATTCTTTTGGGAGGGACGGTTTCCTCCGGGGACTCATACTCTGACTCTGACTCTGAGCCAGTATCCTCTACTGGCTCGTATTCCGAATCAGAATCGGATAATGAGAGCTCCTCGCTGTTATCCGACATGGTGGAAATAATGACAAATGCCTCCTCGGTTGTGTAATGCCTTTTGGACATTATGGCAGTATGGCAGTACTTATTGTTGGGCCTGCGTAATAGTACTGCTGGTGGCCTGTGTGGTGGTACCGATAAAGGTATTAGTGGCGGGTATGGGTGGTGGTGGTGGTACCGATGGCGGTACGGGTGGTGGTGGTACCGATGGCGGTACGGGTGGTGGTGGTACCGATGGCGGTTTGGGTGGTGGTGGTGGTGGTACCGTTGGCGGTATGGGTGGTGGTACCGATGTCGGTGGTACAGGTGGTGGTGTTGGTACGGATGGTGGTTGTACCGATGGCGGTACGGGTGGTGGTGGTACCAATGGCGGTACCGATGGCGGTACGGGTGGTGGCGGTACCGATGGCGGTGGTACGGGTGGTGGTGTTGGTACGGGTGGTGGTGGTACCGGTACCGATGGCGGTACGGGTGGTGGTGGTACCGATGGCGGTACGGGTGGTGGTGGTACCGATGGCGGTACGGGTGGTGGTGGTACCGATGGCGGTTTGGGTGGTGGTGGTGGTACCGTTGGCGGTATGGGTGGTGGCACGGGTGGTGGTACCGATGGCGGTATGGGTGGTGGTACCGGTGTCGGTGGTACGGGTGGTGGTGTTGGTACGGGTGGTGGTGGTACAGATGGCGGTACTGGTAGCCTGTGTGGCGGTATCAATGGAGGTATTAGTGGCAGGAATGTGTGGTGGTACCGATGGCGGTGGTACGGGTGGTGTTGGTACCGATGGTTGTGGTACGGGTGGTGGTACCGATGGCGGTGGTAGGGGTGGTGGTGGTACGGGTGGCGGCGGTACAGGTGGCGGCGGTACCGATGGTGGTACGGGTGGCAGCGGTACAGATGGCGGTAAGGGTGGCAGCGGTACAGATGGCGGTAAGGGTGGCAGCGGTACGGGTGGTGGCAGTATGGGTGGCGGCGGTACCGATGGCGGTACGGGTGGTGGTGGTACTGATGGCGGTGGTACCGCTGATTGACAGATTGGCTGATTGACAGGTGGGCTGATTGAATGGTGGGCTGATTGACAGGTGGGCTGATTGACAGGTGGGCTGATTGACAGGTGGGCTGTGTCAGGTCCTCTTTATTGGTGGGGGGGAGGGGGGGCTGTGTTGTGCACAAACTACAGTAACAAACTACACTGATCTCACTTACTGATCCCTGCTCTCTCCTCACAAATCGGTGTGTGAGGAGAGATCAGAGATCAGGTACTAACTGCCCTGTTTGTTTACATTTGTGACCGTCTGTGATTGGACACAGCCGGTCACGTGGTAAACAGCCAATTTCATTGGCTGTTTACCCTGATCGGGGAAGCGCTGTGTCCATGGGACACGCGCCTTCCCCGATCCCCGCTCTGCAAGCCTCTGGCGGCGCGCACGGAGCACGCCGCCGAGTTTGTTTTGACATGTGATCAGCTGCGTCTTTGACACAGCTGATCACGTGGTAAACAGCCAATAAAATTGGCTGTTTACCGTGATCGGGGAAGCGCTGTGTCCGAGGGACACACGCCGTCCCCGATCACCGAGCTGCGCGCCCCCGCGGGCGCGCGCTAGGCATTATCCTGCAGGACGTTCGAGAACGTCCTGTCAGGATTTGGTAACCACTTCCCGGACGTCTATTTCCTAAAAAGCCAACTTGCTTTAAATTTAACCTATGGATTGGTAACCGATGGGAAAAAAACGATCGTTAGTAGGCGCAACCATCGGTTAAAAATCCACGCATGCTCAGAATCAAGTTGACGCAACTTGGAAGCATTGAATTTTTTCAGCACGTCGTTGTGTTTTACGTCACCGCGTTCTGACACGATCGTTTTTTTAACTGATGGTGTGTAGGCGCGACGGACCATCAGTCAGCTTCATTGGTTAACCTAGGACAGTGATGGCGAACCTTGGCACCCCTGATGTTTTGGAACTACATTTCCCATGATGCTCATGCATTCTGCAGTATAGTGGAGCATCATGGGAAATGTAGTTTCAAAACATCTGGGGTGCCGAGGTTCGCCATCACTGACCTAGGACAACAGTCCATCAGACCGTTGTCCTCTGGTTAACCTATCGTGTGTACGAGGCTTTACAGGTTTTCTTCTAAGATTATTCTGTATTTGTCTCCATCCATCTTCCCATCAACTCTGACCAGCTTCCCTGTCCCTTTCTCAATTCCAGTCCTCAGGCCCCCCCAACAGGTCAGGTTTTCAGGATTTCCATTATTTTGCACAGGTGATTTGATCAGTTTCACTGCCTTAGTAATCACCACAGCCTTTTCATCTGAGGGAAATCCTGAAAACCTGACCTGTTGGGGGGGCCTGAGGACTGGAATTGAGAAACACTGGTTTAGGGTGATGCGCAGTGTTAGTTTTCCGCCACACATATCGTTTTGCTTTTTGGCCAAAATGTTCATTTTTTGAGCGCATGTTAGACCAGTGTGAACCGGCCCTAAACCAACAATTTTAGCGATTGACAAGATAGTTACTTTTTTATCTCACTGCAGGGAGTTGTTCTCCTAACAATCAACAAGTGTTTGCTTTGAATTATGACCCTTTCTCTGGGGAGAACCCATAGACATCTGACTATGCTGCCAGCATTGTCTGCCTCTGTCCATCTGAGTATAAAAGAGAAGAGAGGAGCCTCTAAGTGTAGCCATATGGTTACATTTAATGAAGGTACAACATTTAGCAACTCACATGGTTGATGATTGAAACTGGCACATCTAAGTATGGAGGGATCCGGGGTAAAACTGTTCACATAGACCAGGGATATGCAATTAGCGAACCTCCAGCTGTTGCAAAACTACAAGTCCCATCATGCCTCTGCCTCTCGGTGTCAGGCTTGTGGCTGTCAGAGTCTTGCTATGCCTCATGGGACTTGTTGTTCTGCAACAGCTGTAGGTCTGCTAATTGCATATCCCTGACATAGACCATCTTCCTCAGCGCCATAGACGTTATCTTATTTATTTATTTATTTATTACTATTTATTTATTTATTTATTACTATTTATTTGGGAAGCGCGCATATACCACCGGTCGGTGGTGCCAAAGTGCTTTGTGACAAAATAGCCCGGATGTTCTGGCGTGGGGAGCATAATTAAAAGAGAAGGGAGAAGAAAAAAAAAAAGCAATCAGCGAACGAAAAATTGGCCTAGGATTGAAATGCTTGGCAGAATAGCCAGGTCTTCAGCTTCTTCCTGAACGCATATAGGCTTCGGGAGATGCGACTGTTAAGCGCGATTTGGTTCCAGAGAGTCGCTCCCGCGGAGCCAATCCGTTTTCCTCCTATAGAAATTAGCCTGTCAGTATTGCCAATGAGTAGAGCTTTGTCGGCTGAGCGAAGACAGCGTCTAGGTGTAAAGTGTGGGGTCAGATCTGATAGGAACTGTGGGCCCAGCTGGTGGTAGCCCCTGTAGATCAGACAGAGGATTTTTAAAATTGACCCGTTTTGTAACAGGGAGCCAGTGAAGTTCTTTGAGCACAGGGCTGATATTGTCTTGCTTTTGGAGATTGTAGATAAGCCTGGCTGCTTGATTCTGCACCAGCTGCAGTTTCTTAGACCATTTCATTGGAATGCCTAGTAGGACTCCATTTGAAAAGTCAAGGCGAGAAATAATTAGTGCCTGGACTAAGTCTTTCCTCTGGTCTTGGGTCAGGAGATGTTTTGCCTTGCGGATAAGTCGTAGAAAATGGGAGGCTCTCGAAACCGATTGTCTAACCTGGGGAATCATACTTAGTTTTTCGTCCAGGATAACCCCCAGGACCGTCACCTTATCTTTCGGATTAGGTGTCAAGCCCAACTCAGTGGGCCAATTTTGAAGAAAGTCAGTCTTGCCTTTTCCAACTATCATGACCTCCGTTTTGTTACCATTGAGGCACAGTTTGTTGATGGTCATCCAGTGGTAAATGTCGCACAGACAATTGGCCAATCTTAAGGGCATGTCAGGGTAAGTTAGATCATCGGCTACCAACTGGACGTCGTCCGCGTACAAATGGAACCAGAGACCATGTTTAGCAATAATGTTGGGTAAAGGCCTAAGATAAATGTTGAAGAGAATGGGGGACAGGGCTGATCCCTGAGGGACCCCATTCTCCACTGTGGTAATCGGGGATAGAAAAGAGCCCATCTTAACTTGGTGGGTGCGAGCTGTTAAAAAATCACGGAACTAAGCAAGGGCGGTATCTCCCAGCCCGAAAGAGGACTCGAGTCTGGAAAGCAGGATGGAGTGATCCACGGTGTCAAAGGCTGCAGACAGGTCGAGCAGCACCAGGGCTGCCGACCCGCCCGCATCCACCACGTTAAGGAGCTTCTCTCGAGTGGACAAAGCTACCAGCTCGGTTCCCCTCCCAGGGCGGAAGCCCGACTGTAGATCATGGAAGAGCAGGCCATCCTCACAATGAGTTTGAAGCTGGAGAAAAGCCACTCTTTCGATAACTCTAGCTAAAAAATGAGAAGCTGAAATGGGTCGGAAGTTGTTAGTGTCGGTCGAGTCCAAGCCGGCTTTTTTTAGAAGTGGAGTCAGAAAGCCGTGTTTTAGAGTTGTTGGAACAATCCCATGTTGGAGTGAATGGTTGACTAGGTAGCGTAAATCATCAATAATGGTGTGTAAGTTCTCCTGGATGAGCCAAGCAGGGCAGACTTTTCCGGGGTAGTAAGTAGTTTTTAATTTCAAAATCAAGGCTTCCAGGTCGTGGGTCTTTACCAATTCGAAACGAAAAAGTTTTTTTGGGCAGTGATTCGTGTTAAGAGGGGCTTGAGTGGGGAGGCCTGAAGAGTTGTTGGCACATTGCGTGAGGAGTCTTGATACGACTGTTTGTCAGGAGGGCGTCGGCGCCATTTTATGGGCGGGAGCCGAGTCCTGATTGGCAGGCGTCCTAGTTGCCTCTTCACATGCACAGCGCTGCCACCAAGGGAGACGCAGCGGCAGCTGGGGGAGACCAGGAGAAAGCTGGGGTGAAATAGCAGCAGATGTCAGCAGGAAACAGAAATCTTTTAAAACAGGAGTCCAGCACAGCAGGTAAAAAGTCACTGTTTGTCAGGAGGGCGTCGGCGCCATTTTATGGGCGGGAGCCGAGTCCTGATTGGCAGGCGTCCTAGTTGCCTCTTCACATGCACTTCCATGCTGTGCTCCATGCCTCACTTTCAGATCGCTCTACTGCAAGGGTAGTCTTCCCGGTCACGATTGCAGACTAACAGCGGTAAGACCCGGCGGTGAGGAGGACTGTCTATGTGGACAGCTTTATCCTGGATCCCTGCATACTTAGATGTGCCTCTTTTAATCAACAACCATGTGAGTTTCTAAATGTTGTACTTTCATTAAATGTAACCATATTGCTACACTTAGAGGCGCCTCTCTTCTCTTTTATGCTCTGTAGCTCCTAAAAGATTTTCCTTCTAATCCCCTTGTAGAAGCTTCCAATCACATCGCTATAATCTTTTTATTTGGACTATAAACTGAAAGACCTGTGAATAAATGGTTGTGGAACGAATCATTTGAGTTTCCATTATTTCTTATGAGGAAATTCGCTTTGATAGACATGTGATTTGGATTACAAGCATGTTTCCGGAACAAATTATGCTCACAATCCGAGGTTTTACTGTACATAGTTTACTTTTGTCAGTGAGTGTGGAAGAGATTAGAGAGCTTTTTATTTCTACTCTTACAGAGTAGAAGGTCCCGTAGTGGATACAGAACACCAGGCCTGACTCCGGGAATCTTACCACAATCATGATGTCTCTGCGCAGGTTACGGGTTCTTTACCTGAAAGAGAAGACAAAGTTCTGTCAGATCCTTCACACCATACAGGTCCTCTTCACTGCAACAAAGTCTCATTTCAGATCCTGATAACAGCCAAGGAATGTAGGTCACAATGTTATAGTGAAGACATTAGGTGGGAGATTACCATAAGGCTGACATGCATGGGTATAATAGTTATGGTTAGAATGTTGGCGGGTGGCGGGCTGCCTTGCAGGTGGCCATAGTGTGCAGCCAAGCCAACCGCCAACATGAATTGACCTTTAAGACAATATAGTACCTTTGCCCACGACTCTCCTCAATGTGTGGGTGGAGAGCGGAGACCAACCCTCTCTCCATCCTCCTGGGTGCATGGCTTTGCCCCCTCACTTCCCAGGGGTTCAAGATGCTGGCCTCATCTTCCTCAGGCCCAACAGCCAGGGGACCTCTGAAGAACACTCACTCTATTCAGAGCTGAATTCTGACCAAACAAATGCACCATGAGGCTGGATGTAGTTAACGTTCTTTACTTCAAAGACTCACTTAAAGCGGAGGTCCACACTGTAACGGGAGGGCCCGTGGAACCCAGAATCCCTTAGAAAGTATGGGATACCCTTGCTTCAGCTCCCCATGCACCTAATGGGCCAAATTCTCAAAAGAGATACGCAGACTTAACTCCATTTTTCTAAATTTACACGGCGCGTATATTTGCGCACGATCGTCAAAACGACTTAAGCAAACATTTCCGTATTTTCAGCCGTACTTAAATTAGTTACACCTGCGCACTCCCGGGCGCAAATTACGCTAGGCTCGCTGCTGTTTATGATAGGCAAAGATGCAAATGAGGGAGTTAGGGCGATTCTCAGAATTAAGTGTGTGTGCCGTATTTTCCGCCCTGTGCGCACCTGTTAGTTTTTCTGACTAAATTTCCACATTATAAAACCAGCCCTAATTTTACACATGCTGTGGAAGGGTTTGCTGTAGGTAGTGACTAGAGGTTAGAGCTCTAGTTGTGAAGGTTAATTTTGGAAAAATGCCAGGACCAGCTATGATTCTGACGGCACTTGCTGCCTTACAGGCACAAAGGAGGAGGAGGGCACAGAGGAGGAGGATGAGGGCACAGGCGCGAGTTTATCGTCCACGGCGTGATCTTTGGCAAATGCCAGATTATGAGGTGTATGGCAACTACCGTTTTGATAGGGAGGCCATCCTGGAGATCACCCAACTTCTTCATGAGGATCTTATCACCCCAACCCTACGTTCCCATGCCCTGACACCTCTCGAAAAAGTGATGGCAACCCTCCATTTTTTAGCGAGTGGCTCATTCCAGCGTGCATCTGGAGGTGTGGCTGGGATGGTGCAGTCATCAATGAGCAAATGTGTCCATCAGGTGGTCCCTGCCATACTGCGGCGCATGACCAACCAGTTTGTCATGCCCACCCAGGAGGACCAGCGTGTGCAAGCCATGACAGACTTTTATAACATTGCTGGCTTTCCAAGGACCATCGGGGCGATAGACTGCACCCATGTGGCACTACAGCCCCCCCATGATACTGAACACCTGTTCAGAAATAGGAAAGGCTGGCATTCGATAAACGTACAGGTTATCGTAGATGCACATGGCCTCATCTGGCACGTTTGTGCCAAGTTTCCAGGCTCGTGCCACGATAGTTACATCCTACGGCAGACCAAGATCTACAGAGACTTGGAGATGAACGTTTATGGAGACAGCTGGCTGATTGTTGAGTGACATTGGTGTCAGGTATGCCCCCTCCATGATGCAGACATCACATGGGGCACATGCATGACTAATATCCTCCTGTCTTTTCCCTTACAGGTGACTCAGGATATGCGTTGGGACCCCACCTGATGACCCCCTTTAGGAACCCCCAAACACCCGGAGAACGGAAATTCAATGAGGTGCACATCCAGACCCGGGCAATAGTAGAGCGGACTTTTGGCCTTCTCAAGTCCAGATTTAGATGCCTTGACAAGACTGGGGTTACACTCTTGTATTCCCCAGACTTTGTCTGCCAAATTATTGGGGCATGTTGCATCCTCCACAATTTTGCTTTGAGAAGGGGCCTGCATGTTGATATAAGTCCTGACCTAACCCCCCACCCAGGCAATCCCCCCCCCCCAAACCCCTCTACCCGGACTGCTGAGGGCCAGGCAATAAGGAGACAACTGTCTGAAGGCATCTTTGCCCAGTAAATGGACCCTAATTATCTTTTTATTTTTGCTTTGCCCAGAATAAATCACAGAGATTATGTGACCTTTAAATATTTTCTTTGCACATAAAATGCACATTACTTATATGCCAATGAGAATGTTTTTTTTTTGTTACAAAACGCACAATAATTATCTCACAATGAGAATGCATGAATGCACGTCACTGTGGTCCCTAGCACAGACACATCACATGCACATCGAATTGGATTAGATCCAAGTACCCCCCCCCTTTGGTACTTGGGAGCAGTAACGCCCCGCCACGGCTCCAATTATGTCACTGTGCATTCATACACCATTCAGGAACCTAGGATGACTTCTCCCTGGTCCTGGGGATCCATACTCCACCAAAACTGAGGGTGACACCCTTATGATTTCAGGAATGCCACCCCCCCACATTCACACATCATTCACACACATAAACCAAATCATAAGTACAGTAGCAAAAAAAAAAAAAAAAAAATCAAAAGTACCCCTGCAAATTAAGGATGTTGCCGAGTGCTCCTTCTGGGCTGCCCACGGCCACGGGCACGGCCACGGCCGACTGGGGGATCTTCACGGGGGGGGGGGTCTGTGCAGGGGAGGGACTATTTTCAGGGGGGGGGGTCTGTGCAGGGGAGGGAGTATTTTCAGGGGGGGGGGTCTGTGCAGGGGAGGGAGTATTTTCAGGGGGGGGGTCTGTGCAGGGGAAGAAGCAGCCTCCCCTGGTGTCTGTCCTCCTGCTGGCCTTCCCTCCAAGGCAACGGCTATCCTTGTCAGACAGGAAGTAATGTCAGCTGTATTGGCCTGCACAGCCCGGGTATTGGCCTGCACAGCCTGGGTGAGGGCAGTCACCTCCTGGGCCACACCTGTTGTGGCGTTCCTCAGGTCCCACAAACAGGTGATGACCCCCACGGAGTTGGTGGCCACGTCACCCAGTGACTCCCTCATTGCACCCAGGCTGCGCTCCACCTTGGTCATTGTTTTTTGGATTGCAGACAGACTGCGGGTCTGCCGGACATTGTCCCTCAACAGACTGACCGGCAGACGCACCAACCCCCCCCTGTTTTCCAGGGTCGGCCTCCTACTTGCCCCTGAGGCTTGTGGCCTTGGAGGAGGAGTTGGAGTGAGCCATGGGTGCTGCTGCATGTTGGAGGAGGGTTGGAAGGGGCGACCCATGATGGTGGCCTGACTGCTGGGCGCCTGTGGGGTTCCCTCAGGGGATGACTCAAAGGTCATATCTTGGCCCATCATTATTTCCTGCCCAATCACAATATTGTCATCTTCCTCCCCCTCATCCTCCTCCCACTCAACATCCAAATTAGGGGAGTTGTGGGCACTCCCCTCCCATGGTGAATCCTGCCCTTCTTGGGACTCTGCATCAGCCTGTCTTGGGGGTGGTGCAGCAGCCTGCCCTGATGGGCCAGCAACCTCCTGACCTGATGGGCCAGCAACCTCCTGACCTGATGGGGCTGCCACCTCCTGGGCTGATGGGGCTGCCACCTCCTGGGCTGATGGGGCTGCCACCTCCTGGGCTGATGGGGCTGCCACCTCCTGGGCTGATGGGGCTGCATCCTCCTGGCCATCTGGGGAGGACACAAAACAATCACAGGTTGTTGGATCCACACACTTGGCACATCTTCCCTTCCCCCACCCACACATGCTAATCACCAGATAGAAATTCTAAAAAATTACCTGTCCTCATAAGAGGATCATTGTCAAAGCCAGGCAGGCCCACCACCTGCTGTGGGTGGAAACACTGGGCCACTGCCCATTCCTCCTCACTCATCCTGACTGGGCAGGGTCCCCCTCCTCCAGTGCCCCTGGTATGGGCATGCAGCGTTGCCAGCTTGTTCCGGGACACACTCCTCAAGTCATTAATTTCTTTTTGAACTCCAGCGATGGTCCTGGTCTCCCCCCCCCCCCCGCCGCATTGATCCGATCGGTGATCTTTTGAAGGATCTCCTTCCTCCTGGCCGGGGTGGTGTTGTGGCTCTCAGGGCCATGGAGAAATCGCCCATATTTAATGACGCCCTGAGCAAGTATATGCTTCTCTGCCAGGGTAAAATTAAGCTTCCTGCGCTTGGGAGCCATGACAGACAACACCCAGCAACAGGGAACTCACCCAAAAAACAAACAACAATACACACACACAACAAAGAAAATACAAACAAGCAAAATAAAAAATATACAGACAGCTACTATAAATTCAAAAACAAACAGGCAAAAAAGGAAAACAAAAAACAATCACACACCAAAAAACAAACACTTATCAAAAACAAACTGGCAAAAAAGGAAAACAAAAAACAAATTATCAAAAACAAACACCAACTATACCCTCCAACTCCACAAACACTTTTCTCACAAACCAATCTTACCAACAAACACTGACAAACGTTCAAAGCAGAAGCAACTTGCTTTAGGAAGGGAACACAGGGAAATACTTTTGCAATAGAAGTCTGTTTGACTGGGGCTATTTATACACAGGGCGATCCTCAAACTAAGTACGCTTGGCCTTTTACCTATCTCACTGATTGCGCTGACCAAAGTTCTGCACATGCGCAGTGAGGTCCAGATTCGTGCGCGCATGCGCAGTACGGCCGGCACTTCATTTGCATGGGGTCACGGCTCATTACAATGAAGCACGCCCACTTCATTCCCACTTGCCATAACCACGCCTTACGCATTGAAACTTAAGTTAAGGATGGCGCAATTTTGTGCGCAAATGCACTGAGAATACGGTACTTACGACACCAACTTAGGGCGCCGTAACTTAAATGACATAAGTTAGATAATCCTAAATTTACACAGGTTTTTGAGAATTTGGCCCCCTATGTCTAAATCACCCTTTGTCCATTAGGGGCATAGGATGACTGAGAAAATATATCTTGGACTACTTAAAATGTGACAGTAATATGTATCCACAATTTCTCCCAGGATATGTAAAGACCACTCTTGGTTTGTTTGATTCTGAGCTGATGTGTTCAACTCTTTCCACCTGTCTGTCTGCTGTCTGTTATGATGTAAATGAGTCTAAGGATCTTTCATTGTCGCTAATTGACCCTGTGATTGTGTGAAGGAGTTCTGTGTTGATATGTCTGATAATGTGTATTGTAGTCTAGGAGACTACTTATTACTTATATGCCAATGAGAATGTTTTTTTTTTGTTACAAAACGCACAATAATTATCTCACAATGAGAATGCATGAATGCACGTCACTGTGGTCCCTAGCACAGACACATCACATGCACATCGAATTGGATTAGATCCAAGTACCCCCCCCCCTTTGGTACTTGGGAGCAGTAACGCCCCGCCACGGCTCCAATTATGTCACTGTGCATTCATACACCATTCAGGAACCTAGGATGACTTCTCCCTGGTCCTGGGGATCCATACTCCACCAAAACTGAGGGTGACACCCTTATGATTTCAGGAATGCCACCCCCCCACATTCACACATCATTCACACACATAAACCAAATCATAAGTACAGTAGCAAAAAAAAAAAAAAAATCAAAAGTACCCCTGCAAATTAAGGATGTTGCCGAGTGCTCCTTCTGGGCTGCCCACGGCCACGGCCACGGGCACGGCCACGGCCGACTGGGGGATCTTCACGGGGGGGGTCTGTGCAGGGGAGGGACTATTTTGAGGGGGGGGGGTCTGTGCAGGGGAGGGAGTATTTTCAGGGGGGGGGGTCTGTGCAGGGGAGGGAGTATTTTCAGGGGGGGGGGTCTGTGCAGGGGAAGAAGCAGCCTCCCCTGGTGTCTGTCCTCCTGCTGGCCTTCCCTCCAAGGCAACGGCTATCCTTGTCAGACAGGAAGTAATGTCAGCCGTATTGGCCTGCACAGCCCGGGTATTGGCCTGCACAGCCTGGGTGAGGGCAGTCACCTCCTGGGCCACACCTGTTGTGGCGTTCC
The DNA here is from genome assembly GCF_905171775.1 of Rana temporaria. Classification (NCBI taxonomy): domain Eukaryota; kingdom Metazoa; phylum Chordata; class Amphibia; order Anura; family Ranidae; genus Rana; species Rana temporaria. The sequence continues at coordinate 540,386,800 of NC_053490.1, read as the reverse complement.
TCAGGTCCCACAAACAGGTGATGACCCCCACGGAGTTGGTGGCCACGTCACCCAGTGACTCCCTCATTGCACCCAGGCTGCGCTCCACCTTGGTCATTGTTTTTTGGATTGCAGACAGACTGCGGGTCTGCCGGACATTGTCCCTCAACAGACTGACCGGCAGACGCACCAACCCCCCCCCTGTTTTCTGGGGTCGGCCTCCTACTTGCCCCTGAGGCTTGTGGCCTTGGAGGAGGAGTTGGAGTGAGCCATGGGTGCTGCTGCATGTTGGAGGAGGGTTGGAAGGGGCGACCCATGATGGTGGCCTGACTGCTGGGCGCCTGTGGGGTTCCCTCAGGGGATGACTCAAAGGTCATATCTTGGCCCATCATTATTTCTTGCCCAATCACAATATTGTCATCTTCCTCCCCCTCATCCTCCTCCCACTCAACATCCAAATTAGGGGAGTTACCCCCGCAGAATATGCGGGGGTCTACGTCACTTCCCATCCTCTCGCTGTCTTCTGGGACCTGTGTGTCTCCCAGAGGACAGCAGGGACCATATGGATTGCACAGCGCGACTCACGCATGTGCAATAGGGAACCCAGGAAGTGAAGCTGCAAGGCTTCACTTCCTGATTCCCTTACCGAAGATGGCGGTGGCCACATCCGAGGCCCGACGACGGGTATTTGTAGCTGCTGACTTAAAAAAAAAATTGGCGGACCTCCGCATTAATAACATGGCTTCAGTGGGTCGCCGATCCCGACACAGATCCAACAGCAATAAGCACACATCCCAACATTCTGAGATGGGCATGAGGGACACCTATCAGCAAAAGTATGCAGGCATAGGACACATACCTTGCCACGCCCCCTTAAAGGAGAATTTTACAAAAAAAATAAGATTGGTTAAACCCACAAGTGCTTTTTTTACGACCACTATTCCTTTATATTGGGTTTTGGAATTTACAAATGCAGCAATTTAGAATTCGGATGAAAGATTTAGCACTGGGAAACATTTTTTGATAGATAAAAAGTGCATTTTATATAATATAACTATATAGATCAGACCAAAATGAGGGACAAATGAGAAGGAAAGAGGGTCAGAGGGACAAATCAGGGACAGTCCTCACAGAATAAGTCGACTGCGATATAGCCGTCTTTCGATTGTGGCTATGTTTACTTCCAGGAACCCGGGTGTGACGTCCCACCCGGGCCTCCGACGGTCATAGAGATGACCGGTGACCATCTGGTCACCGTAAATCTCTATGCTCCTCATTCGGTTGTGGCCGATTTGTTCTCCGGGCCTCCAATGGCACAGGAGAGCCCGGAGAAGCACCAGATGGCAGAGGGAGGGGGGGATGTCCCCTCCCGCCGCCTGTAAGAACGATCAAGCGGTGGAACCGCCGCTATGATCGTTCTTATGGTGTGCACAATCGCCGCCTGTAAAAAAAGGATAGCCGAATGACGCCTATAGCTGCACCCATTATTCAGATATCCCCCACTGAAGTCCAGGACGTCATATGACATCCTACGGTACGGAAGAGGTTAAAGAACACTCGGAGAACCTGAGACATGAGCCCCTCTCATGGACAGGAAGAATTAATGCTTTAAAAATGAATATTCTACCAAGATTGACCTACATTTTCCAAATGCTTCCAATAACAGTACCCCAGGACTATTTTAAGAAACAAGATCAATGATACTAAAATATATCTGGGCACATGAACAGCCCAGAATTGCATACGCAACATTGGCGAGAGCTAAAAGGTCGGGAGGATTGGCATCCCCGGATTTTGAGAAATACTGTGAGGCGATTTGTATTTCTCGGATGGTAGAATCCATTCATAATAAAGAGGGGAGAAGTTGGGAAAATATGGAGATTTCACAAAGTAAGGTAGAGACTCAGGGAAGATGGCTTGGATACCACGACAGCACCGCGACCTAGCTAACAGTACAAATCCACTAAGTGAAAAATTATGGAGATACCACGCTCTCTACGTGAATATTAAACATGTGAATGCAAGCAGCTTAAAATTTGAGATACCCACAAGCATACTAGTTAGGGTGACCACACTTCCAAACTGCCATTCAGGGACACCCCGTCCCCCTCACCTTCCCCAAAAAAAGATGAGGGGGGGACGGGGGAAATATAGTCCCGGGGGTTGACTGGGGAATTTGACAGTGGGTTATTTGTCAGCTGAATGTGCCACTTGCCACCAGATGCAGTGCCGCTTACCACCCATAGTACTGCTGTCACTCCCTTTGCATGAGCCCCGTGCATTACAGGAAAGGAGTGGAGTCGCTATCTGGAGAGTGAAGATCACACCAGTCCCTGCTGCTTGCCGCTAGGTGCCGGAGAAGGAGGAGGTGCCGAGGTGGGTGGGGATAGTAGTGCTGCACTAGGCGCAGGCCTCGCTCCCGGCCTCACTGTCTGAGAGAAATTGTCACTGGTTGCAAGACGCCAGGCAGCGCTGGCCCTATCAACCAGTTCCAGAAATGTAGTTGCTAGTTAGTAGGGGGTAACTGTGTCCTCTATTTCATTCCGGGACATTGCATTGTCCCGGAATGAAGGTGCCCGGGACCAGGGACAGGCATGTCAATTGCGGGACAGTCCCGGGCAATCCGGGACACGTGGGCACCCTAATACTAGTACAAAGGAAAAATAGCTGCGCAACTAATGTGAATACTACAATAGTGTTGATACAAAGTATAATACCATTTGGATGGAACAAATCGTTCGCCCATACATGAATTATTCGATTGGTTGTGAAAAATAATAAATCAAACATGTGAGAGTCTATTATTCAAACAACAAATTATGCATCCGATGGTAATTTGATAGTAGAAAAGTTCCTTTTCCCATTCAAGCAGATAGTGACATCAAAAATGCAAGAACCTCAGAAAAGTGCATGGATAGACAGGACACCTCCACCTCTCAATCACACTGCCCCTCACCAGAAGGGAAGATCCCAACTAGAGATCTTCTGACAGCAGATGGCTTACTCCCCACCGATACTCGATGTTGATTGAAACCAGTATGGAGAAGAAAAAGGCTACAAAATGTGAACCCATATAACAATTTATTAACCACTTCCCGACCGCCGCATGTATATGTACGTCCACAGAATGGCACGTACAGGCAAATGGGCGTACCTGTATGTCCCTGCCTTTCCGCCGGTCGGGGGTCCGATCGGGACCCCCCCCCGCTACATGCGGCGGTCGGATTCCCGCGGGGAGTGATCCGGGACGACGGCGCGGCTATTCGTTTCTAGCCACCCTGTCGCGATCGCTCCCCGGAGCTGAAGAACGGGGAGAGCCGTATGTAAACACAGCTTCCCCGTGCTTCACTGTGGCGGCGCATCGATCGAGTGATCCCTTTTATAGGGAGACTCGATCGATGACGTCACACCTACAGCCACGCCCCCCTACAGTTGTAAACACACACTAGGTGAACCCTAACTCCTACAGCGCCCCCTGTGGTTAACTCCCAAACTGCAACTGTCATTTTCACAATAAACAATGCAATTTAAATGCATTTTTCGCTGTGAAAATGACAATGGTCCCAAAAATGTGTCAAAATTGTCCGAAGTGTCCGCCATAATGTCGCAGTCACGAAAAAAATCGCTGATCGCCGCCATTAGTAGTAAAAAATTTTTTTTTATAAAAATGCAATAAAACTATCCCCTATTTTGTAAAAGCTATACATTTTGCGCAAACCAATCGATAAACGCCTATTGCGATTTTTTTTTACCAAAAATATGTAGAAGAATACGTATCGGCCTAAACTGAGGGAAATTTTTTTTTATATATGTTTTTGGGGGATATTTATTATAGCAAAAAGTAAAAAATATTGCATTTTTTTCAAAATTGTCGCTCTATTTTTGTTTATAGCGCAAAAAATAAAAACCGCAGAGGTGATCAAATACCACCAAAAGAAAGCTCTATTTGTGGGGAAAAAAGGACGCCAATTTTGTTTGGGAGCCACGTCGCACGACCGCGCAATTGTCTGTTAAAGCGACGCAGTGCCGAATCGCAAAACCTGGCCTGGGCATTTAGCTGCCTAAAGGTCCGGGGCTTAAGTGGTTAAAAAGATTAAAATCACACTTATAAGAATGTAGATAAAATTCGCTTGTGAAATTTTAGCCGGCCGGCTAGCACAACCCGTTCACTCCGGGACACAGTATGCGGTTTCTGGACGTCAGCACGCCGCCGCCCTGGGGTCGAACGTCGGCTCTATACGGCGCCTGCACACAGACGTTCGGCTACTTTCGGAAACTGGTGCCGCGCTGTATGTGACGGTCGGAAGGCTGTCAATCAAATAGGAACTCCCAGTCCCGCAGCCCATACCCGGAAGCGGCGGAGAACATCTGTCTCTAAAACGGAAAGTACTGCATTGATTTTAAACAAAACACCCGATTCTACTTCCCGTAATTAGGCCTTAATCTAATGTTAAAAATTGACTTTTTGGGTGAACCTCCACTTTAAAGAATATAATGCTGGTATAATGTGAATGTGTTTGTATTTGTCTATACAGTAAAAAAATAAATAAAGAAGAAATAAAGAAGAGTGAAAAGAAAACATGACATATTTTCTGAAATCAGGGGCCCCCTAACATAAAATGAGGACAGGATATGTTCACATCCACTTATCAAATAAATTTTTCCAGTAAAAAAATGCACTCAAGTTAATTTCAGTACAAACATGATAAAATTCCCCGTATTTTTTGTAAAATATAAAATTTGGATTACATTAAGTAAAAAGATACCAAACATTTCAAGCCTAAAAACAGCGTTCCCCCACAACATGGTGACCAATCCCAATCCTTTCCATAGGGGGCGCTTTACAATCTTTACAGCTGATAAGTTTAGAGATAACTATAACAAAAATATGGTGCATATGTGATATTCATTACCATCCTCCCATCCGTCCATCCAGGGCCGTCTTCATAGCATCATGGGCCCCTGGGCAAAGTAATGCTCTGGGGCCCCTACAATGGAGACAGTGCAGGTAACCAGACATCAGGTTGGTAGGAGGCAGACAAGCGGAGCTTTCCCTTTTGGGTGGAGCTCAACATTAACTACATGAACAATCATTATGTACAGCAAAGAAACAGTGGGGGAAAATACTACATACATAAAGTAACAAAGCTGTCCTGTGCATATAATATATCTGCTAGATTGATGTCTCCCCAGCACTCTGACCCCTCTACACCCCAGATATCCCCCCAGCACTCTCACCCCTCTACATCCCAGATATCCCCCCAGCACTCTGACCCCTCTACACCCCACATATCCCCCCAGCACTCTGACCCCCTCTACATCCCAGATATCCCCCCAGCACTCTGACCCCTCTACACCCCAGATATCCCCCCAACACTCTGACCCCTCTACATCCCAGATATCCCCCCAGCACTCTGACCCCTCTACACCCCAGATATCCCCCCAGCACTCTGACCCCTCTACACCCCAGATATCCCCTCAGCACTCTGACCCCTCTACACCCCAGATATCCCCCCAGCACTCTGACCCCTCTACACCCCAGATATCCCCCCAGCACTCTGACCCCTCTACACCCCAGATATCCCCCCAGCACTCTGACCCCTCTACACCCCAGATATCCCCCCAGCACTCTGACCCTTCTACACCCCAGATATCCCCCCAGCACTCTGACCCCTCTACACCCCAGATATCCCCCCAGCACTCTGACCCCTCTACACCCCAGATATCCCCCCAGCACTCTGACCCCTCTACACCCCAGATATCCCCCCAGCACTCTGACCCCTCTACATCCCAGATATCCCCCCAGCACTCTGACCCCTCTACACCCCAGATATCCCCCCAACACTCTGACCCATCTACACCCCAGATATCCCCCCAGCACTCTGACCCCTCTACACCCCAGATATCCCCTCAGCACTCTGATCCCTCTACACCCCAGATATCCCCCCAGCACTCTGACCCCTCTACACCCCAGATATCCCCCCAGCACTCTGACCCCTCTACACCCCAGATATCCCCCCAGCACTCTGACCCCTCTACACCCCAGATATCCCCCCCAACACTCTGACCCCTCTACACCCCAGATATCCCCCCAGCACTCTGACCCCTCTACACCCCAGATATCCCTCCAACACTCTGACCCCTCTACACCCCAGATATCCCCCCAGCACTCTGACCCCTCTACACCCCTGATATCCCCCCCCAGCACTCTGACCCCTCTACACCCCAGATATCCCCCCAGCACTCTGACTCCTCTACACCCCAGATATCCCCTCAGCACTCTGACCCCTCTACACCCCAGATATCCCCCCCAGCACTCTTACCCCTCTACACCCCAGATATCCCCCCCAGCACTCTGACCCCTCTACACCCCAGATATCCCCCCAGCACTCTGACCCCTCTACATCCCAGATATCCCCCCAGCACTCTGACCCCCCTACACCCCAGATATCCCCCCAGCACTTTGACCCCTCTACACCCTAGATATCTCCCCAGCACTCTGACCCCCTCTACACCCCAGATATCCCCCCCAGCACTCTGACCCCTCTACACCCCAGATATCCCCCCAGCACTCTGACTCCTCTACACCCCAGATATCCCCTCAGCACTCTGACCCCTCTACACCCCAGATATCCCCCCCAGCACTCTTACCCCTCTACACCCCAGATATCCCCCCCAGCACTCTGACCCCTCTACACCCCAGATATCCCCACAGCACTCTGACCCCTCTACACCCCAGATATCCCCCCAGCACTCTGACCCCTCTACACCCCAGATATCCCCCCAGCACTCTGACCCCACTACACCCCAGATATCCCCCCAGCACTCTGACCCCTCTACACCCCAGATATCCCCCCAGCACTCTGACCCCTCTACATCCCAGATATCCCCCCAGCACTCTGACCCCTCTACACCCCAGATATCCCCCCAGAACGCTGACCCCTCTTCACCCCAGATATCCCCCCAGCACTCTAACCCCTCTATACCCCAGATATCCCCCCAGCACTCTGATCCCTCTACACCCCAGATATCCCCCCAGCACTCTGACCCCTCTACACCCCAGATATCCCCCCAGCACTCTGACCCCTCTACATCCCAGATATCCCCCCAGCACTCTGACCCCTCTACACCCCAGATATCCCCCCAGCACTCTGACCCCTCTACACCCCAGATATCCCCCCAGCACTCTGACCCCTCTACACCTCAGATATCCCCCCAGCACTCTGACCCCTCTACACCCCAGATATCCCCCCAGCACTATGGCCCCTCTACACCCCAGATATCCCCCCCCCCAGCACTCTGACCCCTCTACACCCCAGATATCCCCCCCCCAGCACTCTGACCCCTCTACACCCCAGATATCCCCCCAGCACTCTGACCCCTCTACACCCCAGATATCCCCCCCCAGCACTCTGACCCCTCTACACCCCAGATATCCCCCCCCAGCACTCTGACCCCTCTACACCCCAGATATCCCCCCAGCACTCTGACCCCTCTACACCCCAGATATCCCCCCAGCACTCTGACCCCTCTACACCCCAGATATCCCCCCAGCACTCTGACCCCTCTACACCCCAGATATCCTCCCAGCACTGTGACCCCTCTACACCCCAGATATCCTCCCCAGCACTCTGACCCCTCTACACCCCAGATATCCCCCCAGCACTCTCAGTAAAATCATGGGGCCCCCAATTTCGGGGGCAGCATGGGCTCAAGGACCAGCTGCTTCGTGGAAAGTGCCCAGGTGTGCCCTCTCATTAAGACAGCCCTGCATCCATCCATCCTCCCACCTATCCATCCTTCATCCATTCTTCCTTCCTTTCCTTCTGTTTAACCATGATCCCTTTAATCCATCCATCCACCCATCCATCCTGCCTTCTATCTATCTATTGTACAGGATGGAAGGGTTGGATCCCCACTTTTCAGGTCGCGGTCTCCTTATGGAGGTCATGTGCAGTACTCAGGGGTTCTTCCATCCATCATTTCTTCCTTCCTTCCTTTCTTCAATCCTTCCTTCTTATCATCCTTCCTTTCTTCCTTCTTCCATCCACCCTTCCTTCCTCCCTTTCTTTCTTCCATCCATCCTTCCTTCCTTCTTACTGTCCTCCCTTCTTCCATTCATCCATTATTCCTTCCTTAAATCCTTCCTTCTTACTGTCCTCCCTTTCTTCCTCCCTTTCTTCCATTCTTCCTTCTTACTATCCTACCTTTCTTCCTCCCTTTCTTCCATTTATCCATTCTTCCTTCCTTCAATCCTTCCTTCTTACTGTCCTTCCTTCCTTCTTTCCTTCCTCCCTTTCTTCCATTCATCCATTCTTCCTTCCTTCAATCCTTCCTTCTTAGGCCCCATACTCACGACCAAACATGTCTGCTGAAACTGGCCCGCAGGCCAGTTTCAGCAGACATGTTTGGTCGTGTGTGGGCGCGAGCGGGCTGAATTCCAGCAAACATTTGCCCGCCGGGCCTTTTCCCAGCAGACAAATATTCCTGGACTTGTTTTAAAACAGCCCGCTGGAATTCAGCCCGCTCGGACATGTACGGTCGTCAGTACAGACCTACCGTACATGTCCAGGCGCCCGCCGTCCCTCGCATGCGTCGAATGACTTCGACGCATGCGTGGAAGCATTTTAAAGGCGGGCCGCCCACGTCGCCGCGTCATTGTCGCGGCGACACCGCGTCATCGACGCGGCGACACCGCGGACACGCCCCGCGTATTGTTTACGCGCAGACTTCTGTACGATGGTGTGTACAACCATCGTACAGAAGCCCTCTGGCAGACATGTATGGTGAAAACGGTCCGACGGACCGCTTTCACCATACATGTTTGTCCGTGTGTACCCGGCCTTACCGTCCTCCCTTTCTTCCATTCATCCATTCTTCCTTCCTTCAATCCTTCCTTCTTACCGTCCTCCCTTTCTTCCTCCCTTTCTTCCATTCATCCATTCTTCCTTCCTTCAATCCTTCCTTCTTACTGTCCTCCCTTTCTTCCTCCCTTTCTTCCATTCTTCCTTCCTTCCTTCTTACCGTCCTACCTTTCTTCCTCCCTTTCTTCCATTCATCCATTCTTCCTTCCTTCAATCCTTCCTTCTTACCGTCCTTCCTTCTTTCCTTCCTCCCTTTCTTCCATTCATTCATCCTTCCTTCCTTCCTTCAATCCTTCCTTCTTACCGTCCTTCCTTCCTTCTTTCCTTCCTCCCTTTCTTCCATTCATCCATTCATCCTTCCTTCCTTCAATCCTTCCTTCTTACCGTCCTTCCTTCCTTCCTTCCTCCCTTTCTTCCATTCATTCATCCTTCCTTCCTTCAATCCTTCCTTCTTACCTTCCTTCCTTCCTCCCTTTCTTCCATTCATTCACTCTTCCTTCTTACCGTCCTACCTTTCTTCCTCTCTTTCTTCCATTCATTCATCCTTCCTTCCTTCAATCCTTCCTTCTTACCATCCTCCCTTTCTTCCATTCATCCATTCTTCCACCTTCAATCCTTCCTTCTTACCGTCCTTCCTCCCTTTCTCCCATTCATAAATTTTTCCTTCCTTCAATCCTTCCCTCTTACCGTCCTCCCTTTCTTCTATTCATCCTTCCTTCCTTCAATCCTTCCTTTCTTCCATCCAGCCTTCCTTCCTTCCTACCATCTATCTATCTATTACAGGATGGCAGGGTTAGGGCTATCTCTCTGTCTTTTCTAATCTATCTATCCCCCAAGGTTCAAGGAGACAACCCTCCTCCCAGCCCCCCATCCACTTACAGTTATTCCTGAGCGTTGGAATGTAGAGCTGGACACACAGGGCGCCGGTCACTTTTCTTTTCAGAGCTTCTTGTAGGAGAGAGGCTGATATCCAATCAGAACATCCCAATGTACCATCCAGTCCAGTACTGATCACCCTGCAGGGACGATCCGGTCTCTTCACCCTTCTTATGATGATTTTCTCTTCTCTAAAGACGTGTTCAGTAATAAATGTTCTTTGCATGTTTTGCCTTTTTATACAGCTACAGATAGACAGGATACACCCAAGCACCGGACACAAGGGGCCTCATATCATGGCTTCTAGCCAGGAAACTCTCCATGAAACGTCAAAATATATCCAAGTATCGGCCCCCAGGGATGCCCCCGAGGGTCACATGGGCAGGGATCATCTGGAAACATAAATATTAACTGTTTCCTCTTTACAAGGAACATAGATCCGGATCTATTGTTGTGAAATATTTGACTTTCACTTGGAGGTATTGGATCCCATACAGAGGATTCCGAGTATGTTGGGTTGTTCCAGGATTATTGGACCTGGTCACAGATCTCCATGTTTATACAGAATCCTTCTACTGGTGATATTCAAAAATGACCAAAAATGCTTAAAGGGTTGTAAACCCTCCTGTTTTTTTTACCTTATTGCATCCTATGCATTAAAATAAAAAATCTGCCAATTAGCTCCACCCCCCCCCCAGCCCCCGTTTTACTTACTTAAGCCCTGGAATATCCTGTGTCGAGAATGCGCTGGATCTTTGCCTGGGGCTCTTCATTGGATAGATTGATAGCAGCGCAGCCATTGGCTCCTGCTGCTGTCAATCAAATCCAACGACACGGGCGCCGGGGGGGTGGGGCCGAGTGTATGACACAGGAGCGCGCTCGCAAGCTGACCCCCTTGGGAGAGTGCTTTCTAGAGGGGGTTATCTGAGGCAGGGAGGAGCCGAGAGAGCTACCGGGGGACCCCAGAAAACGGCGTTCGGGACCACACTGTGCAAAATGAGCTGCACAGTGGAGGCAAGTATGACATGTTTGTTATTAAAAAACCTATGGACCTATAGTGTCAGGCCCCGTACACACGACCGAGTTTCTCGGCAGAATTCAGCCAGAAACTCGGTCGGAGCTGGATTCTGGCGAGAAACTCGGTCGTGTGTACACTTTTCAGCGAGGAAGCCGACGAGGAACTCGTCGGGCCGAAAAGAGAACATGTTCTCTAGTTTCTCGTTAGTCAATGGGAAAAGTCGGCCCGCCAAGTTCCTCGGCGGCTTCCACACTGAACTCGACGAGGAACTCGATGTGTTTGGCACGTCGAGTTCCTCGGTCGTGTGTACGGGGCCTGACTTTAAAAAGAAAGAAGTACTGGACTCTGAGAATCTTTGGCCTCTTTCTCATGGATTCAAAAATTGGGCTCCTGACAGGAGGCCCGGAGCCAGGGACAGTATAGTGAGCTGAATGACCTGTGTGAGAGTTTGGTGGGCTGCAAAGTGTTTATTTGTTGTATTGCTCCTCTAGCTATCGCGTTTCATCTAGAGAGTGGTATGACGATGGTTGGAGCATCACCCAACCACGAGGGATTTGGATATTTCATCAGCACAAACCTGAGCAATCTCCTGGCAAATCCATCTGGAACACAACAGAGGCTGGTTAGAGACTTTGGTCATTTCGATTTTAGAGGAATTTTCTAAATTCCATGTCAGGGTGAGCCCAATCCGCATTCACCAAATCCTTGAGATGAAGGAATACAGGGAATGACTGAGAACCTTGTGGCTGCCATGAACCCGGGGGTGGCACCTTCAGAGATGCGGACTACGGCAGCTAGAAATCTCACCAAGGCCTTGTTGGTCTGTGTTACACTCTGACCCAAGAGGGCTCCTCGGGGGCTGGAGGAATGTAGTAATATGTATTAATATGTAGTTGTAGCGGCCTGCCCCTGTTGGGCTGACGCTGCTTGAAATTTAGAAGGGACTCTGAGTGTTAGTTGACTCAGACACATATCATTTTGGTTAAATTTGGCTTATTTTTTCTATTGAAAAGCCTGTGGCGTGCATAATACAACCCAAAAACTTCACCTGGTGCAGGAAAAAATGTGCACACACATAAAGAGTTATACACAAAAAACTGTGACGGGTGCATCGTCAAATGGTCCTCCGAAAAAGACCCAACCTTGATTCCCCGGGGCGTTAGGCTCCTGACAGGGACTAGAGTAATCTGCAGCCGAAGCCGACACGGACCCAACTTCCTTGGACGGTCTGCCGAAACAGAACCCTCCTCGGTGAGGCTCCCCCGAAGGGAGACCCCATGAGAGCAGGCGAACTAAGCCAGAAGGCCATGTCCACCTACTCCCAAGGCGTTCAGGGCTGGCCCGAGGACCGGCACCCTACTTATCACACGCAAGGTGTACAAAAGTGCACCAACAAAAAAAGACATAAAGTGACACACACGGGGTAAAATAAAAAAGAAAGTGGGGGAGAAGGAAGGTGGGAGAGGTGAGTGGAAAGTGACCATCGTGCAATACGATGGCCGGGCCCTCCGGCCAGAAAACAAAAATTCCCCAATTTCCCAAAAGGCTCAGCCCAAGAGGCAGGTGTTAAAAAGTGTGTTGTGGCGATCGTGGTCAAGGTGCCATACGGTAAGTGCCCCTCAAACACTCGTACAATGTATGGCACCCCTGGACTGCCTCCAGGGGCACTATCTCCACAGGCTTTTCAACGGACCCTGACCCCCGGCTAGGGTGACCACGTGTCACGGATTGCCTGGGACAGTCCCGCATTTTGCAGGTCTGTCCCGGGCACCTTTATGCCAGGACAATACAGTGTCCCGGAATGAAACTGACACAACTACCCCCAGGGTCAATCTGATGCCCCCAAAAAAGGCCGCCACATCACCGCTTTACTCACTGTCAGTACTTGTCCTGGCCGGGAAAGCCTGGAAAAGCACAATCCCCGCTCCCTGCTTGTCATTAGAGAAATCATAAATCCCACCTCTTGTGTCCAATCACTGTGCTGTGATTCGTTACAGCACAAGCTGATTTTTGGGAAGGGAGGGTGTCCCTGAATGGTAGTTTGGAAATGTGGTCACCCTACCCCCAGCCCGGACCAGCAGCACCTTTCCCAGCCAGGAAGGTAGGAGTTCAGAGAGATCGGGGAGAGCCCACCTCAGCAGGCTACTCCCACAACCCCCATCCCTCCCACCTATTCACGTTCGGGATTTACTAACCGCTCCTCCCGACGAAAAGAGGAGCAAGGGTTCTCTCCCGAACAACTGACTAGGGCAGGCACCGCCAAATCCAGGCCAGAAGCCAGGGGCCCAGCCCTCCAGCTTCGACCTCATGCCTCTTCGTCCAAATCAGAAGGCTTCCACCTCCACGCTAGCAGGTTTAGTGTCCGCCGACCGCCATCCCTTTCCACCTCGCCGTGTACTGGGGACGGTCAGCATAGCACCACCTACTGGCAACTGATAAGAACAGATACTACACTTGATCTTAGCCAAAAGGCAGAGAAGCAGTGCTAAACAGAGGGTGGGAGCCGCTGGAGTAATTTTTTTTTTTTTATATAACAAGCTAATGATTGGTCCCAATACTTTTGGTAATATAGTGTATGTATGTGTATATTGGTTGAACTAGATAGACTTGTGTCTTTTTTTCAGCCAGACTAAACTATGTAACTTGTTTTCCATGTATTGTGGGCATTTCGGAGGGTCTCCTGAGGTTATCTTTAAAAAACTCTTCTGACCTCCAATCCTCATAAACTTTGTATGTAAGAGATGTAAAACGTATGTAGCGCTGCCCCCGCAGGAGCCGCTGGTTGTTTTGGGATCGGCGTATTAGGTTACCTCTCACTGTTGTCTAGGGGTGAAATTGATGAGTAGATGAGTAAGCGAATGTCCAGTCATCAAATAAAGGGTTTTCTGAATGCTTTATTTTCGGCCCAACACGACCAACATCAACATCAAATAGGAAGAAAAGGTTGATGAAGCGATAGAGAACCTTGCAGTATCAGGCCTGCATATGAGAAAGAGCAATCCTGCTCTCAGTAGTACAGTAGTAGTAGATACAGTTCGTCGGCCACTCTAGCCAGAGTGGGTGAAGTGCCCCCGAACAGGCTCCTGCCACGAGCCTGGCAGCTGAAGTGTCACTTTAAGGTTGCTGGGAGGAACAGGCCTCTGCCACAGACCCAGCTCTAGGGCATCTGCCACAGGCGTAATACTGTTGGATGAGCTAAATGGATTGAGCGAATCCTCCCAGTAGATTAAGTTAGGGTCACCGGGTGACAGTCGAAGTGCATCTGTCAGTATCCCGTTCACCAGATGCCCGATGGTTCGTTGAAGCCCTCTTGGACAACCTGCCTCCGGGTTCTCCTCAAGCATAGCCCCCACCGAACGGCATACAGCCTGGAATCTTCTCAATAAGCGGGGACCCAGTAAATCACTGGGTCCCCTTAACCGCAATGTGGAGCTCAGCGTAGCATGCAACCCCGGCCTGGTAGGCCATAGTCCTGGGGTCCGTTGGATGCGCACACCCTGAAGGTGGGTGTCGCACCTGGAACCCGCGAATGAACCAAAAAAGATGGCGTCTGCCACAGATATACTCTCCCCCAGCATGCTCCGCGAGGGAAAACTCTTCCAATTGGCTGCTGGGGAAAAGCGGCTCCTCCAGAACCCCTCTAGCGCCAACTGTCGCCCAGGGATGGGATCGGCACCCCTGGAGCGCAGACTGACCCACAGGACAGTTCAAGAATGACAGCAGCCCATAATTTAACAAATTATGAATGAGAGCAAAATAACTCTCCCATTCCTGACTAACTTTAGCGTAGTGCCCATACTGAAAGTAAGGGGGCGCTACATGTTTTTCACTGTCATTGTCACTTTTATTTGAGGTTTTTGCACATCGGGTTGAAGGTGAGATTGGCGCCGGATTTCTTTTGGATTACATGTCTGTGGAATGGGAGGAAGCTGGACAGGGATTTCATGGAACGAATTATCCTGTGATAATGGAAGATCTATGGGAAGTCATGTGATTTCTCAGAAGCCGAGTGCTAAAGAAAAGTGAAAGTAACATTGTTGTCAGATTGGAAGCCAATAACAGTCTGACTTTTATCAGAGACGCCCCACATTGCTGGGAAACAGTGGCGGCTGGTGCTCCAAATTTTTGGGGGGGCGCAAACAAACAAAAAAAAAACAAAACAATTGCAGCCTCACTGTGCCCATCATACACAGCTACTGTGCCCATCAATTGCAGTCACTGTGCCCATCAAAGGCAGCCACTGTGCCCATCATACACAGCTACTGTGCCCATCAATTGCAGCCACTGTGCCATGCCATCAATTGTTGCCACTGTGCCATCAATTGTCGCCACTGTGCCATGCCATCAAACGCAGCCACTGTGCCAATCAACTGTCACCACTGTGCCATGCCATTACACGCAGCCACTGTGCTATCAATTGTCACCACTGTGCCCATCAATTGTCACCGCTGTGCCCATCAATTGTTGTCACCACTGCCATGCCAAATGCAGCCACTGTGCCATGCCATCAAATGTTACCACTGTGCCCATCAATTGTTGTCACCATTGTGCCTATCAATTGTTGTCACCACTGTGCCCATCAATTGTTGTCACCACTGTGCCCATCAATTGTTGTCACCACTGTGCCCATCAATTGTTGTCACCATTGTGCCCATGAATTGTTGTCACCACTGTGCCCATCAATTGTCGTCACCACTGTGCCCATCAATTGTCGTCACCACTGTGCCCATCAATTGTTGTCAACAGTGTGCCCATCAATTGTCACCGCTGTGCCCATCAATTGTTGTCACCACTGCCATGCCAAATGCAGCCACTGTGCCATGCCATCAAATGTTACCACTGTGCCCATCAATTGTTGTCACCATTGTGCCTATCAATTGTTGTCACCACTGTGCCCATCAATTGTTGTCACCACTGTGCCCATCAATTGTTGTCACCACTGTGCCCATCAATTGTTGTCACCATTGTGCCCATGAATTGTTGTCACCACTGTGCCCATCAATTGTCGTCACCACTGTGCCCATCAATTGTCGTCACCACTGTGCCCATCAATTGTCGTCACCAGTGTGCCCATCAATTGTTGTCACCACTGTGCCCATCAATTGTACTCGCCACTGTGCCCATCAATTGTACTCGCCACTGTGCCCATCAATTGTACTCGCCACTGTGCCCATCAATTGTACTCGCCACTGTGCCCATCAATTGTACTCGCCACTGTGCCCTGTTAAATTCTGCCACTGTGCCGTGTAAAATGCCCCCTCCCCATTTCAGCTTACCTTTTTGGGGTCAGCCATCCTGCTTCCACCGTCACTCGATGTCTTCTCCCGCCCTCGATGACGCTTCAGCCAATCAGGTTACCAGAACCGGTGAACCTGATTGGCTGAAATGCCTGTCAGTCTTATACAAGGAGCGCATCCCTAGTGCGTTCCTTGTATAAGCTTCCGGGACCCGAGGGCTGTACTCTGAGCTGTTGGCTCTGATAGGCACTTCCGTACAGCCAACCAGCTGCCGTTATTCAGATGGCCGGACATGAGCGCCGACCATCTGAATAACAGCGGCGAAAATAACATAGATTCGTGCAATGCAATGAATCTATGTTATTAGACTCAGTGGCGGTGAGAGCCAGAGGGGGCGGCGCTCCAGCGCCCTCTATGGACAAACCGCCACTGCTGGGAAATACAAAGAGCTTCACACACACAGTGATTAGATTCCACCAGGGATGTACCTAGAGCATATGGCACCCGGGGAGGATCCTATATCTGGCACCACCCCCCCAACTTTACACACCTTTACATTACACAGCACCCTGCACCTCTGGACTTCTAGGGTTGCCTATAAACTGGAAAACACAAATTATTTACACAGGTTTTTTTTTTTAGAGGCACCCATCTCCCACTTCCTCCCGGTGCCGGAAGGAAGATCACCCCTCCCCCTCCATCCCTGAAATCTTCTGGGGCACGTCACAGGTCTCTGAAGATTGCCCGGCCAATCGCATCACGCAGCGCACAGTTACAATGCCGACGCCATGGAGAGGGGGGAGGGGGGCGGGGCTTCGTACGCCCACATCGTTGGACCGTGAGACAGGTGAGTGTCCGATTATTATAAGTCACCAGATACACTTTTTTTTGGAGCTGCTGAATTTTAAATGGGTGGAAATTCACTTCAAGGTGCTACTGAAATTCACTTGGTGCCTTCTCTGCATTCAATTAGCCACAGAACCGTGTGATTCATGTGTTCAGATTTAAAGGGATGAGGTGGCAACACTATCAGAACTTTTTTCAGAAGGGGGGGGGGCGTCATTTTAAGGTCGCCTATGCCCCACCCCTTTTCAACAATTTCATGAAGGGGAGGGGCTTTATCACTGCCACATTTGGCACATTTGGGGGGGGGGGGGGGGGGGGGAATGTATCTGGTTTTCCCGTGGCGATCTGAGCCACATACAAAACCATACAAAATGACCACAGCAAGTGAAGATATAAATAAAGTTATACAATTTGGCATTCGATCAATTACCAGCATTGGCTTAAGCCAGTGGAGATCTTAAATTCTATATGGGCACAATAACATCTTTATGCTATGTTGCTGTGCTTAACCACTTGCCTGCCAGACACTTTCACCCCCTTCCTTCCCAGGGCGACTTTCAGCTTTCAGCGCTGTCACACGTGGAATGACAATTGCTCAGCCTTGGGGTGATTTAGTTGGCATTTGTATCGCTATTCATTCACTGTACCCAAATGACTTTTTTTTATCAGTTTCTTCACACAAATAAAGCTTTCTTTTGGTGGCATATAATCACTGTAGCCCCCTATACACTACACAGCCTAAGCACCTCTGGACCCCTTTACATTACACAGCTCCCACATCTCTGGACCCCTTTACATTACACAGCCCCCACATCTCTGAACCCCTTTACACTACAAAGCCCCCATGCAGCTCTGCACCCCTTTACATTACACAGCCCCCTTTACATTGCACAGCCCCTGGAATCTCTGGACACCTTTACATTACACAGCCCCCACATCTCTGGACCCCTTTACATTACACAGCCCCCACATCTCTGGACCCCTTTACATTACACAGCCCCCACACCTCTGGACCCCTTTACACTACAAAGCCCCCATGCAGCTCTGCACCCCTGCACATTACACAGCCCCCTTTACATTGCACAGCCCCTGGAATCTCTGGACGCCTTTACATTACACAGCCCCCACATCTCTGGACCCCTTTACATTACACAGCCCCCACACCTCTGGACCCCTTTACACTACAAAGCCCCCATGCAGCTCTGCACCCCTGCACATTACACAGCCCCCTTTACATTGCACAGCCCCTGGAATCTCTGGACGCCTTTACATTACACAGCCCCCACATCTCTGGACCCCTTTACATTACACAGCCCCCACATCTCTGGACCCCTTTACATTACACAGCCCCCACACCTCTGGACCCCTTTACACTACAAAGCCCCCATGCAGCTCTGCACCCCTGCACATTACACAGCCCCCTTTACATTGCACAGCCCCTGGAATCTCTGGACGCCTTTACATTACACAGCCCCCACATCTCTGGACCCCTTTACATTACACAGCCCCCACACCTCTGGACCCCTTTACACTACAAAGCCCCCATGCAGCTCTGCACCCCTGCACATTACACAGCCCCCTTTACATTGCACAGCCCCTGGAATCTCTGGACGCCTTTACATTACACAGCCCCCACATCTCTGGACCCCTTTACATTACACAGCCCCCACATCTCTGGACCCCTTTACATTACACAGCCCCCACACCTCTGGACCCCTTTACACTACAAAGCCCCCATGCAGCTCTGCACCCCTGCACATTACACAGCCCCCTTTACATTGCACAGCCCCTGGAATCTCTGGACGCCTTTACATTACACAGCCCCCACATCTCTGGACCCCTTTACATTACACAGCCCCCACATCTCTGGACCCCTTTACATTACACAGCCCCCACACCTCTGGACCCCTTTACACTACAAAGCCCCCATGCAGCTCTGCACCCCTGCACATTACACAGCCCCCTTTACATTGCACAGCCCCTGGAATCTCTGGACACCTTGGGCCAGATTCTCGTAGATCGCCGCATCTCTGCGGCGGCGTAACGTATCTCATTTACGTTACGCCGCCGCAAGTTTTACGGGCAAGTGCTTGATTCACAAAGCACTTGCCTGTAAAGTTGCGGCGGCGTAGCGTAAATCCCCCGGCGCAAGCCCGCCTAATTCAAATGATCCGGGTAGGGGGCATGGATCATTTAAATTAGGCGCGTTCCCGCGCCGAACGTACTGCGCATGCGCCGTCCCTAAAATTTTCCGACGTGCATTGTGCTAAATGACGTCGCAAGGACGTCATTGGTTTCGACGTGAACGTAATTGGCGTCCAGCCGTATTCACAGGCGACTTATGCAAACAACGTAAATTTTCAAATTTCGACGCGGGAACGACGGCCATACTTAACATTGACTGCCCCTCATATACCCAGGGGCAACTTTACGTGTCGCAAATCTAACGTAAACGTCGTAACTTCACTGCGTCGACCGCGCGTACGTTCGGGACCCCTTTACATTACACAGACCCCAGCACCTCTGGACCCCTTTACATTACACATTTCCCACACCTCTGGACCCCTTTAAACTACAAAGCCCCCATGCAGCTCTGCACCCCTGCACATTACACAGCCCCCTTTACATTGCACAGCCCCTGGAATCTCTGGACACCTTTACATTACACAGCCCCCACATCTCTGGACCACTTTACATTACACAGCTCTCACATCTCTGGACCCCTTTACATTACACAGATCCCACATCTCTGGACCACTTTACATTACACAGCCCCCACACCTCTGGACCCCTTTACATTACACAGCTCCCACATCTCTGGACCCCTTTACATTACACAGACCCCACATCCCTGGACCCCTTTACATTACACAGTCCCCACACCTCTGGACCCCTTTACATTACACATCTCTCACATCTCTGGACCCCTTTACATTACACAGTCCCCACATCTCTGGACCCCTTTACATTACACAGCCCCCAGCACCTCTGGACCCCTTTACATTACACAGATCCCAGCACCTCTGGACCCCTTTACATTACACAGCCCCCACACCTCTGGACCCCTTTACATTACACAGTACCCTGCACCTCTGGACCCCTGCACATTACACGGCCCCCCTGCAGCTCTGCCCCTTCCTACCATACTCAGGCATGCAGGGTGAGGGACACAGCAGCGCTAAACAGAGGGTGGGAGCTGCTGGAGTTAATTTTTCATATTAATAAGCTAATAGTCCCAATACTTTTGGTAATATAGTGTATGTATGTGTATATTGGTTGAACTAGATGGTCTTTTTTCAGCCAGACTAAACTATGTAACTTGGTTTTAATGTATTGTGGGCATTTCGGAGGGTCTCCTGAGGTTATCTTTAAAAAACTCTTCTATGGTCAGGAACATGCCAAAGGTCAGGGTCACAAGCAAGCGGAGATGGTCGGGAACACGCCAAGATCAGTAACAGAGACAAACATAGAGCAAACAGCAAACCAAACACACAATATTGCAAGGCAGGCTTGGAGAACACACTGGGCTAGATTCAGGTAGGGGCGCGCATAGTTACGGCGGCGCAGCGTATTGTATTTACGCTACGCCGACGCAACTTACAGGAGCAGGTGCAGTATTCACAAAGCACTTGCTCCGTAAGTTGCGGCGTAAGCGCGCGTAATTCAAATGTGGAAGGGGGGGGGCGCGTTTTATGTAAATATATGATGACCTGACGTGATTGACGCTTTGTACGGACGGCGCATGCGCCGTCCGTGTACATATCCCAGTGTGCATTGCTCCCGAGTACGCCGCAACGACGTATTGGTTTCGACGTGAACGTAAATTACGTCCAACCCTATTCGCAAACGACGCAAAAAATTCAAATTTCGAAGCGGGAACGACGTCCATACTTAACATTGGCTGGGCCTCCTAATAGCAGGAACAACCTTACGCAGAAAAAGCCTAACGTAAACGACGTAAATAAATTGCGCCGGGCGTACGTACGTTTGTGAATCGGCGTTTCTAGGTAATTTGCATATTCTACGCCGACAACAACAGAAGCGCCCCTAGCAGCCAGCGGCAGAATGCACCCTAAAATACGACGGCGTAAGAGACTTATGCCAGTCGCATCTTAGGCTGATGTCGGCGTATCTAGCTTTCTGAATACAGAAAGTAGATACGCCGGCGCTGCTTTGAAATTACGCGGCGTATCTATGGATACACCGGCGTAATTCTATACTGAATCTACCCCAGTGTTAAATAGTGGTTCCTGTTGAGGCCAGGGTGGAGCCACACCAAGGGAAGATTACGTAACCATGCAGGTGTCAGAGTGCAAGCCTTAAGGCTGATACACAGACAAGGTAAGAGACAGACAGGTCATGAAGTTATTACTGCAAGGTCATGACAGACGGCCAATCAAATTGCTCAGCCATTCAGTGGATAGGCAATATAATTCTGGAGGTCAGTCTGGTCATACTCTCTATGAATATGAAGGCACAGATCTAAGGAACATGGGACTCTAAAAGCTACTATTCTGGGTCATATCTACTCTGTTGGGTTCGTTGTCATCTGTTGCAAGTATTGGACTTTGTTCTGTGTTGGAAGTCAAAATAAAGTGTTTTCTCTGGAGAACTCGGGTTGCTGCTGGAACATAACTTATATCATCATTATATCACTACATTGGTGCCGTTCAACGACCAGAAGAGCATTTTCAGGACTTAGTAACAGAAGTCGGTGGTGACAGCAATCCTGTGAGGTGGACATGACATGTTAAGGACCGATCCTCATTTAGTGACCACCCCATTGCATAACCTCCACCACATCCCACTTTACCAATAAACGACTGACAACGTTGTGGAGTAAAATTGGCCTTACTATTTAAAACTTTACAACATCCTGGTGGTCTAAGAGACCACAACCCCAATTGGACACTGGGACAAAAAACTATTTAACTTCGGCCTCAGTCGCAAGACCCCGACTCAGAGGCAGTACACCTGTCCGCAATGACCTACATGTTAACTCCTTCCTGGTCAACTCTCGTTGACCGAAAGGTACCCGTAACCCCCATACCACCTATGGGTACCACCGTTTTCCTAAAACGTCCTGCCTTTCTCCTCTTCCAGAGACCCCCCCCTACTGCCCCCCCCCCCCTACTGCCTGCAACATGGGGAGGGTGGGACGCTTCCTCTTGCTGTAAAAATGGAGGCGTGACGAGGCGTCACTTCCTCCCTAACAGAACGTTCTCCCCAGCAGCTCCTCCTCTCCCTGGGCCACTCCTCCTCCACCAAAGCTACCCACTCCAACGCTGCCACCTGAACTGTCCCTCCCTGTCATGCCGTCCCTCCTCCTATCACTTCACTATCAGCTCCGGGACTCTCTGAAGTCTGTTGGAGACCCAAGAGCTGTGCTGTGACTCCAATGACTGGTTGTGACATAAGAGAGTGTAATCTACAAAATGAAACAAGTTTGGAACCCCAGAATTATTCTCTGGAGACTGGACACAAAGAAAGGACTGTGTCGTGTACCAGAAGACCGGGACTGGGAGCTGAAGGAGTAACTAATGCGGTGAGTAAAATATTTCCTTTCTCTTTAATTACTAGTAATATAGTCTAAATGTTTCCTCAGTGTGAAGCGAGTGTCAGTTCTGATAAATGTAACAGATGGGTGTTAAGCGTCATGGCGGTCCTTCTGAGATTCCATAAAAATGTAAGCAGACATCCCCCTAATATTTCTGGACCCCCTGCATGTTACACTGGGGGGGGGGGACGTGACATGCGAACCACGGGCCGCCGCGGCCCACCGGGCATATGCTTGGTATGCCCTATGGCCAGCCTGGGCCTGATTTATTGCCAGCCGCACCCACTGTGACCACCACAGTTTATAATAACAATAATAATAAAAATAATAATACAGGTGAAGTTCTGATTGGTTTTGTAACCTCTGACAACCTTTTTCTTCAAAGAACTTTCCATTGGGGTAGATTCAGAGAGCAATTACGCCGGTGTATCCATAGATATGCCGCGTAATTGCTAAGCTGCGTCGGCGTATCTACTTTCTGTATTCAGAAAGCTAGATACGCCAACATTAGCCTAAGATACGACTGGCATAAGTCTCTTACGCCGTTTTATCTTAGGGTGCATTCTTACGCTGGCCGCTAGGGGCGCTTCCGTGGTTGTCGGCGTAGATTATGCAAATTAAGTAGATATGCCGATTCACAAACGTACGTGCGCCCGGCGGTAGTTTTTTACGTTGTTGGCGTTAGTCGTTTTCGTCGTGACGTTGCTCCTGCTATTAGGAGGCGCAGCCAATGTTAAGTATGGACGTCGTTCCCACTTCGAAATTTGAATATTTTACGTTGTTTGCGTAAGTCGTCCGTGAATGGGGCTGGACGCCATTTACGTTAACGTCGAAACCAATGACGTCCTTGCGACATCATTTAGCGCAATGCACGTCGGGAAATTTGAGGGACGGCGCATGCGCAGTACGTTCGGTGCGGGAACGCGCCTAATTTACATGATCCACGCCCCCTACCCGGATCATTTGAATTACGCGCGCTTACGCCGGCTCATTTACGCTACGCCGCCGCGACTTACGGAGCAAGTGCTTTGTGAATGCTGCACTTGCTCATGTAAGTTACGGCGGCGTAGCGTAAATACGATACGCTGCGCCGCCATATCATTGCGCGCCCCCACCTGAATCTATCCCAGTGTTAACAAGCCCTGCACAATACAACTTTTTCTTTCACTTTCTGAAATTTTGCTATCAAAAAATGTTTTCTCTCAAAATTCCTTCACCATGGTCCACGTCTGCTTCCATTTTTCTGGAATTCCATGAGGACCGCCATGACGCTTAATACATTTTAATACCCATCTGTTACCTTTATCAGAACTGACACTCGCTTCACACTGAGGAAACATTTTGACTATTTTACTAAAAATTTTATATTTTACTCACCGCATTAGTTACTCCTTCAGCTCCCAGTCCCGGTCTTCTGATACACGACACAGTCCTTTCTTTTTGGTTCCATTCTCCAGAGAATAATCCTGGGGTTCCAAACTTATATAATATAATAAGTCAAAATAAAGGGCTAGATTCAGATAGAATGGTCTATCTATCCGCCCGGCGTAACGTATCTCAGATACGTTACGCCGCCGTAATTTAGGGCGCAAGTTCTGTATTCAGAAACAACTTGCGCCCTTAGTTACAGCGGCGTAACGTATCTGTGTCGGCGTAAGCCCGCCTAATTCAAATGTGGATGATGTGGGCGTGTTTTATGTATATTAACTGTGACCCCGCATATTTTACGTTTTTTGCGCCGTTCGTGAAAAAATCCCAGTGCGCATGCTCGAAATTCCGCCGCAAATCGTCATTGCTTTCGACGTGAACGTAAATTACGTCCAGCCCTATTTCGCAAACGACTTACGCAAACGACGTAAAATTTTCAAAACTCGGCGCGGGAACGACGGCCATACTTAACATAGGCTACGCCTCATAAAGCAGGGGTAACTAGACGCCGAAAAAAGCCTAACGTAAACGGCGTAAAAAAAATGCGCCGGCCGGACGTACGTTTCTGAATCGGCGTATCTAGCTCATTTGCATATTCCTCGCGTAACTATACGGAAGCGCCACCTAGCGGCCAGCGTAAATATGCAGCCTAAGATACGACGGTGTAAGATTCTCTGAATCAGGCGCATAGAGACGACCGGCCGCACTCAGAGATACGCCGTTGTATCTTCTCTATGAATCTACCCCAAAGTGTTTTCTCTGGAGAACTCGGGTTGCTGCTGGAACATATTTATATCATCATTATAATAACTAAATATCGATTATCTAACGGACTATATTACATCACTACAGGCTAGGCGCCGGATTTCTTTTGGATTACATGTCTGTGGAATGGGAGGAAGCTGGACAGGGATTACATGGAATGAATTATCCTGGGATAATGGAAGATCTATGGGAAGTCATGTGATTTCTCAGAAGCCGAGTGCTAAAGAAAAGTGAAAGTAACATTGTTGTCAGATTGGAAGCCAATAAGGTCAATAAGGCCTCGTACACACGATAGGTTAAACAGAGGACAGCGGTCTGATGGACCGTTTTCATCGGTTAAAACCGATCGTGTGTGGGCCCCATAGGTTATTTAACCATTGGTTAAAAAAAAAGCCAACTTGTTTTAATATTAACTAACCGATAGGAAAAAAACGATCGTTAGTAGGCACAACCATCGGTTAAAAATCCACGCATGCTCAGAATCAAGTTGGCGCATGCTTGGAAGCATTGAACTTCACTTTTTTCAGCACGTCGTTGTGTTTTACGTCACTGCGTTCTGACACGATCGTTTTTTTAACCGATGGTGTGTAGGCGTGACGGACCATCAGTCAGGTTCATCGGTTAACCTATGAAAACGGTCCATCGGTCCGTTCTCATCGGATGGACTGATCGTGTGTACGCGGCATAACAGTCTGACTCATATCAGAGGCGCTCCACATTGCTGGGAAATACAAAGAGCTTCACACACACAGTGATTAGATTCCACCAGGGATGTAGGGTGACCATGTGTCCCGGATCGCCCGGGGACAGTCCCGCATTTTGCAGTTCTGTCCCGGGTCCCGGGCACCTTCATTCCAGGACGATACAGTGTCCCGGAATGAAACTGACACAGCCACCCGATGAGAGAGCGGGGTTGGGAAGCCGGCGTCCCTAACAACTGATGAGTCTTCGGCTGTCAATGGGCTTTCCTGCTGACAGCTAAATAAAAAATAAAGCTGCCAGTAAAAAAATAAAAATAACACTACGTGGGGTCCCCTAGTCCATTCCAGATCCTTTGGGGGCTTCCAGATTCTGATAACCCCCCTGCCTGCAGGCCACCACAACCACCAGCCAGGGTAAGATGGGGACGTGATGCTTTGGGGTGGGGGTACGTGGGAGCTGGTATGGACTGGGGGGGGGGCACTATTTTTTCTTTTCCTTTTTTTTTTTCCTTAGCCAGGTGCCAGCAATTGCAACCGTGAGTCAATTTAAATGTGATTTGACTTTTTTGTTTTTTAGAAATGTAATTTTTGCTGCAGCATGTTCTATACATGGTACACATGCTCCACTTTACAGGCTGACTAAGGGGACCCCCAGGCACAATATTTAGAGGAATTGTTCATTTTTATTGTTGCACTTTAAGCATAATTAGAATCACTGCTCCTGAAAAACTTTAAAATTGGCACATTTTTGTGAAGGAGGGGGGTGTCCCTGAATGGCAGTTTGGAAATGTGGTCACCCTACAGGGATGTACCTAGAGCATATGGCACCCGGGGAGGATCCTATATCTGGCCCCACCCACCCAACTTTACACACCTTTACATTACACAGCACCCTGCACCTCTGGACCTCTAGGGTTGCCTATAAACCGGAAAACACACATTCATTACACAGGTTTTTTAGAGGCACCCATCTCCCACTTTCCCCAGGTGCCGGAAGGAAGATCACCTCTCCCCCCCTCCATCCCTGAAATCTTCTGGGACCCGTCACAGGTCTCTGAAGATTGCCCGGCCAATCGCATCACGCAGCAGACACCGTGGAGAGGGGGGGAGAGGGGCGGGGCTTCATACGCCCGCATTGCTGGACCGTGAGACAGGTGAGTGTCCGATTATTAAAAGTCACCAGATACACTTTTCTTTTGGAGCTGCTGAATTTTAAATGGGTGGAAATTCACTTTAAGGTGCTAATGAAATTCACTTGGTGCCTTCTCTGCATTCAATTAGTCACAGAAGGGATGGGATGGCAACCCTATCTGGACCCATGGGCGTCCACAGAACTTTTTTTTAGAGGGGGGCGTCCTTTTAAGGTCGCCCATGCCCCACCCCTTTTCAACAATTTCATGAAGGGGAGGGACTTTATCACTGCCACATTTGCCACGTTTTTGGGGGGGGGGGAGAATGTTCCTAAATTTCCCATGGCGATCCGAGCCACATACAAAACCATACAAAATGACCACAGCAAGTAAAGGTATAAATAAACATACAATTAGGCATTCGATCAATTACAAAAAAAAAAATACACCTGCATGGTGCAGCATTGGCTTAAGCCAGTGAAGATATTTCTGCTAGATTCACGTAGGGTGGCTTATTTTTGAGGCGGCGTAGCGTATCGTATTTACACTACGCCGCCGTAAGTCAGAGAGGCAAGTACTGTATTCACAAAGCACTTGCCTCCTAAGTTACGTCGGCGTAGCGTAAATGGGCCGGCCTAAGCGCGCCTAATTCAAATGAGGAACATGGGGGCGTGTTTTATGTAAATGATTCGTGACCTGACGTGATTGACGTTTTTACCGAACGGCGCATGCCCTGTCCGTGGACATATCCCAGTGTGCATTGCTCCAAAGTACGCCGCAAGGACTTATTGGTTTCGACGTGAACGTAAATTGCGTCCAGACCCATTCACGGACGACTTACGCAAACGACGTAAAATGTTCAAAATTCAACGCGGGAACGACGGCCATACTTAACATTGTCTAGCTTGACGCCTGAAAACGCCTTACGTAAATGGCGTATCTTTACTGCGACGGGCAAGCGTACGTTCGTGAATCGGCGTATCTCGCTGATTTACGCATTCTAGGCGTAGATCAGCGTTCACGCCCCTAGCGGCCGGCGGAACTAGACAGCTAAGATACGACGGCGCAGGCAGTCGTATCTTAGCTACATTTAAGTGTAACTCAATTTGAGAATACACTTAAATGTACAACGGCGCAGATTCCGAGTTACGACGGCGTATCTACTGATACACCGGCGTAACTCTTTGTGAATCTAGCTATTAAATTCTATATGGGCACAATAACATCTTTATGCTATGTTGCTGTGCTTAACCACTTGCCTGCCGGGCACTTTCACCCCCTTTCTGCCGGGCCGACTTTCAGCACTGTCATACTTTGAATGACAATTGCTCGGCCTTCAGGCGATTTAGTTTGCATTTGTAGCGCTATACAAGTTACTCATTCATTCACTCTACCCAAATGACATTTTTATCAGTTTCTTCACACAAATACTGTGTTTCCCTGAAAATAAGCCCAGGTCTTATATTAATTTTGGCAGCCAAAAACACACTAGGGCTTATTTTCGGGGTAGGTCTTATCATGTCATGTGCTGTCTTCTCTCCCCCATGCCTGTCAGAAATCCCCTGTGGAACCGTGTAAAGTGCTTGTAAAATCCTAGAATCCACTCATACAGCACCACATATTCAGGGACGGCCTTTGGGGTGTGCGAGCTGTGCGGCCGCACAGGGCGCCATGGGCAACAGGGGCACCGTGTGGCCATCCAGAGGCGTACTAAGGGGGGCGGGCCGCCCCCGGGTACCACACTGGGGGGGTGTCAGACCGGCACCCCCTCCGCGATTGTATTACACCCGCGGTGGCAGTGCCGCAGGTTTGGGCAGCGGCACACTGGCACAGGCAGGGAGAGGCAAGCTAGCTACAGTGGCGAGGGGGAGGGGATGTGCGGAGGGGTTGCAAGGTGACACCGCTGCACCTACCATCCCCTCCTCTTGCGGCCACAGGCTGCCTGTCTGTGCGATCCCGGATGTCACACAGGCACAGCCGAGTGAAGACGCATCCCCCTCCTCTCTGTTTATGTGTAAACGGGGAAGGGACCTGCTGTGCATGTGCCGCTGCGCTGATCTGAGGTACTGAAGGGGGCTGCACTGAACGGGGGGCTACACTGAAAGAGGAGGTTACACTGAAGGGGGAGCTGCACTGAAGGGACGGGCTGCACTGAAGGGGGGCTGCACTGAAGGGGGGCTGCACTGAACGGGGGAGGCAACACTGAATGGGGGGGGCTACTCTGAAGGAGGGGCCACACTTAAGGGGGGTCTGCACTGAACAAGGGGGTCTGCATTGAAGGGGTGGATACACTGAAGGGGGGTCTGCAGTGAATGGGGGGGCTGCACTGAACGAGGGGGGCTACACTGAATGGGGGGAGGCAACACTGAACGGGGGGGCTACTCTGAAGGGGGGGCTACACTGAAGGGGGGTCTGCACTAAAGGGGGGTCTGTGTAACATGCAGGGGGTCCAGAGCTGCAGGGTTCTGTGTAATGTAAAGGGGTCCAGAGGTGCAGGGTGCTGTGTAATGTAAAGGGGTTCAGAGATGCAGGGTGCTGTGTAATGTAAAGGGGTTCAGAGATGCAGGGTGCTGTGTAATGTAAAGGGGTCCAGAGGTGCAGGGTTCTGTGTAATGTAAAGGGGTTCAGTGATGCAGGGTGCTGTGTAATGTAAAGGGGTTCAGAGATGCAGGGTGCTGTGTAATGTAAAGGGGTCCAGTGATTCAGGGTGCTGTGTAATGTAAAGGGGTTCAGAGGTGCAGGGTGCTGTGTAATGTAAAGGGATCCAGTGATGCAGGGTGCTGTGTAATGTAAAGGGGTCCAGAGGTGCAGGGTGCTGTGTAATGTAAAGGGGTCCAGTGATGCAGGGGGCTGTGTAATGTATAGGGGTCCAGTGATGCAGGGTGCTGTGTAATGTAAAGGGGTCCAGAGGTGCAGGGTGCTGTGTAATGTAAAGGGGTCCAGTGATGCAGGGTGCTGTGTAATGTAAAGGGGTTCAGTGATTCAGGGTGCTGTGTAATGTAAAGGGATTCAGAGGTGCAGGGTGCTGTGTAATGTAAAGGGGTCCAGTGATGCAGGGTGCTGTGTAATGTAAAGGGGTCCAGAGGTGCAGGGTTCTGTGTAATGTAAAGGGGTTCAGTGATGCAGGGTGCTGTGTAATGTAAAGGGGTGCAGAGGTGCAGGGTTCTGTGTAATGTAAAGGGGTTCAGTGATGCAGGGTGCTGTGTAATGTAAAGGGGTGCAGAAAAAAATATTTGTTACAAATATTTTTTCCTCTTTGTGTATGTTTAGGTGACCAGGGGGCGAGGGGTGAAGATGGGGGGGGGCACAGGATTATCTCGCACAGGGCGCCTGAACACCTAAGGCCGGCCCTGCACATATTGCAGAATGTGTATGTCTCTGCAATCCATTAGTGCCACATACCTTCTTATAGTGCTGGGCACATCTGTAACCCACTGGAGCTCTCTTCCCCTCTTCGAGCACTGCAGAGGGAGGGGGCCCAACATCCCCCACTGACAGCTGAGAGGAGAGGAGAAGAGGAGAGCAGTGGGAGGTCAGCAATATGCTGAAGGTATTTGGCACAACTAGATTGCATAAACACACACAATCTACACTTAATAACACTGTAATAGAGTGGACTCTAGTATTTCAACAGCACTTTAAACTAGGGCTTATTTTCAGGGTAGGGCTTATATTGCAGCCCTTCCCGAAAATCACACTAGGTTTTATTTTCGGGGTAGGTCTTATTTTCGGGGGAAACACAGTAGAGCTTTCTTTTGGTGGTATTTTATCACTGTAGAAAACAATATTAAAAACACTGCAAGCTAAAAGAGTTCTGTAAAATATTGTAGCAGCGCTCTTGTCGGATAATATAATCTGACAAGCTTCCGTATAAAGTTCATATAGGAAAGATGATAATGTGCAGGGGGTCAGGTGTGACTTGTATTGTGATTGATCTTAAACAGAACACCATCCACCAAACGCTTCACCACGTGAGGGAATCTCCCCTTTGGGGTGCACTCACCACTAGGGATGAGCCGAACACCTCCCCCCCCGGTTCAGTTCACAGCAGAACCTGCAAACGGACCCCCCTCTACAAAATAGGGGATAGTTTTATGGCATTTTTATTATTTTTTTTACTACTAATGGCGGCGATCAATGATTTTTATCATGACAGCGACATTACGGCGGACACATCGGACACTTTTGATGCTATTTTGGGACCATTGTCATTTATGCAGCTATACAAATGCACTTATTACTGTGTAAATGACATTGGCAGTGAAGGGGTTAACACTAGGTGGCGCTAAAGGGGTTAATTGTGTCCTAGGGAGTGCTTCTAACTGTAGAGGGGGTGGGCTGTGTGTGACATGACAGTGATCACCGCTTCCGATTAAAGGGAGCTGTGATTTAGTGTCCTGTCACTAGGAAGACTGGGGAAATGCCTTGTTTACATCAGCATCTCCCCGATCTTCCTCACCGCGAGATGATTGAGGGTATCCCCATGGACATCTGCGGGACCCGCAGTCGTAGTCACGGAGATCGCGGCGGGCGCGCATCCACAATGCTGCTTTTTAAAGGGAACGTATATATATATCTATGTCCTTTTGCCTGTCTGTGCCATGCTGCTGACGTATATCTGCGTGCGCCGGGGGTGGCAAGCGGTTACTATGCACACTAATGTCCCTTGAGCTGTAGTTATAATAGTTTTTAATGGGGGTTCCCTAAGACATAAAAGTTATTTCTAGGGCTCCTCCATGTTCAAAACACTGAGATGGACTGCCATAGGTGAACTCTACAGACAAACAAAGCCTGGGATGTCCCCGAGGTCCTCGCTGGGGGCCTCATCCATCTTCACCCCTCTTCCTTCCGGGCCGTGGACTCCGGCTCTGTGACTGGCTGTAGGTTTAGGAGATGTTTCCAGTACCTACAGGTAAGACTTATTATAGGATTACATGTAGGGAGAAGTGGTGTGTAAGGCTGCATTCACACCTGAGCGTAGCGTTTTTACCGCGATTTGCCGCGACAAAACGCAGCGGTTTTTACCACGATTTGCCGTGACAAAACGTGGCGTTTTTTACCGCGATTTTTTACAGGTCTTGGGTCACCAATGTAAAACGCCCAAAAAAGGGTCCAGAACTTGTTTGGGCTTTAGGCGTTCAGCGTCAGGCGTTTTGTAGTGGAGATGTGAACCATCTCCATAGAGAATAATGTATTTTTTCCCCTCTAGCGTTTTGGGGTGTCGCGCTTCAGGCGACAAAACGCTCAGGTGTGAATGCAGCCTAAGGGATTACAACCACTTTAAGTAGAAGTAGAGCAGAGCCTCTTTATGTAGGAAAATGTCTGGACAGAGCTCTTTAGAACACCAGCCTGTGTCCTCACAAGCATTTTCCCACATGAAATTAATTTTCCCCATATTTTGTGTAATATGAATATTTCCTATGAATATCAGCGCCATCTAATGGCCATAATGAGGTATTTTTCTGATTGCGGTATTTAAAGAAAATTCTACACTGTGGCCACTAGATGGAGCTGATGAAAAACAAATAATAAAAAAGGCTGAAACGAATTGTGCTTTTATTGTTCTTATAGTGTATTATCTATTTCTACATAAGAAATATGCATTGTCTACTGTTACACACTGTTTGTATATCATTATCCTTTTTGAAACTCAATAAAAATCTATTGCTGAAAGTATAAAACAAAAAACACAAATGGTAAAAAAAAAGTAAAAATGGGCTATATATATATATATATATATATATATATATATATATATATATATATAAATTATATATTTTCCCCATATTTTGTAAAAAAAAAAAAAAGGTAGAAAAAATGGGTTAATTATATATATATATTGCAGATGAATGTCACACGCATTTTCCTGCCTGTAATACACTTTCCCCATATTTTGTGTAATATGAATATCTTCTATGAATATCAGCGCCATCTAATGGCCATAATGAGGTATTTTTCTGATTGCGGTATTTAAAGAAAATTCTACACTGTGGCCACTAGATGGAGCTGATGAAAAACAAATAATAAAAAAGGCTGAAACGAATTGTGCTTTTATTGTTCCTTTATAGTGTATTCTCTATTTCTACATAAGAAATATGCATTGTCTACTGTTACACACTGTTTGTATATCATTATCCTTTTTGAAACTCAATAAAAATCTATTGCTGAAAGTATAAAACAAAAACACAAATGGTAAAAAAAAGTAAAAATGGGCTATATAAATATATATATATATATATATATATATATATATATATATATATATATATATATATATATATATATATACATATATACATATATACATTTTCCCATATTTTGTGTAATATGAATATTTTCTATGAATATCAGCGCCATCTAATGGCCACAATGAGGTATTTTTTGTGGTATTTAAAAAAAACGAATAATCTGCATTGTGGCCACTGGATGGAGCTAATGAAAAACAAATGGTAAAAAAAAGTCAAAATGGGCTAATTATAAAAATAAAAAATAAAATTAGCAGATGAATGTCACATGATGAAAAACAAATGGTAAAAAAAGTCTAAAAACGAATTGTGCTTTTATTGTTCTTATAGTGTATTCTCTATTTCTACATAAGAGCTACGCATTGTCTACTGTCACACACTGGGCCAGATTCAAGAAGCACTTGCGCCCGTGCAACCATAGGTTGCGCGGCGCAAGTGCTTACTTGCTCCGGTGTAACGAGTGCTCCTGATTCAGGAACATCGCTACGCGGACTGCAGCCTAGGATGTGACAGACATAAGCCTCCTTATGCCTTCACATCCCAGGCTGCATTCTTGCGTTGGCCGCTAGGGGGCGCGGCCATTGTGATCGGCGTATAGTATGCAAATTGCATACTACCACCGATTCACAAAAGTTGCGCGGGCCCTGCGCACGCAAGGTACGGAGTTTCCGTACGGCGACTTTAGCGCAAGGTTGCTCCTGCTATAGCAGGGGCAACCTATGCTAAAGTATAGCTGCGCTTCCCGCTCGTGAAATTTGAATTTCACGTCGTTTACGTAAGTGATTCGTGAATGGCGCTGGACGCCATTCACGTTCACTTAGAAGCAAATGACGTCCTTGCGACGTCATTTGCCGCAATGCACGTCGGGAAAGTTTCCCGACGGAGCATGCGCTGTTCGCTCGGCGCGGGAGCGCGCCTAATTTAAATGATTCCCGCCCCCGGCGGGATCATTTACATTAGGCAGCCTTACGCCCGGCTATTTAGCATATCGCCCGCGCAATTTACGGAGCTACTGCTCCGTGAATCGCGGGCATTTCAAAATATTTGCGTGGGCGCAGAGCAAAACTCGTTGCCCTTTGCCCACGCAAATATTGCACGGATCTACCTGAATCTGGGCCACTGTTTGTATATCATTATCCTTTTTGAAACTCAATAAAAATCTATTGTTGAAAGTATAAAACAAAAAACACAAATGGTAAAAAAAAAGTAAAAATGGGCTATATATATATATAAATTTAAAATTTTCCCCATATTTTGTGAAAAAAAAAAAGGTAGAAAAAATGGGCTAATTATATATATATAAATTGCAGATGGATGTCACAAGCATTTTCCTGCCTGTAATACATTTTCCCCATATTTTGTGTGATATAATAATCTTCTATGAATATCAGCGCCATCTAATGGCCACAATGCAGTATTTTTCTGATTGCGGTATTTAAAGAAAATTCTACACTGTGGCCACTAGATGGAGCTGATGAAAAACAAATGATAAAAATAAAGTCTTTGTGCTTTTTTTGTTCTTATAGTGTATTCTCTATTTCTACATAAGAAATATGCATTGTCTACTGTCACACACTGTTTGTATATCATTATCCTTTTGAAACTCAAACATGAATTGTTGAAAGAAAAAAAGGAGAAAAAAAACAAAGGGTAAAAAAGTACAAATGGGCTAATATATTGCGGTATTTTTCAGATTGTGTTTAAAAATAATAATCTGCTCTGTGGCCACTAGATGGAGCTGATGAAAAACAAATTGTAAAAAAAAAAGTCAAAATGGGCCAATTATAAAAAAATAAATAAACAAGCATTTTCCCACATGTAATTAATGTTCTCTATATTTTGTGTAATATGAATATTTCCTATACAAAAACAATAAAGTGGCGCTAGAAAATAATGATATGAAAAATGTTATAACAAACTAAATAATATAACACTGTGAACGAATGAAAAGTCCATATATAAAAAATCCAAAGGCTGTGGGTCGTTGAAGAGATGCACCGCCTATGAATCTCTTCAACGACCCACAGCCTTTGGATTTTTTATATATGGACTTTTCATTCGTTCACAGTGTTATATTATTTAGTTTGTTATAACATTTTTCATATCATTATTTTCCAGCGCCACTTTATTGTTTTTGTATATTGTATCACTTTCTTGTTTCACTAGATTGTTTGTGGCAGCTTTTTCACACAGATAGCGCAGATTTATGCTTGTTTTTTTATGAATATTTCCTATGAATATCAGCGCCATCTAATGGCCATAATGCGGTATTTTTCTGATTGCGGTATTTAAAGCGGGGGTTCACCCAAAAAATTATTTTTTAACATTACATTCAGCCGAGTTGTCAGAATGACAATCGGCTGTTTTTTTTTATTTTTATCCCCGTACATACCGTAATTTCACCGCCGCTTCCGGGTATGTCTTCTGCGGGACTGGGCGTTCCTAAGTGATTGACAGGCTTCCGACCGTCGCATACAGCGCGTCACGAGTTACCGAAAGAAGCCGAACGTCGGTGCGCAGGGGCCGTATAGAGCCGACTCGCAGTCCGGCTTCTTTCGGCAACTCGTGACGCGATGTATGCGCCGGTTCGGAAGCCTGTCAATCAATTAGGAACGCCCAGTCCCGAAGAAGACATACCCGGAAGCGGCGGTGAAAATACAGTATGCTACGGGGATAAAAAAAAAAAAACAGCCGATTGTCATTCTGACAACTCGGCTGAATGTAATGTTAAATTTTTTTTTTTTGGGTGAACTCCCACTTTAAAGAAAATTCTACACTGTGGCCACTAGATGGAGCTGATCAAAAACAAATGATAAACAAGTCTGAAACTAATTGTGCTTTTATTGTTCTTATAGTGTATTCTCTACTTCTACATAAGAGCTATGCTTTGTCTACTGTCACACACTGTCTGTATATGATTATCCTTTTGAGACTCAATAAAAATCTATTGTTGAAAGAAAAAAAAAGAAAAAAACAAATGGTAAAAATGGGCTAATTATATATATATAAATATAAAAAAAATAGCAGATGAAGGTCACAAGCATTTTCCCACATGTAATTAATTTCCCCCATATTTTGTGTAATATGAATATTTCCTATGAATATCAGCGCCATCTAATGGCCATAATGAGGTATTGTTTTGATTGCGGTATTTAACCACTTCCTGCCGCAGTATGCAGAATGATGGCTGGGAAGTGGTTTCTGTTATCCTGACTGGGTGTCATATGACGTCAAGCAGGATAACATGCCCGTGGTGGCGTGCAGTGCTGTGATCGCGGGTGTGGTGTGTCAATCTGACACCCCGCATCTCCGATCGTGATAAAAAGCCTCTGTGAGAGGCTTCTTACCACGTGATCAGCTGTGACCAATCAGAGCTGATCATCGCGTAAACCAGGAAGTGCCTGTAAACGGTATTCCTCGGTTCACGCTGACAGGGAGAGCTGATCGGCGGCTCTCCCTGTCAGAGGGGGGGGGGTCTGTGCTGATATCCAGCACATTGATTATCAGCCAACCAGTGCCCAGCAATGTACAAACATTAAATTCTGCCAGTGCCCACCACAGTGCCAATCACAGCCCACCACAGCGCCAATCACTGCCCACCACAGCGCCAATCACAGCCCATCACAGCGCCAATCACAGCCCACCACAGCGCCAATCACTGCCCACTACAGCGTCAATCACTGCCCACCACAGCGCCAATCACAGCCCATCACAGCGCCAATCACAGCCCACCACAGCGCCAATCACTGCCCACCACAGCGTCAATCACTGCCCACCACAGCGTCAATCACTGCCCACCACAGCACCAATCACAGCCCACCACAGCGCCAATCACAGCCCACCACAGCGCCAATCATAGCCCACCACAGCACAAATCACTGCCCACCACAGCGCCAATCACTGCCCACCACAGCGCCAATCACAGCCCACCACAGCGCCAATCACTGCCCACCACAGCGCCAATCACTGCCCACCACAGCGCCAATCACTGCCCACCACAGCACCAATCACAGCCCACCACAGCGCTAATCATAGCCCACCACAGCGCAAATCACTGCCCACCACAGCGCCAATCACAGCCCACCACAGCGCCAATCACTGCCCACCACAGCGCCAATCACAGCCCACCACAGCGCCAATCACTGCCCACCATAGCGCCAATCACTGCCCACCACAGCGCCAATCACAGCCCACCACAGCGCCAATCACTGCCCACCACAGCGCCAATCACTGCCCACCACAGCGCCAATCACTGCCCACCACAGCGCCAATCACAGCCCACCACAGCGCCAATCACTGCCCACCACAGCGCCAATCACTGCCCACCACAGCGCCAATCACAGCCCACCACAGCGCCAATCACAGCCCACCACAGCGCCAATCACTGCCCACCACAGTGCCAATCACTGCCCACCACAGCGCCAATCACAGCCCACCACAGCGCCAATCATAGCCCACCACAGCGCAAATCACTGCCCACCACAGCGCCAATCACAGCCCACCACAGCGCCAATCACTGCCCACCACAGCGCCAATCACAGCCCACCACAGCGCCAATCACTGCCCACCACAGCGCCAATCACTGCCCACCACAGCGCCAATCACAGCCCACCAGAGCGCCAATCACTGCCCACCACAGCGCCAATCACAGCGCCAATCACTGCCCACCACAGCGCCAATCACTGCCCACCACAGCGCCAATCACTGCCCACCACAGCGCCAATCACAGCCCACCACAGCGCCAATCACAGCCCACCACAGCGCCAATCACTTCCCAGCAGTAACACTTGTCAGTACTTATCAGTACCTCATCATCAGTGCTGCCCATCAGTGCAACCTGTCATCGCCCATCACAGTCACCTATCAGTGTCCATCACAGCCACCTATCATTGCTGGCTATCAGTGCCCATCAGTGCCGCCTATCAGTGCCCATCAATTCTACATATCAGTGCCTCCTTATCAGTGCCCATTAGTGCCACTTTATCAGCGCCAACTCATCAGTGCCCTTCCTATCAGTGCCCGTCAGTGAAGGGAAAACAAGATTTTATGGCAGAAACTCAAAAAAAAAATTTCGTTTGTTTAGCAAAAAATAAAAACTGCAGAGGTGATTAAATGCCACCAAAATAAATCTCTATTTGTGGAAAAAAAATGATACAAATTGGGTACAATGTCACATGACCGCGCAATTGTCATTCAAAGTGTGACAGTGCTGAGGGCTGAAAAATGTCCTGGGCAGGAAGGGGCGAGAGTGCCCGGTACTGAAAGGGTTAAAGAAAATTCTACACTGTGGCCACTAGATGGAGCTGATGAAAAACACATTGTAAAGAAAAAAGTCAAAATGGGCGAAATATTAAAAAGAAAACAAAAAACAAACAACAATACATGATGAATGTTACACGCATTTACTCACTTGTAATAAATCCTCGCCAAATTCTGTCTAATATGAATATTTCCTCTGATCATTAGCTCCATCTATTGGCCATAATGTGGCATTTTTCTGATTTAAAATAATAAAAACCCTCTGCATTCTGGCCACTAGATGGAGCCGATGATTATAGGAAATAATCAATAACTACAAAATACAGGGAAGGTTTGTTGGGAAAGGGTGAATGTTGGTTTATAGCGGTACTAAGCAATAACGACGTTCTTCTCTGTGAGCGATATTTATATATTTTTCCGATATTCACGACTACTTTGAAAATAATTTTTATACTAATATGTACATTTTATGGCAACCGAAGTCACTTTGCTTTACTTTACTTGTTCTTTTACTTTTTGGGGCAGATCCACAGAGCGAGTATGCCGGCGTATCTGCTGATACTCCGGCGTACTTTTAAATTTCCCGCGTCGTATCTTTAGTTTGAATCCTCAAACCAAAATACGACGGCTTCTGGGTTAGATCCGACAGGTATACGTCTTCGCACGCCTTTGGATCTTAGATGCAATTCTTCGGCGTCTGCTGGGTGGCGTTCCCGTCGTTTTCCGCGTCGAGTATGCAAATTAGCTATTTCCGACGATCCACGAACATACGAGCGGCCGTCGCATTTTTTTACGTCGTCTCTAGTCAGCTTTTTTTCGGCGTATAGTTAAAGCTGCTATCTGTTGTCGTACGCAATAATAAGTATGGCCGCCGTTCCCGCGTATCATTTTAAAAATTTTATTTCGTTTGCGTAAGTCGTCCGTGAATCGGGCTGGACGTAATTTACGTCCACGTCCAAAAAATGACGTCCTTGCGACGTCATTTAGCGCAATGCACGGCGGGAAATTTAGGAAACGGAGCAAGCGCAGTTCGTTCGGCGCGGGGACGCGCTTCATTTAAATGAAACACGCCCCCCTAATCGCCGATTTGAATTACGCGCCGTTACGCCGCGAGAGATAGACTACGTCGCCATAACTTATGGCGCAAATTCTTTATGGATTCGAAGCTAACAAAAGTAAGTTACGGCGGCGTAGCGTATCTCAGATACGCTGCGCCGGGGCAGATCTTTGTGGATCTGCCCCATGGTGTTTTGACTAAACTGCGACCTCCATCCAGCGATATTTTCATAGAATAGACCCCAAAGTCTCTTCACATGGCGTCGCCGCCGCTTTCCAGTCGGGTGAAAGACTCGGAGGCGCAGATATAAAATATATAAAAATATATACGTAGCGGCAGATATACGGATAACAAAAAAAAGAGAGAGAGTTTATGAGTTTTCTGTGTATTTTATTCTCTTTATCTCACAGCCAATAATAAAGACGTATCGCCGTGTCCTGAAGTGGTGACTTCATATAAAGATTTCCAGTTTCATAAAGAGGAAAACACCAGAATTCAGGAAGAAGTCAGGGACCTGAGGAGAAACACAAGAAATGATGGTAACTATATACGGTATATACAGATTATATTCTATGATATGCCCCAGAGATCTCCTGATTCTATATCTATTACTTTTCTGTATAAAGTCTATAAAATACAATCAGCATTAAAGCCCAACTTCTGTCATTTTTTCATCTTTCCAGCCATTTAAATCTTCTGCTTTTGTTGTTGTTTTA
This sequence comes from Rana temporaria, assembly GCF_905171775.1. Taxonomy (NCBI): domain Eukaryota; kingdom Metazoa; phylum Chordata; class Amphibia; order Anura; family Ranidae; genus Rana; species Rana temporaria. The sequence goes on along the minus strand of NC_053490.1, from coordinate 540,347,122 downwards.
ACTTTGGATAGTAATTTTTTTTTCTGCCAGTAAATCTTTTATACAGCCCACTTCCTGTTTCCTTATACAGCCCACTTCATGTTTCCTTACACAGCCCACTTCCTGTTTCCTTACACAGCCCACTTCCTGTTTCCTTATACAGCCCACTTCCTGTTTCCTTACACAACCCACTTCCTGTTTCCTTACACAGCCCACTTCCTGTTTCCATATACAGCCCACTTCCTGTTTCCTTATACAGCCCACATCCTGTTTCCTTTCACAGCCCACTTTCTGTTTCCTTTCACAGCCCACTTCCTGTTTCCTTATACAGCCCACTTCCCGTTTTTTTCTTATACAGCCCACTTCCTGTTTTCTTATACAGCTTAATTCCTGTTTCCTTATACAGCCCACTTCCTGTTTCCTTATACAGCCCACTTCCTGTTTCCTTACACAGCCCACTTCCTGTTTCCTTATACAGCCCACTTCCTGTTTCCTTACACACCCCACTTCCTGTTTCCTTCCACAGCCCACTTCCTATTTCCTTATACAGCCCACATCATGTTTCCTTATACAGCCCTATTCCTGTTTCCTTATACAGCCCACTTCCCATTTCCTTATACAGCCCACTTCCCATTTCCTTATACAGCCCACTTCCCGTTTCCTTATACAGCCCACTTCCTGTTTCCTTATACAGCCCACTTCCTGTTTCCTTATACAGCCCACTTCCTGTTTCCGTATACAGCCCACTTTATGTTTCCTTACACAGCCCACTTCCTGTTTCCTTATACAGCCCACTTCCTGTTTCCTTACACACCCCACTTCCTGTTTCCTTTTACAGCCCACATCCTGTTTCCTTATACAGCCCACATCCTGTTTTCTTATACAGCTTAATTCCTGTTTCCTTATACAGCCCACTTCCTGTTTCCTTATACAGCCCACTTGCTGTTTCCTTACACACCCCACTTCCTGTTTCCTTATACAGCCCACTTCCTGTTTCCTTATACAGCCCACATCCTGTTTCCTTATACAGCTTAATTCCTGTTTCCTTATACAGCCCACTTCCTGTTTCCTTATACAGCCCACTTCCTGTTTCCTTATACAGCCCACTTCCCGTTTCCTTATACAGCCCACTTCCTGTTTCCTTATACAGTCCACTTCCTGTTTCCTTATACAGCCCACATCCTGTTTCCTTATACAGCCTAATTCCTGTTTCCTTATACAGCCCACTTCCTGTTTCCTTATACAGCCCACTTCCTGTTTCCTTATACAGCCCACTTCCTGTTTCCTTATACAGCCCACATCCTGTTTCCTTATACATCAAAAATTTGGCAGGTAAAAAAGATCAGTAGTAAGAGAAGATGAAAATTGACCTTAGATAAGGTCATAGAAAGAAAAGGGGTTACTGTAGGCTACACTGGAATGATCCCGATCCTAATAATGATAAACTCAGGATATAATATCAAAAAGTTTATTATGATGATTTAATTAATCAGTAGGATCACATTTAAGTATCACAACACAGTTTAAAAGAGCATGGTATTAGGTACCTAGTATCTGACCATGAACACACTGTTATGCCCCTCACTACACGTGACTGATGTGTATTCGGGCACACTGATAACTCTTCTCATACTAATGCATTCCAGTAGGCGCAGAATCCTTATGAACTTTTATTAGCACAAGACAGAGTAAAACTGTAATAGATACAAACAGATTACAATTAATAAACAATAATACAATTAGAGCCTCCCTATCTATCTATCTAGAGAGACAAAGTTGCACGTACCGTAGATGCATCGATATGGCTGACGTGAGAAAGAACTCAGCAGACATGTGCTTGCTTGGAAGGAAAAATGGAAAAGAAGGCTGTGGAGGTGCTGCAAAGCCTCATGGGATAGAAATACGGAAGCTTGCATGGACCAAATTAATGAACTATTCTAGCTGACTATATTAACATAGAACAGGTGCAATTAAACAGAAAGTCTACTAGATGGCAGCATTGATTTAATTCAAACTAAAGTCAAAACTATCAAGACGATGAGCCTTATGAATGAAGGCATGACACTCCTCGCCTGGTTTCCCACGGATACCACACATCATGGCACTCCGGAGGAGAGTAACAAAACAAGTTCGGAAACAGGTCTGAGGAAAAGTTTAGGCTGGCCTTGCCTAATGACTTTGAGTTCAACTTTCCTGACGTGTCCATCTTCACTGGGAAACACTTGGGTTATCAGACCCAAAGGCCACTCGTTTCTCCTTGATTGAGAGTCTTTCATGAGAACAATGGCACCAGGCTCTAAGTTGGGCTTGCTGTCTTGCCATTTGTTCCTGGTCTGTAGATTCGACAAGTATTGTTTCTTCCATTTGTTCCAAAAGGTGTCAGCTAACACTTGTACTCTTTTCCATTGACATCTGTATAAGTCCTTTGGGTCGAGATTGACAGAAGGAGCTGTGATCACCTCGACTTTCTGAGTGAGCAAAGTGGAAGGTGTAAGCAGGAAAGGATCTTCAGGATCGTTGGGTATAGATGTCAAGGGTCTGGCATTCATTATAGCTGATACTTCAGCCATGAAGGTTGTCAGAGTCTCATGTGTGAGTTTTGAAGTTCCCAATTGTAGAAACATTGAATCTAGGATTCTTCGAGCTATACCAATCATACGCTCCCAGGCACCTCCCATGTGAGAAGAGTGTGGGGGGTTAAATGTCCATGTACAACCCTGTTCTGAAAGGTATCTCTCAACATATTCTGTGTCAAGGTTTGAAGTGATATTCAATTCTTTGCAAGCTCCAACAAAGTTGGTTCCTCTATCAGAGCGTATGTGCTTGACAGGGCCTCTAATAGAGATGAAACGTCTCAGGGCATTGATGAAGCTGGATGTGTCTAAGGACTCAATTACTTCTATGTGTACAGCTCTGATGCACATGCAAGTAAACATGACAGCCCAGCGTTTGCTGTTGGCACTGCCTCCTCTGGTTTGACGTGTGATGACAGCCCAAGGCCCAAACACATCAAGACCGACGTTTGTGAAAGGGGGTTCTGTACTGAGACGGTCTGCAGGAAGGTTGGCCATTTTCTGGGTTTGGAAAATACCACGAAGCTTACGACAGGTGATACATTTGAAAATGGTTTTACTCACAAGTCTCTTGGCTCCCACTATCCAGAGTCCAGCCACACGCAAAGCTCCTTCCGTGAACAAACGTCCTTGATGTTTTGTCTGTGTGTGGTAGTGTTCCACAAGTAAAGAAGCAACATGGTTATTTGGTATTATGACAGGATTGCTTTCACCACTATCAAGTCCTGCATTTGAGATGCGCCCTCCAACTCTTAACAGTCCTTGATTGTCTATAAAGGGGTTGAGTTTCCTTAGAGGACAGTTCTTTGGAATGCTCTTGTTATATTGAAGACATTCTAGTGTTAGTGCATAAGTCTCTTGTTGGATACAGCGGATGATTACATTTTTTGCTTCTGTGAGCTCATCTACTGTATATGGCTTGTGGCAATAATGCCAACCTTTGCAACAACTTGGTCTTGTAGGGGTGCCTTTAAAGGATCTGGCTATGTGAACCAAGCAAGCTGTAGCTCTTTGTAAGGATTTCCAAGTGGAGAACTTATCGAAGCGCTTGGATCTCAACAGTTGGTTAGAAATTGTTGTATGTAGTGTGGAAACCTGAGGACGGATGTCTGAGTCAGATTCAGGTTCTAACAGTTCATAAGTCTCCCTTTGTGGAGTGGTAGGCACTGACTTGTACAGGAAGGGTGGTCCTGTGAGCCATGTAGTGTCTTTGAGACGGGATGCTGGCACAGACCTTGTGGCATGATCTGCTGGGTTATGATCAGTTGAGACATAACGCCACTGGGTGGGCTGTGTAGACTTCCTGATCCTTAGGACTCTGTTGTGTACATAGACATAGAATCTCCTACTTTCGTTGTAAATGTAGCCCAACACTACCTTGCTGTCTGTGTAAAACTCTGTATCGTCGAGTTCTATATCCATCTCAGATGTAATAAGTTCTGCTAGTTCTACTGCTAATACAGCAGCACACAGTTCCAATCTTGGAATGGTGGTTTCAGGACATGGTGCTAGCTTGGCCTTGCCCATAACGAACCCAATATGAATTTGGCCCTCGATGTCTACTGACTTGAGGTAGGTTACTGCTCCTATTGCTTTGACTGAAGCATCGCAGAATACACATAACTTTCTAGACTGAACCCTTTCAGGAGGAAAGTGGGTGTATGGTCTATGTATGTGTAGGTTAGATAAAGTCTTTAAAGAGTCTCTCCATGTTACCCATAATGTCTCTTTCTCAGGAGGTAGTGGAGAATCCCAATCACATGTGTCTGCAGTAAGCTCTCTAAGCATAATCTTACCTTGGACGGTCACCGGTGCTGCGAACCCGAGTGGATCATACAGGCTGTTGATGGTGGATAGGACACCTCGCCGAGTGAAGGGTTTTGGCTCTTGGTCGACCTGAAAGGTAAGGGTGTCAGTCTTGAGGTCCCAGTTGAGTCCTAGGCTGCGTTGCATAGGAAGGGAGTCTGTAGCTAAGTCCAGATCTTTGAAGTCACTGGCATAATCTTGAGAAGGGAAGGCCTCCATGACGACCTTGCTGTTTGATGCTATCTTATGCAGTCTAAGATTAGAAGAGGCAAGTGTGCTTTGAGTCCTCTTGAGTAGACTTATTGCAGCTTCAGGTGAAGAAAGTGATTTCAGACCATCATCTACATAAAAGTCTCTTTCAATAAACTGTGTAACGTCTTTCTCACCTTCTTGAGCGGATAGCTTAAGTCCGTAGATGGCAACAGCAGGGGATGGACTGTTACCAAAAACATGCACTTTCATGCGGTATTCTGTAATGTCTTTAGTAGGGTCATTGTCTTTGAACCATAGGAATCTCAAGAAGTTCCTGTGTTCTTCCTTGACTTGGAAGCTGTGAAACATTTGCTGTATGTCTGCAACTATGGCAACTGCTTCCTTGCGGAACCTGATGAGAACACCAAGAAGTGTGTTGTTGAGATCTGGTCCCTTTAGGAGGACATCATTTAGTGAGACCCCTTCGTGCTGAGAGCTGGAGTCAAACACTACCCGGATTTTACCTGGCTTCTTGGGGTGGTAGACACCGAAGATTGGTAGGTACCAGCACTCTTCTTTGTCTTTTAAAGGTGGGGCTATCTCAGCATGGTCATCCTCAAACATCTTACTCATGAATGAGAAGAAATGCCCTTTCATTTCTGGCTTTCTTTGGAGATTGCGTTTAAGGGAAGAAAAGCGCTTTAAAGCTTGTTCTCTGTTGTTAGCAAGGCAGGGTCTCTGTGCTTTGAAAGGCAGGGGTGCTACCCAGCTGTTTTCATTGCTTTTGTGGAATCCCTGTCTCATTATTTCCAAGAAGATATGATCTTCAATTGATGGGGCAAGTTTGTGATCTTCTTTAGTCCCTTGGAAAACTGAGCATCCTAAACGATCTCGGTCTTCATCACAAAGAAGATTAGCGGTGTAAGGGTTGGAATGAATTACACTGGCAGGCTTCTCTCTTACGAGGAATCTGTTGGTGCAAGGCTGAAATAAGGATGGACGCCCACCCTCTAGTGTCTTTGTAAAGAGAGAGTTCACGCTGGTTGGTTTGTGAACACTCCCTAGGCATACGTTGCCTATGATGACCCATCCGAGATCTAGCTTCTGGGCATAGGGGGAGTTGTGGGGACCATTGATTTGTTTTCTCACCTTGTGAACTCTGATGATGTCCCTCCCAAGGAGAAGTGCTATCTCAGCCTGGGGATCCAGTTCAGGGATGAGGTGTGCTATGCCCTTCAGATGTCTGTGATGAAGTGCCACCTCTGGTGTAGGGATCTCCTCTCTTTCAGTTGGGAACTGATTGCACTCGATTAGAGTTGGCAGAGGCAGGGTTGTCTGACCATCAAAGGATTCGATTTGGTAACCGATGGCTCTTCTCCCAGTTTCTTCACTTACCCCTGTACAAGTCTTGAGTAAGTATGAAGAGTTTGCTTCCTTGATTTTGAAGGTGTCAAAGAAGGTTGAGCTGGCGAGTGATCTGTTGCTTTGATCGTCCAGGATCACGTATAGCTTCACTGCTTTTTCTCTGTGGCCTGTGGGGTAAACTGTAACAAGACAAATCTTGGAGCAGGATTTGTTAGACGAACCTTCTCCACATACTTGGGTGCACTGGGGTGTAACTACAGGAGGTACTGTGTCTTGTTGCTCCTCGCCGTGCTCTTCCACCTGGAGTGAGGGGGTAAGAGTCCATGGCGCTGGCCCTGGATGTAGAGCTGTGTTGTGTTCTGTGCTGTTACACTCAGAGCAGTTGATGCTCACCTTACAGTCTTTACCGATGTGTGAAGTTGATGCGCAGCACCTGTAACAAATTCTGTTTTCTTTGAGGAAGGTTCTGCGATCTTGGAGAGTCTTTTCTCTAAAACCTCTGCACTTTGACAATGAATGAGGCTTCTTGTGAAGAGGGCACTCTCTGCTTGGATTCTCAGCTGGAGATACACTTGTTTTGCGTACTGCAACAGGTGTGACTTTGAAGTTGCGGGTTAGAGCAGGCTTACTTGGCCTAGGGAGAGCAGAGTCAGATGATGAGATGTCAAAACTAGGATCATTTTTAACCTTTGCTTGATGGCGAATAAAGTCCACAAAATAAGAGAATGGTGGGAAGGGAACGTTGTGCCTTTGCTTGTAGTTGGAGCCTCGTGTAATCCAGGCTTCTTGAAGGCTGTAAGGTAGCTTCTGCACTATAGGGTTAGCACCACGGGCTGTGTCCAGAAAGGCAAGGCCTGGCAAGTCTCCTTCTGATTTGGCTATTTGGAGTTCTGTCACTAGGTCACTCAATTCTCTCAGCTTCTGGTAGCCTTTGTTAGAAATCTTGGGAAAGTCCTCTATTCTTTTAAAAAGAGAGTTTTCTAGAACTTCTGGGGAACCGTAACATTCGTCAATCCTCTCCCATATCATGCTCAGCCCTTTGGTTGGGTAATTGATGTTAATGTCTCTGATTCTCCTTGCATGCTCTGATGACTCATTCCCCAGTGATTGGACTAAGAGATCGGCTTCCTCACTTGCTTTAAAACCAAGATCCCTAATTGCATTTCTGAAGGACGAACGCCATGCTCTATAACTTTCAGGGCGATCGTTAAACTTTGCAAGTCCTTTTGCTAACAGTTCACGTCGTGCTAAGAGCTTGAAGAAATCTGACATACCTTGATCGTTGTGTGAGTAGCCAGGGGGCGCTTTGTTGTGCCAGGAACTTGTGGAGTAGATGCTGTCATCAGAGATGCTGTCGCTGGGTCTTTTAACTTGTTGTTCTTCATTTTCGACTTGGTCAACTGTGGCTTGGTGCTTTGATAGCCTGGATGCAGAATGTGCTGAAAACTGACTAAGTGCAGGTTTACTTTCTTGCTTGATATAAGGCGTGTGAATGGAGGGAGTTGATTCCGCTCTTGGCGCTGTAAGCGGGCAGTTGTCTGGTTTGGCGTGTCGCCGCACATATTCTGAGGTACGCTCTGTACTGTCATGAGGAACGGATTCTTCCCCTAGCACGTTGCTGTGCCGCTCACTGGTGGGCTTTGCAAGTTCTTCTAGGATGTCTGCCTCGGCTGCAGCAGCCGCTGACTCCTTCTCTGCAGCTAGTTTCTCTAATGCAGTTTCCATGCGTAACTTCTCTAATGCAGTTTCCATGCGTAACTTCTCAGATTCAGTTTCCATGCGTAACTTATCTAATTTGATTTGCATCTCTTTTTCAGCAAACCTAGCCTTTACTTCGGCCTCTTTTGCTGCAAAGTCAGCTTTCACCTTGGCAGATTCTGCCTTTGCGCGGGCAATGGCGATTGTTTCGCTTTTCACTGACCTCCTTGAGCTCGTGGAGTAAACTTCTGACCTTGTCACGAGGTGCTCTGACTTTGTCTGCGACATGATGTCTAGCTGTATATGGGAGCTGCTAACTCTGATGTCTCTTTGGGGTTCTATGTGGAAGCTGTGCTTAGAAGCCTTGGTTTCTATGGCGTTCTGTATGCTGGCCGTGCTTAGAAACCTTTGTTTTGCTGGAAGTTCTGTATGCTAGCCATGTTTAGAAGCCTACGTTTTACTGTTATGCCCCTCACTACACGTGACTGATGTGTATTCGGGCACACTGATAACTCTTCTCATACTAATGCATTCCAGTAGGCGCAGAATCCTTATGAACTTTTATTAGCACAAGACAGAGTAAAACTGTAATAGATACAAACAGATTACAATTAATAAACAATAATACAATTAGAGCCTCCCTATCTATCTATCTAGAGAGACAAAGTTGCACGTACCGTAGATGCATCGATATGGCTGACGTGAGAAAGAACTCAGCAGACATGTGCTTGCTTGGAAGGAAAAATGGAAAAGAAGGCTGTGGAGGTGCTGCAAAGCCTCATGGGATAGAAATACGGAAGCTTGCATGGACCAAATTAATGAACTATTCTAGCTGACTATATTAACATAGAACAGGTGCAATTAAACAGAAAGTCCACTAGATGGCAGCATTGATTTAATTCAAACTAAAGTCAAAACTATCAAGACGATGAGCCTTATGAATGAAGGCATGACACACACATAACCTACAGGACATACAATAGACAACATTGACACACGACGCTGTCCGGACTCTGTCGGGGTCAGTCATTGGTTGTCGTCACTATAAACAATTTGTATTGGATAATAGAGTGTGACGGTATTCAAAAAATTAATTGACACCTGATTTCCAATTGTGACCCTGATAGTGTGCTGGCCAATGACTGAACCCTGAGGAGGTAGAGGGAGGGGGGAGGGGGGAGAGGGAGACGGGGAAGGGGGTGTGGAGATAGAGGTGGTAATGCTGCAACAGGTATCACTAGGCAGGAGGATTGTGTAGTGGACTATTAATAAGTTCACCATTGATGAGGGAGTAACTTCCTCTCGTGAAAGATGCAGGATGGCATCAATTCTCAAAATTCTCACTCTGTATTAGATGGTAACATTTCAATGATCATTTGAATGAGTAATAGAGACAAATGGATGGAGTACAGCGCTCAGGGTGTTTGCACACAACAATCAAATAAAGGGTTAAAAATTAATAAAAATAATAAAGATAAAATTGGTTGAAAGAATCGATTGGTTTAAGATAAAAACACATTGGGGATATGTGGTATGGTAGTTCATATCAGAAATCCATGATAGGTTCAGTCCCAGCAAAAAAGCCTAAAAAGGCTGTGGTGGACGAAAATAAAAGTAAGGAACTGATGTGGTTGAAGGCAGTAGTTCAGGGCTGCTATCCGGGAGCGAAGCCAGCTCGGTGTATACAAGAGAAAAACAAAAGAAAGAAGCGCCTCTGAGTATACTGCTTTTAATTTAAAACATAAAAATATATATCCAGCACTTACATCAAAGTAGTATGGTGCAGTCGTGGAGGCTGGCGTGCATCTATGACAGACAGTCCGCAAAGCGTGAGATGTAGGCAGCCGGAGAGAGCCGGGGGGAGGAACGGCTAAGTCCTAGTTGTTATGCCGCTGCTGGGCAATGGAATCATCAGCTGTTGCGTGACGTCAGGTCGGACGGAGGCTGAGGGGGACCACAACGCGTTTCAGAGCCTGCGCACGGAGAAGACCAGCGCGCTCCTTTTTCAAGTGTAATGAGTGGAAGACAGAGCTCATATTTTAAACAGTCATGTGGTTCGTGCCGACCAATCGGCATACAAGGATAACGAGCAATTAAAATAAATGGAATTGCTTGGTTGAAACTGGCAGCGGGACAAAGATTATATATATATACACTTAAACTGGAAAAGTATAATCTAAATAAGGTGAAGATTAAATGATTATCTATATATGCATAATGAAAGCAGCTATATAGTGCGGGAAGCGTGTTTAGACAGGTTAAAGGATAAAAGCCACGTATTAAAAACATTGGACACTAGAGGGCCGCCAGAGAAAAAAATATATATGTAGAGCCAGTGCCTCAGTTTAAAGTTGTATTATAATAGGAATGCTTATAAGGGACGTTGCTTCGGGTAGTGGCAATAAGACCCGAAAGGCTGTGATGAGACAAATATAAATATAAAAATGACATGAGATTAAATGTAAATATAAATAAGAATTAATCATATAAAAAAATATAATAAGTAATAAAATACAATATAAAGACAAGTAGGAACAATCATTGAGCATATCAGGCCTAAGTGTAAATGGAAGCTGATACGTGATAAAGTATAAGGAGATATAGGGGGTGGGAGGGGGGGGGGGGGGGGGAAGAGGGGGGGGGAAAAGAAGAGAAAAGAAAAATAGGCGTGTAGGTGGGGCTGCATACATAAACACACATATGCATGCATCCACATATACATGTTAAGATGTAATAACAAAATGTGAAGAATATATATATTTTTTTGGATATTTAAAGAATGGCGTTAACATCTAGTTCTTCGTTGAGGCCGAGAGGAGAGAGACAATCAAGAGTAAATATCCAGAAAGTCTCGCGTTCGCACAGTCTGGAAAAAAGCTCAGCCTCAGAGAGGCCCCTAGGTATGGATTCAATGACCCATACCCGTAGGCCCTCCGTAGACCGGTCGTGATGCTCCAGGAAATGGCGAGGCACACTATGTTCATCACATCCAGCCTCAACGAAGCGTCGGTGTGCACCAAACCGCTGTCTCAAAGGGTTGATGGTGCGACCAACATAAAGTAGTTTACAGGGGCATGTAATACAGTACACCACATAGTCGCTGGAACAATTGTGAAAATTGTCCAGCGAGTATGATTTACCTCTGTGGAAGAAATCTTTTTGGCCATGAGTGACAAATGGACAGGTTTTGCACCTGGGTTTGTTGCACCTGTACATCCCTTTTAGTGGGATCAGACAGGTGGAATCTAGCGGTTTAAGACTTTTTAACCTACTGGGTGCTATCTTATTTTTGAGTGTAGGGGCTCTTCTGTAAGTTACTTTAGGTTTATCACACAAGGTAGTAGCTAAGTGGGGGTCCTGTTTAAGTATGTTCCAATGTTTTGAAAGGATTTGTTCCATTTTTTTGTATTGTCCATGGAAACCGGTGATAAAACGCACAGCAGGTTTTTCTGGTGATTTAACAGTTTTGGGTTTTTTTCCGGGGAGAAAGATATTGTAAGCATGATCTATTAATGATTCGGGATATCCTTTTTCAAGGAATTTTTGTTTTAAATGAGCACTTTGGAGAATATAGTCGCTATCTTTGGTACAGTTTTGGCGTAATCGGCAGAATTGGCCTTTAGGTATGTTTTTAACCCATAATGGATGATGACAACTATCATAATGCAGGTAAGAATTTCCTGCAGTGGGTTTAGTGTAGTTGCGGACGAATATATTGTTGTGTTCGTGACATAATTCTAGGTCGAGAAAGGCCAGAGATTCCTGATTCCACACGAAAGAGAAAGAGAGTCCTAACTGATTGACATTACAGTGATCGACAAAACTATTCACCAAATTGGGGGGACCGTCCCAGATGATCACAATGTCGTCGATGTATCGGCCGTAAAAAATGATGTGTCTTGAAAAAGGGTTGTCTTTCCATATGGCTAGGTTCTCCCAAAGACCCATGGTCAGGTTGGCATAGGAAGGGGCAAAATTTGCCCCCATAGCTGTCCCATGGGTCTGTAGGTAGAAGAACCTAGCCATATGGAAAGACAACCCTTTTTCAAGACACATCATTTTTTACGGCCGATACATCGACGACATTGTGATCATCTGGGACGGTCCCCCCAATTTGGTGAATAGTTTTGTCGATCACTGTAATGTCAATCAGTTAGGACTCTCTTTCTCTTTCGTGTGGAATCAGGAATCTCTGGCCTTTCTCGACCTAGAATTATGTCACGAACACAACAATATATTCGTCCGCAACTACACTAAACCCACTGCAGGAAATTCTTACCTGCATTATGATAGTTGTCATCATCCATTATGGGTTAAAAACATACCTAAAGGCCAATTCTGCCGATTACGCCAAAACTGTACCAAAGATAGCGACTATATTCTCCAAAGTGCTCATTTAAAACAAAAATTCCTTGAAAAAGGATATCCCGAATCATTAATAGATCATGCTTACAATATCTTTCTCCCCGGAAAAAAACCCAAAACTGTTAAATCACCAGAAAAACCTGCTGTGCGTTTTATCACCGGTTTCCATGGACAATACAAAAAAATGGAACAAATCCTTTCAAAACATTGGAACATACTTAAACAGGACCCCCACTTAGCTACTACCTTGTGTGATAAACCTAAAGTAACTTACAGAAGAGCCCCTACACTCAAAAATAAGATAGCACCCAGTAGGTTAAAAAGTCTTAAACCGCTAGATTCCACCTGTCTGATCCCACTAAAAGGGATGTACAGGTGCAACAAACCCAGGTGCAAAACCTGTCCATTTGTCACTCATGGCCAAAAAGATTTCTTCCACAGAGGTAAATCATACTCGCTGGACAATTTTCACAATTGTTCCAGCGACTATGTGGTGTACTGTATTACATGCCCCTGTAAACTACTTTATGTTGGTCGCACCATCAACCCTTTGAGACAGCGGTTTGGTGCACACCGACGCTTCGTTGAGGCTGGATGTGACGAACATAGTGTGCCTCGCCATTTCCTGGAGCATCACGACCGGTCTACGGAGGGCCTACGGGTATGGGTCATTGAATCCATACCTAGGGGCCTCTCTGAGGCTGAGCGTTTTTCCAGACTGTGCGAACGCGAGACTTTCTGGATATTTACTCTTGATTGTCTCTCTCCTCTCGGCCTCAACGAAGAACTAGATGTTAACGCCATTCTTTAAATATCCAAAAAAATATATATATTCTTCACATTTTGTTATTACATCTTAACATGTATATGTGGATGCATGCATATGTGTGTTTATGTATGCAGCCCCACCTACACGCCTATTTTTCTTTTCTCTTCTTTTCCCCCCCCCTCTTCCCCTCCCACCCCCTATATCTCCTTATACTTTATCACGTATCAGCTTCCATTTACACTTAGGCCTGATATGCTCAATGATTGTTCCTACTTGTCTTTATATTGTATTTTATTACTTATTATATTTTTTTATATGATTAATTCTTATTTATATTTACATTTAATCTCATGTCATTTTTATATTTATATTTGTCTCATCACAGCCTTTCGGGTCTTATTGCCACTACCCGAAGCAACGCCCCTTATAAGCATTCCTATTATAATACAACTTTAAACTGAGGCACTGGCTCTACATATATATTTTTTTCTCTGGCGGCCCTCTAGTGTCCAATGTTTTTAATACGTGGCTTTTATCCTTTAACCTGTCTAAACACGCTTCCCGCACTATATAGCTGCTTTCATTATGCATATATAGATAATCATTTAATCTTCACCTTATTTAGATTATACTTTTCCAGTTTAAGTGTATATATATATAATCTTTGTCCCGCTGCCAGTTTCAACCAAGCAATTCCATTTATTTTAATTGCTCGTTATCCTTGTATGCCGATTGGTCGGCACGAACCACATGACTGTTTAAAATATGAGCTCTGTCTTCCACTCATTACACTTGAAAAAGGAGCGCGCTGGTCTTCTCCGTGCGCAGGCTCTGAAACGCGTTGTGGTCCCCCTCAGCCTCCGTCCGACCTGACGTCACGCAACAGCTGATGATTCCATTGCCCAGCAGCGGCATAACAACTAGGACTTAGCCGTTCCTCCCCCCGGCTCTCTCCGGCTGCCTACATCTCACGCTTTGCGGACTGTCTGTCATAGATGCACGCCAGCCTCCACGACTGCACCATACTACTTTGATGTAAGTGCTGGATATATATTTTTATGTTTTAAATTAAAAGCAGTATACTCAGAGGCGCTTCTTTCTTTTGTTTTTCATTTGAATGAGTAATGATTCACTTGGTCTGAAATAAATGTACACTGTATGACCTTGACAGTCTGGATATATATTCAATTAATTGAATTGCATTGGAAGCAGTGCGCAGTATGCTGTCAGTTAGGAAGGCATTTAATATCTGGAAATGCACAGGTATATTGATTTAAGTAATATAAGTAATGGGGGTGTATATAAGTCATACATCACCAATTCTAGATGTAGCCATCCTGTAAAGGCTAAGCCGTGACAACACTGCTACGTTTCATACTGAGATGGTTAGGTCAGATTATACATGGGTATTGCTCAATTTCCAGGAGTCATAGAAGTTGTATTACTGTTCAGATTCGAGCAACTATGTCCCCAGAGGTATATAGCGACAGCGTGTTTGATGCTTATAATGGTTTCAAGGGATATGGTCATCCATGTGACTCCAGATGAAAATATTCAAGATGAATATTGGTTACAGACCTTTAGTAGAAGTTAGTTCATTCTGTGGAATGATCAGAGTGATGGTAAGTCCTGTTTATGCAGTCCTCTGGTTGGTTATCCCAGATAGTGTGCCCGAGAATGCAGGGGGCTTTGTTGGGAAAGGAGTTAAAGCGGGAGTTCACCCATTTCTAAAAAATTTTTTTTTCTTCCCCTAGATTCCTGCTCGTTCGGTCTAGGGGAATCGGCTATTTATTTTAAAATATGAGCAGTACTTACCCGTTTTCGAGCTGCATCTTCTTCCGTCGCTTCCGGGTATGGTCTTCGGGAGCGGGCGTTCCTTCTTGATTGACAGTCTTCCGAGAGGCTTCCGACGGTCGCATCCATCGCGTCACTCGTAGCCGAAAGAAGCCGAACGTCGGTGCGGCTCTATACTGCGCCTGCGCACCGACGTTCGGCTTCTTTCGGAAAATCGTGACGCGATGGATGCGACCGTCGGAAGCCTCTCGGAAACCTGTCAATCAAGAAGGAACGCCCATTCCCGAAGCCCATACCCGGAAGCGACGGAGAGGATGCGTCTCGTAAACGGGTAAGTACTGCACATATTTTTAAATAAATAGCCGATTCCCCTAGTAATAACGAGCAGGAATCTAAGGGGGAAAAGTGCCCTCTAAGGGTGAACCCCCGCTTTAAATATACTCCGTGTCCAGAGCGCGGGCTGGATAGCCCGGTGTGACGCCTCGATCGCCGTCTCCGTTTACATGTTCCTCCGTATTCCTTCCTAGTTTGAATTGGATCACATGGACAGGTCACGTGGGCAGCGTCTGGTGATGACGTCGACGCGTTTCGCCGTAGCCAATGGCGTAGCTTCTTCCTGGACGTAATGAGATGTCAGCTGATGGATGTTTATATACGCAGTCCACAGCTGATACTTGCACCAAAGCAGTGCGTGCTGATGCTGAACTACTTCATGGAGCACCCGACGCTACGGTGGTCATGGAGGTTAATCAGATAAATACTTTGAATTTTCCCAGAAAAGGGATTTATTTACATACTCGTTTTCTTTCTTCATTGGGTATGGCTTACTTTGAACGACGATGTTCAATTTTGAGGTGAAAACACAGTGGGGGAAAAAAGTGCACAGCAGGGAAAAAGGTGAGGAAAGGAGGACAAATATTTTTTGGCTGAACAAATAACAATTGCTACCGGGATTATTCATGTCCTGTCTAATACTATGATAGTAATTTCCTCATGTATCAATGAATATCTAAATCCCTTCATCTAGGTCTATTGCATGTTTCCTTATACAGCCTAATTCCTGTTTCCTTATACAGCCCACTTCCTGTTTCCTTATACAGCCTACTTCCTGTTTCCTTACACAGCCCACTTCCTGTTTCCTTATACAGCCCACTTTATGTTTCCTTACACAGCCCACTTCCTGTTTCCTTATACAGCCCACTTCCTGTTTCCTTACACACCCCACTTCCTGTTTCCTTATACAGCCCACATCCTGTTTCCTTATACAGCTTAATTCCTGTTTCCTTATACAGCCCACTTCCTGTTTCCTTATACAGCCTACTTCCTGTTTCCTTATACAGCCCACATCCTGTTTCCTTATACAGCCCTATTCCTGTTTCCTTATACAGCCCACTTCCCGTTTCCCTATACAGCCCACTTCCCATTTCCTTATACAGCCCACTTCCTGTTTCCTTATACAGCCCACTTCCTGTTTCCTTATACAGCCCACTTTATGTTTCCTTACACAGCCCATTTCCTGTTTCCTTATACAGTCCACTTCCCGTTTCCTTATACAGCCCACTTCCTGTTTCCTTATACAGCCCACTTCCTGTTTCCTTATATAGCCCACATCCTGTTTTCTTATACAGCTTAATTCCTGTTTCCTTATACAGCCCACTTCCTGTTTCTTTACACAGCCCACTTCCTGTTTCCTTATACAGCCCACTTCCTGTTTCCTTACACACCCCACTTCCTGTTTCCTTACACACCCCACTTCCTGTTTCCTTATACAGCCCACATCCTGTTTCCTTATACAGCCTAATTCCTGTTTCCTTATACAGCCCACTTCCTGTTTCCTTATACAGCCTACTTCCTGTTTCCTTACACAGCCCACTTCATGTTTCCTTACACAGCCCACTCCCTGTTTCCTTACACAGCCCACTTCCTGTTTCCTTATACAGCCCACTTCCTGTTTCCTTACACAGCCCACTTCCTGTTTCCTTATACAGCCCACTTCCTGTTTCCTTACACACCCCACTTCCTGTTTCCTTATAAAGCCCACTTCCTGTTTCCTTATACAGCCCACTTCCTGTTTCCTTATACAGCCCACATCCTGTTTCCTTATACAGCCCTATTCCTGTTTCCTTATACAGCCCACTTCCCGTTTCCTTATACAGCCCACTTCCTGTTTCCTTATACAGCCCACTTCCTGTTTCCTTACACAGCCCACTTCCTGTTTCCTTATACAGCCCACTTTATGTTTCCTTACACAGCCCACTTCCTGTTTCCTTATACAGCCCACATCCTGTTTCCTTACACACCCCACTTCCTGTTTCCTTATACAGCCCACTTCCTGTTTCCTTATACAGCCCACTTCCTGTTTCCTTACACACCCCACTTCCTGTTTCCTTATACAGCTTAATTCCTGTTTCCTTATACAGCCCACTTCCTGTTTCCTTATACAGCCTACTTCCTGTTTCCTTATACAGCCCACTTCCTGTTTCCTTATACAGCCCTATTCCTGTTTCCTTATACAGCCCTATTCCTGTTTCCTTATACAGCCCTATTCCTGTTTCCTTATACAGCCCACTTCCCGTTTCCTTATATAGCCCACTTCCTGTTTCCTTATACAGCCCACTTCCTGTTTCCTTATATAGCCCACTTCCTGTTTCCTTACACAGCCCACTTCCTGTTTCCTTATACAGCCCACATCCTGTTTCCTTACACACCCTACTTCCTGTTTCCTTATACAGCCCACTTCCTGTTTCCTTATACAGCCCACTTCCTGTTTCCTTACACACCCCACTTCCTGTTTCCTTATACAGCCCACTTCCTGTTTCCTTATATAGCCCACATCCTGTTTTCTTATACAACTTAATTCCTGTTTCCTTATACAGCCCTCTTCCTGTTTCCTTACACAGCCCACTTCCTGTTTCCTTATACAGCCCACTTCCTGTTTCCTTACACACCCCACTTCCTGTTTCCTTACACACCCCACTTCCTGTTTCCTTATACAGCCCACATTCTGTTTCCTTACACACCCTACTTCCTGTTTCCGTATACAGCCCACTTCCTGTTTCCTTATGCAGCCCACTTCCTGTTTCCTTATACAGCCCACTTCCTGTTTCCTTACACACCCCACTTCCTGTTTCCTTACACAGCCCACTCCCTGTTTCCTTACACAGCCCACTTCCTGTTTCCTTATACAGCCCACTTCCTGTTTCCTTACACAGCCCACTTCCTGTTTCCTTATACAGCCCACTTCCTGTTTCCTTACACACCCCACTTCCTGTTTCCTTATACAGCCCACTTCCTGTTTCCTTATACAGCCCACTTCCTGTTTCCTTATACAGCCCACATCCTGTTTCCTTATACAGCCCACTTCCTGTTTCCTTACACAGCCCACTTCCTGTTTCCTTATACAGCCCACTTTATGTTTCCTTACACAGCCCACTTCCTGTTTCCTTATACAGCCCACATCCTGTTTCCTTACACACCCCACTTCCTGTTTCCTTATACAGCCCACTTCCTGTTTCCTTATACAGCCCACTTCCTGTTTCCTTACACACCCCACTTCCTGTTTCCTTATACAGCTTAATTCCTGTTTCCTTATACAGCCCACTTCCTGTTTCCTTATACAGCCTACTTCCTGTTTCCTTATACAGCCCACATCCTGTTTCCTTATACAGCCCACTTCCTGTTTCCTTATACAGCCCACTTCCTGTTTCCTTATACAGCCCACATCCTGTTTCCTTATACAGCCCACTTCCTGTTTCCTTACACAGCCCACTTCCTGTTTCCTTATACAGCCCACTTTATGTTTCCTTACACAGCCCACTTCCTGTTTCCTTATACAGCCCACATCCTGTTTCCTTACACACCCCACTTCCTGTTTCCTTATACAGCCCACTTCCTGTTTCCTTATACAGCCCACTTCCTGTTTCCTTACACACCCCACTTCCTGTTTCCTTATACAGCTTAATTCCTGTTTCCTTATACAGCCCACTTCCTGTTTCCTTATACAGCCTACTTCCTGTTTCCTTATACAGCCCACATCCTGTTTCCTTATACAGCCCTATTCCTGTTTCCTTATACAGCCCTATTCCTGTTTCCTTATACAGCCCTATTCCTGTTTCCTTATACAGCCCACTTCCCGTTTCCTTATATAGCCCACATCCTGTTTCCTTATACAGCCCACTTCCTGTTTCCTTATATAGCCCACTTCCTGTTTCCTTATATAGCCCACTTCCTGTTTCCTTACACAGCCCACTTCCTGTTTCCTTATACAGCCCACATCCTGTTTCCTTACACACCCTACTTCCTGTTTCCTTATACACCCCACTTCCTGTTTCCTTATACAGCCCACATCCTGTTTCCTTATACAGCTTAATTCCTGTTTCCTTATACAGCCCACTTCCTGTTTCCTTATACAGCCTACTTCCTGTTTCCTTATACAGCCCACATCCTGTTTCCTTACACACCCCACTTCCTGTTTCCTTATACAGCCCACTTCCTGTTTCCTTATACAGCCCACATTCTGTTTCCTTATACAGCTTAATTCCTGTTTCCTTATACAGCCCACTTCCTGTTTCCTTATATAGCCCACTTCCTGTTTCCTTACACAGCCCACTTCCTGTTTCCTTACAGAGCCCACGTCATGTTTCCTTACACAGCCCACTTTCTGTTTCCTTATACAGCCCACTTTCTGTTTCCTTATACAACACACTTTCTGTTTCCTTACACAGCCCACTCCCTGTTTCCTTACACAGCCCACTTCCTGTTTCCTTACACAGCCCACTTCCTGTTTCCTTATACAGCCCACTTTATGATTCCTTACACAGCCCACTTCCTGTTTCCTTATACACCCCACTTCCTGTTTCCTTATACAGCCTAATTCCTGTTTCCTTATACAGCCCACTTCCTGTTTCCTTATACAGCCCACTTCCTGTTTCTTGTCTGGTCATTATCTTAGACTTCTGACATCATATACAGCTCTTTCTCTCTCTCACACTCCTGAGAGTTTGCCATGAAGGGAGGGGGTGGGGTGGGGAGTGAGTTATAAGAGGATCAATGAGAGCTGCAGAGCTGGAGGTGTGCCTCTGTGTAAATCCAGGAAGTGAACAGGCAGCAGCTTCAGCTGCCCACAGTTATAATGGCTGCAGCCAGACTCAGTGGAGGGAGATTTCTGCAACATATTTGTCAAATTCAGAATCACAGTATATATACAATAATATGCAAAGTGGTTGGAGGGAAGCTTCAGAATGGCAAAGATGTTTTTATTACAAATTATGTGAGAAGACGGCAGTTCCTCTTCAATCACTTCACATCCGGGCTAATTCTGACACTTCGCTCCTACGTGTAAAAAAAATCTACTTTTTTTTGTTAGAAAATGACTTAGAACCCCAAACATTGTGGGGCAGATCCACAAAGCGAGTACGCCGGTGTATCTACTGATATCTACTGATACTCCGGCGTACTTTCAAATTTCCCGCGTCGTATCTTTAGTTTGAATCCTCAAACCAAAGATACGACGGCATCTGGGTTCGATCCGACAGGCGTACGCCTTCGGATCTTAGATGCAATTCTTCGGCGTCCGCTGGGTGGCGTTCCCCTCGTTTTCTGCGTCGAGTATGCAAATTAGCTATTTCCGACGATCCACGAACCTACGAGCGGCCGTCGCATTCTTTTACGTCGTTTCCGTTCGGCTTTTTTCGGCGTATAGTTAAAGCTGCTATTTGGTGGCGTACGCAATGTTAAGTATGGCCGTCGTTCCCGCGTCGAATTTGAAAATATTTTATTTTGTTTGCGTAAGTCGTCCGTGAATCGGGCTGGACGTAATTTACGTCCACGTCAAAACGATGACGTCCTTGCGACGTCATTTAGCGCAATGCACGGCGGGTAATTTAGGGACGGCGCATGCGCAGTTCGTTCGGCGCGGGGACGCGCTTCATTTAAATGAAACACGCCCCTTACTCGCCGATTTGAATTACGCGCCGTTACGCCGCGAGAGATACACTACGCCGACGTAACTTACGGCGCAAATTCTTTGTGGATTCAAAGATTAAAAAAGTAAGTTACAGCGGCGTAGCGTATCTCACATACGCTGCGCCCATGCAATTGTATGAGGATCTGCCCCTAAATATATATATATATATATATATATATATATATATTTAGCAGAGACCCTAGAGAATAAAAAGGTGAGTGTTGCAATTTTTTAATGGCATTTTTTTAAACACATTTTTTTGGAAAAAAAAACAACAAAACACAATATTTACTCCAATTTGTTTATTTAATGTGAAATATGAAGTTACGCCGAGTAAATAGATACCTAATATGTCACGCTTTAAATTTGCGTCTGCCCGTGGAATGGCGAAAAACTACGCTGCTTAAAATTCTCCAAAAGGTGTCTCTTTAAACGCCTTCACAGGATACCAGTTTAGAGTTACAGAGGAGGTCTGGTGCTAGAATTATCGCTCTCGCGCTCCCAGTGATACCTCACATGTGTGGTGTGATCACCGTTTACATATGTGTGCGGGAGTCAGGCATGCGTTCACATTTGCGCATAAGCACGGGGGACAAGGGTGATTTAATTTCTATTTTTTATTATTATTTATTTTATACAAAACTTTTATTTTTGTATCTTTTTTTTGGGGGGGGATTAACTTTATTGCTATCACAAGGGATGGACAACATCCCTTTTGACGACATGGGCCGTGACAGGTTCTCTTTATGGAGAGATCTGGGATCTATTAGACCCCATATTTCTCCTCTGGCCTCCAGTGCAGCCGATCACACACAGATCTGTCTGATCGGCTGCTTCTGCTGCAATTGGAATCGCCTGCCGAAAAATGTAATACCGGGATGCAAGGGCATCGGGAGAGGGGGCTGGGGGGGCTGGAGCCCCGAATGGGTCCCTGAAAAATGTAATACCGGGATGCAGGGGCATCGGGAGAGGGGGCTGGGGGGGCTGGAGCCCCGAATGGGTCCCTGGAAAATGTAATAACGGGATGCAGGGGCGTCGGAAGAGGGGGTTGGGGGGGCTGAGGGGCTGATATTTTCCCCAGGATGACACAAATGTAAGAAGGTGTCTAAAAACCGTCCCGATCTATGGAAGTATCTTCTAGACCAGGGGTCTTCAAACTGCGGATGTGGCCCTTTGCTAGCCTTTATCCGGCCCTTGGGGCTCTATTCCTCCCATTGATACCAACAATGGGGCACTATATTATCCACTGATACCAATGATGGGGATACTATTCCTCCTAATAATAGGGGGAATACTCCTCCTCCTATTGACCACCAACCCTGAGGCCATATTTGTTCTCACTGATGACTTTTTCTTCCCCTGCTGGCCCCAATCCGGCCCTCCCAAAGTCTGAAGGGCGATAAAGTGGCCCTTTGTTTGAAAAGTTTGGAGACCCCCTGTTTTAGACAGTTTTTATTGTCACACAGCAGCAAATCAGATTTCTGTATTCATTTTCTCGGGAGGATCTGATTGGCTGTGAGGCTGTCAGAGATGCTTCCCACCGTAGACCCATCACCCGCCATCCCCGGTCACTCACCTCCTGGCGTCTTGGTTGTCGGTTTCTATTTTCCTCCTGACCGAACATACTAGAAGACAAAAAATGTATGTAAAAATTATCACTTTCCCCGAGACTTAATACATGGAAAATATAAGGAGCCAGTCAGAGAGCGAGAAGGAGGACTGACTGAGACCCATCGTCATTGGCTGTAGGTGTTCCCTGGGATTTGTAGAATCAGGTGGTCTTATTATTTAGACACCCATTAGATAATATTCAGATCTTCTATATCCACTTAAAGACTCAACACCCCAGTGGCGGCTGGTGCTTAATTTTCTTGGGGGGGCAGCCAATCGACCACCCCCAGCGCTCGTTCGCAACTCATGCCCTCGCCACATCGCTCGCCCGTCGGCAGACAGGCCCCACCGCCAGCCCCTGCACTTACCCCATCCTGGTCCTGGCTTCGGCAACTTCCTCCCCCTGCGTCCCCCCCCCCCCCGAGTCCCGGTGGTCGCTTCTCTTCCTGGCCAATCAGGACTTTTTTTTTTTTTAACAGAAGGAGGCCAATCAGGACTTAGGACCCACGGCCAATAGGGTCTCAGGACCCGCTTCCTGATTGGCTGGGGGGATAGACAGGAAGACATTAGCGAATATTAATTTGCTAATGTCACACAACTTGGTGGGCTTGGGGCGCAGTGCTCTGCGCCCCAGGCCACCCTTTTTGAATCCAATTGGAGCTTCTGGTTCTAATCATGTGCTTCTAAAAATAAATAAAAAGCTATTGGAATCCATGTTTGGCGCCCTGCATGTAGATTGGGGGCCGGACGCATGGATTAGGTGGGTGGTGCCCCTGTGTCCTGCATGCAGATTAGGGGAAGCACGCAAACAATAGTGGGGTGGTGCCCCTGCGCCCTGCATGTAAATTAGGGGCAGGATGCATAAATTAGGGGGGCGGTGCCCCTGCGCCCGGCATGTAGATTAGGGGAAGGACGCATGGATTAGGGGGCGGTACCCCTGCGCCTGGCATGTAGATTAGGGGAAGGACACATGGATTAGGGGGGCAGTGCCTCTGCGCCTTGCATGTAGATTAGGTAAAGGACACATGGATTAGGGGGGCGGTGCCCCTGCGCCTTGCATGAACGCCTGCCACTGGTCCACCCACAATGTACTGCAGACGGGCAGCCTGTACAGGCACAGTGACGTACATGCACATCACTGGCTTCTTCCGGGTACAGGACGTGTGCGTGCCCCCAACTCCCACTGTGATTAGACACAGCATGGATTAGAGGGGCGGTGCCCCTGCGCCCTGCATGTAGATTAGGGGAAGGACACATGGATTAGGGGGGAGGTGCCCCTGCGCCCTGCATGTAGATTAGTGTCAGAACGCATGATTAGGGGGGCGGTGCCCCTGTGCCTTGCATGAGCGCCTGCCACTGATCCACCCACAATATACTGCAGACGGGCAGCCTGTACAGGCACAGTGACGTACATGCACATCACTGGCTTCTTCCGGGTACAGGGCGTGTGTGCGTCCCCCACATCCCACTGTGATTAGACACAGCAGGATTTTGTCAGCAGGTCCCGTCCAATAATTGATGGCCGGGACCTGCTTATCGGCTGTGTCCAATCACAGCCCAGAGCCCTGTGTTGACAATCAACACAGGGCTTTGTACAGAGGGAACAATCTCTTTGTTTTCTCTCCCTGCAAAGCTGGGAGAAGAAACAAAGAGATATTTAGTAAAAAGCAATGCACATTACAGTAGTACTTGTTAGGCACACAGTTAACCCTTTGATTACCCGAGATGTTAAACCCTTCCCAACCAGTGTCTTTAGAGAGAGAAAGAAAGAGAGAGGGAGGAAAAGAGAGAGAGAGAGGGGTGGAGGAAAAGAGAGAGAGAGAAAGAGAGGGAGGAAACGAGAGAGAGGGGGGGGGGGAGAGAGAGAGGGGTGGAGGAAAAGAGAGAGGGAGGGAGGAAAAGAGATAGAGGGGGAGGAAAAGAGGGAGGGAGGAAAAGAGAGAGAGAGAGAGGTAGGAAAAGAGAGGGAAGGAAAAAAAGAGAGAGGGAGGGAGAAAAAGAGAGAGGGGGGAAAAAGAGAGAGGGGGGAAAAGAGAGAGGGGGACAAGAGAGAGCGGGAAAAGAGAGAGGGGGAAAAGAGAGAGAGAGGGAAAAGAGAGAGAGAGAGAGAGAGAGAGGAAGAGAGAGAGAGGAAAAGAGAGAGAGAGAGAGGGAAGCAAAGAGAGAGAGGGAAGAAAAGAAAGGGTGGAAGGGAGAGAGAGAGGAAGGGAGGAAAGAGAGGGGCAGAGAGAGGGAGGGATAGAGAGGGGGGAGAAGGAAAGGGACAGGGAAGGATAGCGAGAGAGGGGGAGGAAGGGAGGGAGAGGTACAGAAAGAGAGGGAGGGATAGAGAGAGGGAGGGATAGAGAGAGGGAGGGATAGAGAGAGGGAGGGGAGAGGGAGGGAACATCTACCGCTAGCATGTGGCAGATCCAGGCACTGTGACATATCCGTCCTCCTGCTGCTCTGTGTTGTGATTGGACACAGCACAAGTTTGTCAGCAGGTTACACCCAATGATTTTGGCTGCATACCTGCTGATCGGCTGTAGGCAATCACAGCACAGAATTCTGTGTTCACACTGATCACAGAACAGCGATCTGACTATTTCTTCTCCCTGAAATCAAATCTGAATTCAGGGAGAAAAATCAGCCAGATCTATTAGTAAAAGCCAAACAAATTATTGTTAGGCACACAGTTAACCCCTTGATGTTAACTCCTTCCTAGTGCCATTAGTACAGTGTACAGTATTATACCTGATCACATTAGTGTCACTAGTGATGTCAGTGTCTCTCCCAGCCAGTGTCTGTTGGCACCAGATTGCCAGCCGCACTATCATAGTCACACTATAGATCACTGCAGCTTCACAGAGGAGCACAGGATCAGGCGGAGGAGTACTGTCCTCCACTCTGCTGACAAATTCTGAGTCAAGGTGGGGGGTAGGAGATGTTGGGGGTTCTGCAGCTGCACAGAGGAGCCCAAGATCGGGTGGAGAAGTTCTGTCTCTGCTGATGACTTCTGAGACAAGGTAAGGGCGGAGAAGAAGGGGGTTCCACAGCTGCAGGAGAGGTGTGAGGGCCACATGAAATGGCCTGGAGGGCCTGGTGTTTGACACATGTGATCTACATCAGCCTTTTTTTAACCAGGGTGCCTTGTGGGTTCTTCAGGGGTGCCTCGGCAAAAATGCCTAAAAATTGCCCCAAATTGCCCAAAAATTGTGAACAACCCAACTGGTGGATAAAGATTCCCATCTTTGTAAGAAAAGGCCACAGGTTTTTATTATGCAGCGTTACAACCTTGGGCACCATGTGGGCCAACATCCTAACAAGCGATGATGTCATCATTGGATAAGGAGAACTTCTGCACAACATCCTCCCTTGTCCCTCTCAGTTAGCACTGAGGGGTCACCATAAGGGCCTTTTCACACGGAGCGGATCCGTATTGATCCGCCCCGTATGTGTCCGTCGGCTCAGCGGGGATCCTCCGTAAATCCCCGCTGAGCCGTCGGCGGACAGGGCGGTCCCCGCACACTGTGCAGAGACCGCCCTGTCTTTGCTCTGCTCTCCCCTATGGGGAATCGGATGAATACGGACCGTGTGTCCGTATTCATCCGATCCGTTCCGCCGGACGGAAGAAATATAGGGTTTTCTTCCGTCTGAAAAAGCGGAACTTTGCGGACGCGGATCTTTACGGACGTTAGCGGATGCATCATCCGCTAACGTCTGCAATCCCATAGGGATACATTACAAGTCCGTAAACGGACTTGTAATAAACGGTCCGTTCGTCCGCACGTGTGAAAGGGCCCTGAGTGAGGGAAACGAGGGGTGAAGAGAAACTCTGGAATACTAGTCAGTACCGGGGGGGGGAAAGGTGTATTTGCTTTGTAAGAATAAAACGCCTCTTATATTGGGGGCCCTACATGCGTGGATGAGGCTGCGATGTGTAATGCCGCGTACACACGATCGGAAATTCCGAGGAGAAAAGTTCGATGGGATCTTTTGGTCGCAAATTCGGACCCTGCGTCGGCTCCATCTGACTTTTTCTGTCGGAATTTCCGACAGCGAACATTTGAGAGCTGCTTCTCAATTTTTACGGCAAGAAAAGTTCTTTCGTCGGATATTCCGATCGCCTGTACGCAATTCCGACGCACAAAAAAAACAGGCATTCTCTGAATCAAGTCGACGCATGCTCGGAATCATTGAACTTAATTTTTAACTTAGTGTTGTACGTCACCGCGTTCTTGACGTTCGGAATTTCTGACATTTGTGTGACTGTGTGAGCCAAAATCCGACGGAAAAAAATCCACGGTTTTCTTGTCGGAATTTCCGATCGTGTGTACGCCGCATTAAACTTGTTTCGTGAAAAATATGGAGAGAGTGGCTGATATGTCCTTATAAGATAAAGAACCTCATCCCAAAGATTAATTACAAAGGGAACAGAGGAATGGGGATTATCGCAGTGCCAAAGTGACTCAGTACAAAGATATCATAAAAATAACACATTTTATTACATTTCATTTAAACAATTTTACAAATATTTAATCACATAAGGATAAAATGGGGCAATGGACACTAGCGCCCAGATTCTCAGAAAAGCGCCTATCTTTAGGCGTGGGGAAGCGTATCTCAGATACACTACGCCGCCGTAACTTAGAGCGGCAGGTCCCGTATTCAGAAACATCTTCCGCTCTAAGTTACGGCGGCGTAGTGTATCTGACACGGCGTAAGCCCGCCAAATTCAAACTAGGCTGGTAGGGGGCGTGTTGTATGTAAATGTTATGTGACCCCACGTAAATGACGCTTTTATCGAACGGCGCATGCGCGCGCATGCTCAGTATCACGTCAAATTTTCAAATTAAATTGCGCCCGCTCAATGCCTAGTCGACATGAACGTAACTTACGTCCAGCCCCATTCACGGACGACTTACGCAAACAACGTAAAACGTGAAAAATTTGACGCTGTTCCGACGTCCATACCTATCATTGGTACGCCTCATAAAGCAGGGGTAACTTTACGCCCAAAAAAGCCTTACGGAAACTACGTAAAAAAATGCGCCGGCCGCACGTACGTTTGAGAATCGGCGTAACTAGCTCATTACCATATTTAACACGTAAATCGACGGAAGCGCCACCTAGCGGCCAGCGTAAATATGCAACTTAGATACGACGGCGTAAGAGACTTACGCCGGTCGGATCTTAGAGAAATCTATGCGTAACTGATTCTAAGAATCAGGCGCATAGATATGACGGCCCGCACTCAGAGATACGACGGCGTAACTCCTACGAGAATCTGGGCCTATTTCTACAAATGATACCAACAATGGGACACTATTCCTCCCACTGATACCAACAATGGGACACTATTCCTCCCACTGATAACAAAGATGGAGCAATTTCCCTTCCCCCCCATACCATATGTGGCGAGTTTTACTCCCATTAATGCCAGGAAAATTTCCATTCCCGCTGGCCACCGTCTGGCCCCCATGAAGTCTGAAGGACAACAAACTGGCCCTTTGTTTAGAAAGTTTGGAGACCCCTGGTTTAGACACTTAGTAAAATAAACAAGATAAGAAAATGGTAAGAAGCTCTTGTTTCTCAAATAAGCCTTCGTATTCTATATTTTAAATAATAATGATTCTTTCATATATCTTAACCACTTTAACCCCAGACCATTTTGCTGGTCAAAGACCAGGCCACTTTTTGCGATTCGGCACTGCGTCGCTTTAACTGACAATTGCGCAGTCGTGCGACGTGGCTCCCAAACAAAATTGGCGTCTTTTTTTCCCACAAATTTTCGTTTTCGTTGCGGTCGAATGTGCCTAACCTTAACTCTATTAGTCCAACATTTTTCTACATAGAGAGAAAAGATTCGACATAGAGAGACATGAAGAGTCGACATAGAGAGAAAAGATTCAACATTATAGAGAGAAAAGATTCGACATTATGGAGAGAAAAGATTCAACATTATAGAGGGAAAAGATTCAACATAAAGAGAAAAGATTCTACATTATAGAGAGAAAAGATTTGACATTATAGAGAGAAAAGATTTGACATTATAGAGAGAAAAGATTCAACATAAAGAGAAAAGATTCTACATTATAGAGAGAAAAGATTTGACATTATAGAGAGAAAAGATTTGACATTATAGAGAGAAAAGATTCAACATAAAGAGAAAAGATTCTACATTATAGAGAGAAAAGATTTGACATTATAGAGAGAAAAGATTTGACGTTATAGAGAGAAAAGATTCGACATTATAGAGAGAAAAGATTCGACATTATAGAGAGAAAAGATTCGACATTATAGACAGAAAAGATTCAACATTATAGAGAGAAAAGATTCAACATTATAGAGAGAAAAGATTCGACATTATAGAGAGAAAAGATTCAACGTTATAGAGAGAAAAGATTTGACATAAAGAGAAAAGATTTGACATTATAGAGAGAAAAGATTCGACCTTATAGAGAGAAAAGATTCGACATTATAGAGAGAAAAGATTTGACATAAAGAGAAAAGATTTGACATAAAGAGAAAAGATCCGACATTATAGAGATAAAAGATTCAACATTATAGAGAGAAAAGATTCGACATTATAGAGAGAAAAGATTTGACATAAAGAGAAAAGATTCCACATTATAGAGAGAAAAGATCTGACATTATAGAGAGAAAAGATTCGACATTATAGAGAGAAAAGATTCGACATTATAGAGAGAAAAGATTCAACATTATAGAGAGAAAAGATTCGACATAAAGAGAAAAGATTCGACATTATAGAGAGAAAAGATCTGACATTATAGAGAGAAAAGATTTGACATTATAGAGAGAAAAGATTCGACATTATAGAGAGAAAAGATTCAACATTATAGAGAGAAAAGATTCGACATAAAGAGAAAAGATTCGACATTATAGAGAGAAAAGATTCAACATTATAGAGAGAAAAGATTCAACATTATAGAGAGAAAAGATTTGACATAAAGAGAAAAGATTCGACATAAAGAGAAAAGATTCGACATTATAGAGAGAAAAGATTCAACATTATAGAGAGAAAAGATTCAACATTATAGAGAGAAAAGATTCGACATAAAGAGAAAAGATTCGACATAAAGAGAAAAGATTCGACATAAAGAGAAAAGATTCGACATTATAGAGAGAAAAGATTCAACATTATAGAGAGAAAAGATTCGACATTATAGAGAGAAAAGATTCAACATTATAGAGAGAAAAGATTCGACATTATAGAGAGAAAAGATTCGACATTATAGAGAGAAAAGATTCAACGTTATAGAGAGAAAAGATTTGACATAAAGAGAAAAGATTCGACATTATAGAGAGAAAAGATTCGACATTATAGAGAGAAAATATTCGACATTATAGAGAGAAAAGATTCGACATTATAGAGAGAGAAGATTCGACATTATAGAGAGAAAAGATCCGACAGTATAGAGAGAAAAGATCCGACATAGAGAGACATGAAGAGTCGACATAGAGAGAAAAGATTCGACATTATAGAGAGAAAATATTCGACATTATAGAGAGAAAGATTTGACGTTATAGAGAGAAAAGATTCAACATTATAGAGAGAAAAGATTTGACATTATAGAGAGAAAAGATCCAACATTATAGAGAGAAAAGATTCGACATTATAGAGAGAAAAGATCCGACATTATAGAGAGAAAAGATTCCACATTATAGAGAGAAAAGATCCAACATTATAGAGAGAAAAGTTTTGACATTATAGAGAGAAAAGATTCAACATTATAGAGAGAAAAGATTCGACATTATAGAGAGAAAAGATCCAACATTATAGAGAGAAAAGATTTGACATTATAGAGAGAAAAGATTTGACATTATAGAGAGAAAAGATTCGACATTATAGAGAGAAAAGATTCAACATAAAGAGAAAAGATTCGACATTATAGAGAGAAAAGATCCAACATTATAGAGAGAAAAGATCCAACATTATAGAGAGAAAAGATTCGACATTATAGAGAGAAAAGATTCCACATTATAGAGAGAAAAGATTCCACATTATAGAGAGAAAAGATCCGACATTATACAGAGAAAAGATTTGACATTATAGAGAGAAAAGATTTGACATAAAGAGAAAAGATTCGACATTATAGAGAGAAAAGATCCGACATTATAGAGAGAAAAGATTCGACATTATAGAGAGAAAAGATTCAACATTATAGAGAGAAAAGATTCGACATTATAGAGAGAAAAGATCTGACATTATAGAGAGAGAAGATTCGACATAAAGAGAAAAGATTCGACATTATAGAGAGAAAAGATCTGACATTATAGAGAGAGAAGATTCGACATAAAGAGAAAAGATTTGACAATATAGAGAGAAACGATTCAACATTATAGAGAGAAAAGATTTGACATTATAGAGAGAAAAGATTCGACATAAAGAGAAAAGATTCGACATTATAGAGAAAAAAGATCCAACATTATAGAGAGAAAAGATCCGACATTATAGAGAGAAAAGATTCGACATTATAGAGAGAAAAGATTTGACATTATAGAGAGAAAAGATTCGACATTATAGAGAGAAAAGATTCGACATTATAGAGAGAAAAGATTTGACATTATAGAGAGAAAAGATTCGACATAAAGAGAAAAGATTCGACATTATAGAGAGAAAAGATTCGACATTATAAAGAGAAAAGTTTAGACATTATAGAGAGAAAAGATCCGACATTATAGAGAGAAAAGATTGGACATTATAGAGAGAAAAGATCCGACATTATAGAGAGAAAAGATTCCACATTATAGAGAGAAAAGATTCGACATAAAGAGAAAAGTATTGACATTATAGAGAGAATAGATTCGACATTATAGAGAGAAAAGATCCGACATTATAGAGAGAAAAGATTCCACATTATAGAGAGAAAAGATTTGACATTATAGAGAGAAAAGATTTGACATTATAGAGAGAAAAGATTTGACATAAAGAGAAAAGATTCGACATTATAGAGACATGAAGATTCGACATAGAGAGACATGAAGAGAAAAGATTCGACATAAAGAGAAAAGATTCGACATTATAGAGAGAAAAGATTCAACATTATAGAGAGAAAAGATTCGACATTATAGAGAGAAAAGATTCGACATTATAGAGAGAAAAGATTCGACATTATAGAGAGAAAAGATTCGACATTATAGAGAGAAAAGATTCAACGTTATAGAGAGAAAAGATTTGACATAAAGAGAAAAGATTCGACATTATAGAGAGAAAAGATTCGACATTATAGAGGGAAAAGATTCGACATTATAGAGAGAAAATATTCGACATTATAGAGAGAAAAGATTCGACATTATAGAGAGAGAAGATTCGACATTATAGAGAGAAAAGATCCGACAGTATAGAGAGAAAAGATCCGACATAGAGAGACATGAAGAGTCGACATAGAGAGAAAAGATTCGACATTATAGAGAGAAAAGATTCGACATTATAGAGAGAAAGATTTGACGTTATAGAGAGAAAAGATTCGACATTATAGAGAGAAAAGATTTGACATTATAGAGAGAAAAGATCTGACATTATAGAGAGAGAAGATTCGACATAAAGAGAAAAGATTCGACATTATAGAGAGAAAAGATCTGACATTATAGAGAGAGAAGATTCGACATAAAGAGAAAAGATTTGACAATATAGAGAGAAACGATTCAACATTATAGAGAGAAAAGATTTGACATTATAGAGAGAAAAGATTCGACATAAAGAGAAAAGATTCGACATTATAGAGAAAAAAGATCCAACATTATAGAGAGAAAAGATCCGACATTATAGAGAGAAAAGATTCGACATTATAGAGAGAAAAGATTTGACATTATAGAGAGAAAAGATTCGACATTATAGAGAGAAAAGATTCGACATTATAGAGAGAAAAGATTTGACATTATAGAGAGGAAAGATTCGACATAAAGAGAAAAGATTCGACATTATAGAGAGAAAAGATTCGACATTATAAAGAGAAAAGTTTAGACATTATAGAGAGAAAAGATCCGACATTATAGAGAGAAAAGATTGGACATTATAGAGAGAAAAGATCCGACATTATAGAGAGAAAAGATTCCACATTATAGAGAGAAAAGATTCGACATAAAGAGAAAAGTATTGACATTATAGAGAGAATAGATTCGACATTATAGAGAGAAAAGATCCGACATTATAGAGAGAAAAGATTCCACATTATAGAGAGAAAAGATTTGACATTATAGAGAGAAAAGATTTGACATTATAGAGAGAAAAGATTTGACATAAAGAGAAAAGATTCGACATTATAGAGACATGAAGATTCGACATAGAGAGACATGAAGAGAAAAGATTC
Source organism: Rana temporaria (assembly GCF_905171775.1). Lineage (NCBI taxonomy): Eukaryota > Metazoa > Chordata > Amphibia > Anura > Ranidae > Rana > Rana temporaria. The sequence goes on along the minus strand of NC_053490.1, from coordinate 540,314,692 downwards.
GACATAAAGAGAAAAGATTCGACATTATAGAGAGAAAAGATTCAACATTATAGAGAGAAAAGATTCGACATTATAGAGAGAAAAGATTCGACATTATAGAGAGAAAAGATTCGACATTATAGAGAGAAAAGATTCGACATTATAGAGAGAAAAGATTCAACGTTATAGAGAGAAAAGATTTGACATAAAGAGAAAAGATTCGACATTATAGAGAGAAAAGATTCGACATTATAGAGGGAAAAGATTCGACATTATAGAGAGAAAATATTCGACATTATAGAGAGAAAAGATTCGACATTATAGAGAGAGAAGATTCGACATTATAGAGAGAAAAGATCCGACAGTATAGAGAGAAAAGATCCGACATAGAGAGACATGAAGAGTCGACATAGAGAGAAAAGATTCGACATTATAGAGAGAAAAGATTCGACATTATAGAGAGAAAGATTTGACGTTATAGAGAGAAAAGATTCGACATTATAGAGAGAAAAGATTTGACATTATAGAGAGAAAAGATCCGACATTATAGAGAGAAAAGATCCAACATTATAGAGAGAAAAGATTCCACATTATAGAGAGAAAAGATTCCACATTATAGAGAGAAAAGATCCAACATTATAGAGAGAAAAGTTTTGACATTATAGAGAGAAAAGATTCAACATTATAGAGAGAAAAGATTCGACATTATAGAGAGAAAAGATCCAACATTATAGAGAGAAAAGATCCAACATTATAGAGAGAAAAGATTTGACATTATAGAGAGAAAAGATTCGACATTATAGAGAGAAAAGATTCAACATAAAGAGAAAAGATTCGACATTATAGAGAGAAAAGATCCAACATTATAGAGAGAAAAGATCCAACATTATAGAGAGAAAAGATTCGACATTATAGAGAGAAAAGATTCCACATTATAGAGAGAAAAGATTCCACATTATAGAGAGAAAAGATTCGACATTATAGAGAGAAAAGATTTCACGTTATAGAGAGAAAAGATTTGACATAAAGAGAAAAGATTCGACATTATAGAGAGAAAAGATCCGACATTATACAGAGAAAAGATTTGACATTATAGAGAGAAAAGATTTGACATAAAGAGAAAAGATTCGACATTATAGAGAGAAAAGATCCGACATTATAGAGAGAAAAGATTCGACATTATAGAGAGAAAAGATTCAACATTATAGAGAGAAAAGATTCGACATTATAGAGAGAAAAGATTCGACATTATAGAGAGAAAAGATCTGACATTATAGAGAGAGAAGATTCGACATAAAGAGAAAAGATTCGACATTATAGAGAGAAAAGAGTCAACATTATAGAGAGAGAAGATTCGACATAAAGAGAAAAGATTTGACAATATAGAGAGAAACGATTCAACATTATAGAGAGAAATGATTTGACATTATAGAGAGAAAAGATTCGACATAAAGAGAAAAGATTCTACATTATAGAGAAAAAAGATCCAACATTATAGAGAGAAAAGATCCGACATTATAGAGAGAAAAGATTCGACATTATAGAGAGAAAAGATTTGACATTATAGAGAGAAAAGATTTGACATTATAGAGAGAAAAGATTCGACATTATAGAGAGAAAAGATTTGACATTATAGAGAGGAAAGATTCGACATAAAGAGAAAAGATTCGACATTATAGAGAGAAAGGATCCAACATTATAGAGAGAAAAGATTGGACATTATAGAGAGAAAAGATTTGACGTTATAGAGAGAAAAGATTCGACATTTTAGAGAGAAAAGATTCGACATAAAGAGAAAAGATTCGACATTATAGAGGGAAAAGATTTGACATTATAGAGAGAAAAGATTCGACATTATAGAGAGAAAAGATCCGACATTATAGAGAGAAAAGATCCAACATTATAGAGAGAAAAGATTCGACATTATAGAGAGAAAAGATCCGACATTATAGAGAGAAAAGATTCGACATTATAGAGAGAAAAGATTCGACATTATAGAGAGAAAAGATTCGACATTATAGAGAGAAAAGATTTGACATTATAGAGAGAAAAGATTTGACATTATAGAGAGAAAAGATTTGACATAAAGAGAAAAGATTCGACATTATAGAGAGAAAAGATCCGACATTATAGAGAGAAAAGATTCGACATTATAGAGAGAAAAGATTCAACATTATAGAGAGAAAAGATTCGACATTATAGAGAGAAAAGATCTGACATTATAGAGAGAGAAGATTCGACATAAAGAGAAAAGATTCGACATTGTAGAGAGAAAAGATTCGACATTATAGAGAGAAAAGAGTCAACATTATAGAGAGAGAAGATTCGACATAAAGAGAAAAGATTCGACATTATAGAGAGAAAAGATTCAACATTATAGAGAGAAAAGATTCGACATTATAGAGAGAAAAGATTCGACATAAAGAGAAAAGATTCGACATTATAGAGAGAAAGATTCGACATTATAGAGAGAAAAGATTCGACATTATAGAGAGAAAAGATTCAACATTATAGAGAGAAAAGATTCGACATTATAGAGAGAAAAGATCTGACATTATAGAGAGAGAAGATTCGACATAAAGAGAAAAGATTCGACATTGTAGAGAGAAAAGATTCGACATTATAGAGAGAAAAGAGTCAACATTATAGAGAGAGAAGATTCGACATAAAGAGAAAAGATTTGACAATATAGAGAGAAACGATTCAACATTATAGAGAGAAATGATTTGACATTATAGAGAGAAAAGATTCGACATAAAGAGAAAAGATTCTACATTATAGAGAAAAAAGATCCAACATTATAGAGAGAAAAGATCCGACATTATAGAGAGAAAAGATTCGACATTATAGAGAGAAAAGATTTGACATTATAGAGAGAAAAGATTTGACATTATAGAGAGAAAAGATTCGACATTATAGAGAGAAAAGATTCGACATTATAGAGAGGAAAGATTCGACATAAAGAGAAAAGAGTCAACATTATAGAGAGAGAAGATTCGACATAAAGAGAAAAGATTCGACATTATAGAGAGAAAAGATTCAACATTATAGAGAGAAAAGATTCGACATTATAGAGAGAAAAGATTCGACATAAAGAGAAAAGATTCGACATTATAGAGAGAAAGATTCGACATTATAGAGAGAAAAGATTCAACATTATAGAGAGAAAAGATTCTACATTATAGAGAGAAAAGATTCGACATTATAGAGAGAAAAGATTTGACGTTATAGAGAGAAAAGATTTGACATGATAGAGAGAAAGATTCGACATTATAGAGAGAAAAGATTCAACGTTATAGAGAGAGAAAAGATTTGACATTATAGAGAGAAAAGATCTGACATTATAGAGAGAGAAGATTCGACATAAAGAGAAAAGATTTGACAATATAGAGAGAAACGATTCAACATTATAGAGAGAAAAGATTTGACATTATAGAGAGAAAAGATTTGACATAAAGAGAAAAGATTCGACATTATAGAGAAAAAAGATCCAACATTATAGAGAGAAAAGATCCGACATTATAGAGAGAAAAGATTCGACATTATAGAGAGAAAAGATTTGACATTATAGAGAGAAAAGATTCGACATTATAGAGAGAAAAGATTCGACATTATAGAGAGAAAAGATTTGACATTATAGAGAGGAAAGATTCGACATAAAGAGAAAAGATTCGACATTATAGAGAGAAAAGATCCAACATTATAGAGAGAAAAGATCCGACATTATAGAGAGAAAAGAGTCGACATTATAGAGAGAAAAGATTCGACATTATAAAGAGAAAAGTTTAGACATTATAGAGAGAAAAGATTTGACATTATAGAGAGAAAAGATTCGACATTATAGAGAGAAAAGATCCGACATTATAGAGAGAAAAGATCCGACATTATAGAGAGAAAAGATTCCACATTATAGAGAGAAAAGATTCGACATAAAGAGAAAAGTATTGACATTATAGAGAGAATAGATTCGACATTATAGAGAGAAAAGATCCGACATTATAGAGAGAAAAGATTCCACATTATAGAGAGAAAAGATTTGACATTATAGAGAGAAAAGATTTGACATTATAGAGAGAAAAGATTTGACATAAAGAGAAAAGATTCGACATTATAGAGACATGAAGATTCGACATAGAGAGACATGAAGAGAAAAGATTCGACATAAAGAGAAAAGATTCGACATTATAGAGAGAAAAGATTCAACATTATAGAGAGAAAAGATTCGACATTATAGAGAGAAAAGATTCAACATTATAGAGAGAAAAGATTCGACATTATAGAGAGAAAAGATTCGACATTATAGAGAGAAAAGATTCAACGTTATAGAGAGAAAAGATTTGACATAAAGAGAAAAGATTCGACATTATAGAGAGAAAAGATTCGACATTATAGAGAGAAAAGATTCGACATTATAGAGAGAGAAGATTCGACATTATAGAGAGAAAAGATCCGACAGTATAGAGAGAAAAGATCCGACATAGAGAGACATGAAGAGTCGACATAGAGAGAAAAGATTCGACATTATAGAGAGAAAAGATTCGACATTATAGAGAGAAAGATTTGACGTTATAGAGAGAAAAGATTCGACATTATAGAGAGAAAAGATTTGACATTATAGAGAGAAAAGATCCGACATTATAGAGAGAAAAGATCCAACATTATAGAGAGAAAAGATTCCACATTATAGAGAGAAAAGATTCCACATTATAGAGAGAAAAGATCCAACATTATAGAGAGAAAAGTTTTGACATTATAGAGAGAAAAGATTCAACATTATAGAGAGAAAAGATTCGACATTATAGAGAGAAAAGATCCAACATTATAGAGAGAAAAGATCCAACATTATAGAGAGAAAAGATTTGACATTATAGAGAGAAAAGATTCGACATTATAGAGAGAAAAGATTCAACATAAAGAGAAAAGATTCGACATTATAGAGAGAAAAGATCCAACATTATAGAGAGAAAAGATCCAACATTATAGAGAGAAAAGATTCGACATTATAGAGAGAAAAGATTCCACATTATAGAGAGAAAAGATTCCACATTATAGAGAGAAAAGATTCGACATTATAGAGAGAAAAGATTTCACGTTATAGAGAGAAAAGATTTGACATAAAGAGAAAAGATTTGACATTATAGAGAGAAAAGATCCGACATTATACAGAGAAAAGATTTGACATTATAGAGAGAAAAGATTTGACATAAAGAGAAAAGATTCGACATTATAGAGAGAAAAGATCCGACATTATAGAGAGAAAAGATTCGACATTATAGAGAGAAAAGATTCAACATTATAGAGAGAAAAGATTCGACATTATAGAGAGAAAAGATTCGACATTATAGAGAGAAAAGATCTGACATTATAGAGAGAGAAGATTCGACATAAAGAGAAAAGATTCGACATTATAGAGAGAAAAGATCTGACATTATAGAGAGAGAAGATTCGACATAAAGAGAAAAGATTTGACAATATAGAGAGAAACGATTCAACATTATAGAGAGAAAAGATTTGACATTATAGAGAGAAAAGATTCGACATAAAGAGAAAAGATTCTACATTATAGAGAAAAAAGATCCAACATTATAGAGAGAAAAGATCCGACATTATAGAGAGAAAAGATTCGACATTATAGAGAGAAAAGATTTGACATTATAGAGAGAAAAGATTTGACATTATAGAGAGAAAAGATTCGACATTATAGAGAGAAAAGATTTGACATTATAGAGAGGAAAGATTCGACATAAAGAGAAAAGATTCGACATTATAGAGAGAAAGGATCCAACATTATAGAGAGAAAAGATTGGACATTATAGAGAGAAAAGATTTGACGTTATAGAGAGAAAAGATTCGACATTTTAGAGAGAAAAGATTCGACATAAAGAGAAAAGATTCGACATTATAGAGGGAAAAGATTTGACATTATAGTGAGAAAAGATTCGACATTATAGAGAGAAAAGATCCGACATTATAGAGAGAAAAGATCCAACATTATAGAGAGAAAAGATTCGACATTATAGAGAGAAAAGATCCGACATTATAGAGAGAAAAGATTTGACATTATAGAGAGAAAAGATTCGACATTATAGAGAGAAAAGATTCGACATTATAGAGAGAAAAGATCCGATATTATAGAGAGAGAAGATTCGACATTATAGAGAGAAAAGATTTGACATTATAGAGAGGAAAGATTGGACATTATAGAGAGAAAAGACTCGACATTATAGAGAGAAAAGATCCGACATTATAGAGAGAAAAGATTGGACATTATAGAGAGAAAAGATTGGACATTATAGAGAGAAAAGATTCGACATTATAGAGAGAAAAGATTCCACATTATAGAGAGAAAAGATTCGACATAAAGAGAAAAGTATTGACATTATAGAGAGAAAAGATTCGACATTATAGAGAGAAAAGATCCGACATTATAGAGAGAAAAGATTCCACATTATAGAGAGAAAAGATTCGACATAAAGAGAAAAGATTTGACATTATAGAGAGAAAAGATTCGACATAAAGAGAAAAGATTCGACATTATAGAGACATGAAGATTCGACATAGAGAGACATGAAGAGTCAAATTTTTTTTTTTTTTTTTTTTAAGATTCTGTCAAATCTTTTTTTTTTCTTCTTTTTCTTCTTCTTAGAACATTTGACAGACACCATAAGCCTTCAATGACAGATTCAACCTAATTTGGATTTTCGGACGAATGCATTTTTTTTACCGAAAAACGAAATAAATAAAAACGAATTTCGGGAGTAATTAAATACATTTATTTTTCGGATAAAAATAGAAATTACGAAACTAAATATTTCAGTGTGCACGTGTCTACTGATTACTTTTAAAATGACAATGGCACTGAGGGGTTAACCACTAGGGGGTGCTAAAGGGTTAAGTGTGCCCTAAGGGAGTGATTCTAACTTTAGGGATCAGTGTCACTGCCACACACAGAGAAGAACGGGGAAGGTTTGTTTACACTCACCTCTCCCCGTTCTTCAGCTCCTGTGACCGATCGCGGTCCCGCGGGCGCGGTCCTGGAGCTTCGGACCCGGTCACGTGCACGGCTGGGCTCTTAAAGGCGACGTACAGGTACGTGCCTGTGCCCAGCCGTGCCCTTCTGCCGACGTATATCGTCGTTAGGCGCTCCTTAAGTGGTTAAGCAATATCATTCGTGTCACTTGTCTTCAAAATATCACGGAAAATCAAACTTGAATTTCTTGTTGATATTTATGGAAGAAGGTAAATCTCCCAAAACTAAGATTTGCATAATTTCATAAACACAATACGGTTTTATTATCTCAGTATAAACATTCTGACATTACAATTGATTAGATAGCGGGTCAAGTCTTCCCTACTAGTTTCGCCAAGACATTGGCTTCATCAGGGGATTAGGACGTGACCAAAATAGTAAAAGCTCTACAAAGAAAAAAAAAACACATTTATTTAAAGATCACAACGTCAAATATACAACGTCAAACATGGTGCACATTCAAAAGTCCAGCCAAAACCCCCAACTCACCCCCCATCACACCATGTGGTGGGAATATCCATAGAACCACCGTCCATACCACCACCCTCCATACCACCACCCTCCATACCACCATCCTCCATACCACCATCCTCCATACCACCACCCTCCATACCACCACCCTCCATACCACCACCCTCCATACCACCATCCTCCATACCACTACCCTCCATACCACCATCCTCCATACCACCACCCTCCATACCACCACCCTCCATACCACCATCCTCCATACCACCACCCTCCATACCACCACCCTCCATACCACCACCACCCTCCATACCACCATCCTCCATACCACCACCCTCCATACCACCCACCATCCTCCATACCACCACCCTCCATACCACCACCCTCCATACCACCATCCTCCATACCACCACCCTCCATACCACCACCCTCCATACCACCACCCTCCATACCACCACCCTCCATACCACCATCCTCCATACCACCACCCTCCATACCACCACCCTCCATACCACCACCCTCCATACCACCATCCTCCATACCACCACCCTCCATACCACCACCCTCCATACCACCACCCTCCATACCACCACCCTCCATACCACCACCCCCAGATAGCATTCATTTACCTTGAAACTGTTATTTATTTTTGTTACATTTTTTAATGGGGTGCCTCAAGATTAAAGGGCGCCAGGACTTAAAATAGCTGAGGAACGCGGATTTACATAATAAAAAAATGAATAGAAAAGAAAAATGACTAACTGGATACAAGTGAAGGAAAAAAAAGATACATTTTACATATTTATTAAAAAGAATAAAAGGAAGAGAAGTTTATCGTTTGAAGAGAAATGGACAAGAAGGAGCAAATCACACATTCCATTCAGGAAATGATGGGGCCCCCCATGCCACTAGGGGGCCCCATCAGGGTTGCCAGGCTCAGTAAAACCAGGGACAGTATGTAAAAATCTGTGTTTTCTACATCTGTCCCTGATATGTCCGAAACCGACATGCTTTTGATGTGAAATGCCTGAGATTTTAGCTGCTCTGCCTCTGCACTGCCTCCTGGCGTGGTGGCCATCTGTAAGCCCGGGGGCCCCATAATCTTCTATCGCCCGGGGGCCCCATAATCTATTGCCCGGGGGCCCTATAATCTTCTATTGCCCGGGGGCCCCATAATCTTCTATTGCCCGGGGGCCCCATGAGTTGTCAGGCCACCCCTGGGAAACACACAAAGGAAGTCCACTGACCGTAGTTCCATCCGTAGTTTTCTGGATTGTTATCCCTTTTGGTGCTGAACCTCTTCTGCGACTTTTTTTATCTGCAGAGACAAATGATTGTGATTTATATACAGAAATCTGTCTCTTGCTGTACAGAATACAAAGGAGGATCTCAGAGGCTGAGCAGTGTGACGTTATGGAGGACGACAATTGATGGCACAGTGGTGACAATTGATGGGCAAACTGGCGCACTTGATGGGTACAGTGGGGACAATTGATGGCACAGTGGTGACAATTGATGGCACAGTGGTTACAATTGATGGCACAGTGATGACAATTGATGGCACAGTGGTGACAATTGATGGCACAGTGGTGACAATTGATGGCACAGTGGTTACAATTGATGGCACAGTGGTAACAATTGATGGCACAGTGGCTGAGTTTGATGGCACAGTGGCGACAATTGATGGCACAGTGGTGACAATTGATGGCACAGTGGTTACAATTGATGGCACAGTGGTTACAATTGATGGCACAGTGGCGACAATTGATGGCACAGTGGTAACAATTGATGGCACAGTGGTAACAATTGATGGCACAGTGGTAACAATTGATGGCACAGTGGTAACAATTGATGGCACAGTGGCTGAGTTTGATGGCACAGTGGCGACAATTGATGGCACAGTGGTGACAATTGATGGCACAGTGGTTACAATTGATGGCACAGTGGCGACAATTGATGGCACAGTGGTAACAATTGATGGCACAGTGGCGACAATTGATGGCACAGTAGAGACAATTGATGGTACAGTAGAGACAATTGATGGGCACAGTAGAGACAATTGATGGCACAGTGGCTGCATTTGATGGGCACAGTGGCTGCAATTGATGGGCACATCAATTGCAGAGGGGGGAGAGAGGGGAGTAAGAGGAAGGGAGAGTGGAAAGAGAGAGGGGGAGGGGAGAGAAAAGGGAAAGGAGAGAGCGAGAAGGGGAGAGAGAGAGGGGGAGAGGGCAGGGAGGGAGAGAGGGCGAGGCGGGGAGAGAGAGGAGAGAGAGAGAGTGGTGAGAGAGAGGGGAGGGGAGAGAAGAGAGGGGAGGAGAGATAGAGAAGTGGGAGTGGAAAAGAGGGGGAGAGAGAGATGGGGAAGGGGGAGTGGAAGAGAGAGAGGGGGAGAAAGAGGGGGAGGGGAGAGAAAGGGGGAGAGGAGAGCGAGAAGGGGAGAGAGAGAGGGGGGAGGAGAGGGATAGAAGGGAGAGAGAGGGGAGAAAGAGGGGAGGGGAGAGATGGGCGAGAGGGTACAGAGAGGGGGGGAGAGGGGATGGAGGGGAGAGGACAGGGAGGGGAGGGAAAGAGGGGAGAGGGAAGGAGAAAGAGAGTGCAGGGAGGGGAGAGAGAGAGAAAGAGGGGGAGTGGTGGAGAGAGAGAGGGGGTGAGAGAAGAGAGAGGGGAGAAAGAGAAGGGAAGAGGGCGGGAGAAGGTGAGGAGAGGGGAGGAGAGATAGAGAAGGGGGAGTGGAAGAGAGAGAGGGGGAGGGGAGAGAAAGGGGAAAAGAGAGAGCGAGAAGGGGAGAGAGAGAGAGGGGAGGGAGGGAGGGAGAGAGAGGGTGGGGAGGGAGAGAGAGAGGGTGAGGCGGGGAGAGAGAGGAGAGAGAGAGGGGTGAGATAGAGGGGAGGGGAGAGAAGAGAGTGGAGGAGAGATAGAGAAGGGGGTGTGGAACAGAGGGGGAGAGAGAGATGGGGAAGGGAGAGTGGAAGAGAGAGAGGGGAAGAAAGAGGGGGAGGGGAGAGAAAGGGAGAGGGGGGAGGAGAGGGAGAGAGAGAAAGAGAGGGGTGAGAAGGGAGTGAGGGGAGGGGAGAGATGGGCGAGAGGGTACAGAGAGAGGGGGGATAGGGGATGGAGGGGAGAGAACAGGGAGGAGAGGGAACGAGGGAAGAGGGAAGGAGAAAGAGAGTGCAGGGAGGGGAGAGAGAGAGAAAGAGAGGGATGAGAGAGGAGAGAGAGGGGGGGAGTGGAGGAGAGAGAGGGGGTGAGAGAGAGAGACAGAGGGGGGGTAGAGAGGGAGAGAGTAGGAGAGAGGGGGAGAATGGCAGGAGAAGAGGGAGGAGAGTGGGAGAGAGCGGAGAGTGTGAAGGAGAGAGAGAGAGAGAGAGAGAGAGGGTAGAGAGGGGGAGAGGAGAGTGTGAGGAAGAGAGAGGGGGTGAGAGAAGAGAGAGGGGAGAAAGAGAAGGGGAGAGGGCGGGAGAGAGAGAGGAGAGGGGAGGAGAGATAGAGAAGGGGGAGTGGAAGAGAGGGGGAGAAAGAGACAGGGAAGGGGGAGTGGAAGAGAGAGAGGGGGAGGGGAGAGAAAGGGGAAAGGAGAGAGCGAGAAGGGAAGAGAGAGAGGGGGGAGAGGGAGGGAGAGAGAGGTAGGGAGAGAGAGGGCCGGAAGGGAGAGAGAGAGGGCGAAGCGGGGAGAGAGAGGAGAGAGAGGGGTGAGAGAGAGGGGAGAGAAGAGAGGGGAGGAGAGATAGAGAAGGGGGAGTGGAAGAGAGGGGGAGAGAGAGATGGGGAAGGGGGAGTGGAAGAGAGAGAGGGGGAGAAAGAGGGGGAGGGGAGAGGAGAGCGAGAAGGGGAGAGAGAGAGGGTGGAGGAGAGGGAGAGAGAGGGGAGAGATGGGTGAGAGGGTACAGAGAGAGGGGGGATGGAGGGGAGAGGACAGGGAGGGGAGGGAAAGAGGGGAGAGGGAAGGAGAAAGAAAGTGCAGGGAGGGAGAGAGATAAGGAGAGGGGCTGAGAGAGGAGAGAGAGAGGGGGAGTGTAGGAGAGAGAGGGGGAGATAGAGAGGGAGAGAGTGGAAGAGAGGGGGAGAATGGCGGGAGGAGAGTGGGAGAGAGGGGGAGAATGGCGGGAGGAGAGTGGGAGAGAGGGCGGAGAGTGTGAGGGAGAGAGAGAGGGTAGAGAGGGGGAGAGGAGAGTGGGAATGAGAGAGAAAGGAGGAGAGAGAGGAGGGAAGAGATGGGGGAAAGGGAAGGTGAGAGGAGAATATGAGGGAGGGAGAAAGAGAGAGAAGGGGGAGAGGGAGAGAGAGAGGGGAGTGGGAGGGAGAGAGAGAGGGGGGATAGAGAGGAAGAGGGAGGGAGAAAGAGAGAGGAGGGGAGGGAGAGAGAGCGAGACAGGGGGAGAGGGAGGGAGAGAGAGGAGAGTGGGAGAGAGAGCGAGACAGGGGGAGAGGGAGGGAGAGAGAGGAGAGTGGGAGAGAGAGCGAGACAGGGGGGGAGAGAGGGGGAGAACGGCGGGAGAAGAGGGAGGAGAGTGTGAGGGAGAGAGAAAGGGGGGAGATGGGGAAAGAGAGAGAAGGGGGAGGGGGGGAGAGGAGAGAGGATATTGAGAGGGAGGGAGAGAGAGAGAGAGAGAGAGAGAGAGAGAGAGAGAGAAGGGGGAGGGGAGAGGGTGGGAGAGAGAAAGAGAGAGAGGAGAGTGGGGGGAGAGACAGACAGACACAATGGGCTAGATTCAGGTAGGGGCGCGCATAGTTACGGCGGCGTAGCGTATCGTATTTATGCTACGCTGCCGAAAGTTAGAGAGGCAAGTGCTGTATTCACAAAGCACTTGCCTCCTAAGTTACGGCGGCGTAGCGTAAATGGGGCCGGCGTAAGCGCGCCTAATTCAAATGAGGATGAGGGGGGCGTGTTTTATGTTAATTCTTGGTGACCCGACGAGTGATGTTTTCCCGAACGGCGCATGCGCCGTCCGTGGAATTTCCCAGTGTGCATTGCTCCAAAGTACGCCGCAAGGACGTCATTGGTTTTGACGTGAACGTAAATTACGTCCAGCCCTATTCGCGAACGACTTACGCAAACGATGTAAAAAATTCAAAATTCGACGCGGGAACGACGGCCATACTTAACATTGCGTACGCCTCATAATAGCAGGAGCAACCTTACGCCGAAAAAGCCTTACGTAAACGACGTGAAAAAATAGCGCCGGGTGTACGTAAATTTGTGAATCGGCGTATCTAGGTCATTTGCATATTCTACGCCGAAAACGACGGAAGCGCCAACTAGCGGCCAGCGTAAATATGCAGCCTAAGATACGACGGCGTAAGAGACTTATGCCAGTCGGATCTTAGCCTAATTCCGGCATATCCTGATTTCTGAATACAGAAAAAAGATAAGCCGGCGCAGATTTGAATTTACGCGGCGTATCTATAGATACGCTGGCGTAAATCATTGCTGAATCTAGCCCAGAGGATGTAAGATTGGATTATACGGAGTGTAGAGAGAATATTTTGTACTCACAAAACACAATCCCAGCAACTGCAACAGCAACCAGTGCGATCCCTCCAATCACGATGCCGGCCATGTGACCCGTGGTCAGTCCGCTCTGCCCTGCAGGGTGATCCAGAAGAGACGGATATCAGAGGTCAGAGGTTATCACATGACTATAGAAGGCGGAGTTTCTCCCATGTTCAGCCCATGCATGCTGAGTAATGTGTCCTCCTTCCAGGTATTATCTCAGGACTCCCCCTGACAATGCCTGCATCTCCTCTCCAGAAGGACGGCACCATCCTTGTTCATGCATCACCCAGGATCACCATCTACTTCCCGGACTCAGAGATGCCAAAACCATGTAAATCCTGATCCCTGTGCAGTTCTTGTCTGTGATCACAAATGTCTGACACAGATCAGTCCCTGCTGCTGCCTCTCCCCTTGCTACAAAGTTACAATGTGCAGTCTGATCACTGGGGGGTCAGTAACCCCCCCTTTCCCCCCCCAACACAGTGCCTTCTTCACATCACCCCCCCCCCACTGTAATATTCAGTAACCCCCCTCCCCCCAACGCAGTGCCCTCTGCCCTCTTCACATAACCCCTCCCCACTGTAATATTCAGTAACCCCCCCTCCCCCAATGCAGTGCCCTCTTCACATCACCCCCCCACTGTAATATTCAGTAACCCCCTCCCCCAATGCAGTGCCCTCTACCCTCTTCACATCACCCCCCCACTGTAATATTCAGTAACCCCCTCCCCCCAACGCAGTGCCCTCTACCCTCTTCACATCACCCCCCCCCACTGTAATATTCAGTAACCCCCCTCCCCCAATGCAGTGCCCTCTACCCTCTTCACATCACCCCCCCACTGTAATATTCAGTAACCCCCCTCCCCCAACGCAGTGCCCTCTACCCTCTTCACATCACCCCCCCCACTGTAATATTCAGTAACCCCCCTCCCCCCCAACGCAGTGCCCTCTACCCTCTTCACATCACCCCCCCCACTGTAATATTCAGTAACCCCCCTCCCCCCCAACGCAGTGCCCTCTGCTCTGCCCCCTTCACATCACCCCCCCACTGTAATATTCAGTAACCCCCCTCCCCCCAACGCAGTGCCCTCTACCCTCTTCACATCACTGCCCCCTGTAGTTTCCTGTACCCCTAAAACACTGTTGTCTGACCCCCCGTAGTGTCCTCTGTCCCCCTCCAACAGTGTACCCCTGCCCCACCCCCCCCACATGCACTTTCCTGCTGGCGTGGCTTCATCAGAGCGGAGATCAGGAGACAGCATAGTTTTGGGTGGAAGGCGGGAGCGGGAGCTGCCGGAGTCCATAACAGCAAGCTGGTGATTGGTTGCTTGGACCACCTAGCAACCAATCACTGAGCAGCTCCCATCCTCCACCCATCTCCCGCTCTCGGCTCCGTGGTTAACAGGAGAGCGGCGGAGGTTGGGAGAGGCGGAGTCGCGGTCACGATCTACCTGTCGGCCTTTCTGCAGGTTGACTGGTCAGTTGCGATTGACGGCTTGCCCCCCCCCCCCCTGGCAGGGCCATCTTAATGCAAGGGCACTGCCCAGGGGCCCCAGGTACATGGGGGGCCCCACAATAATCTTGCATTACATCATACTTGTCAACTGTCCCGGATTTGCTGGTCGTGCTTTTTACTAAACTGTCCCGATGTGTAAATTGGGGCAAGCTGGTAGAGGCCCCAGGGCATGACTTTGCCCAGGGGCCCATGATGCTATTAAGACGGCCCTGCCCCCCCCGGCTAGATGATGCTGAATGGCCCCCAGCCAGGAAATGAGGCGGGGTCTATATGACTGGCCGCAGCTTCTAATGTACATGGTGAGAAGCTCACAGTGTGCGGTGAAATCAGAGGAAGACGTTTCAGTCCAGGGGGAGGAGCCGAGTCTAAGGGGGGGGGGGGGCGAGATCAGGTGTGAAAAAAAATTACGTTTTTGGGTTTGCATACATTTTAACCACTTCCCGCCCGGTCCATAGGGGATTTACGTCCGGGAAGTGGTTGTGAAATCCTGACTGGATGTCTATTGACGTCCTGCAGGATTTCATGCCGGCGCAAGCCCGTGGAGGCGCGCAGCGCGGCGATCGGTGATGCGGGGTGTCAGTTTGACACCCTGCATCTCCGATCTTGGTAAAGAGCCTCCGGCGAAGGCTCTTTACCACGTGATCAGCCGTGTCCAATCACGATGTAAACAGGAAGAGCTGTTGAGCGGCTCTTCCTCACTCGCGTCTGACAGACCCGTTTATCAGCGCAGCCCCCCCTCGGATGCCAACACTGGACCACCAGGGAGTGCCCCCAGTGCTAAAAAAAACACCAGTGCCCCCCAGTGCAAAAAAAAACACAATCGATGCCAATCAGTGCCCACAAATGGGCACTGACTGGCAACATGGGCACTGGCTAAAATGATGCCAGCAATGCCATCAGTGCCACCCCTCATTGTCCATCAGTGCCACCCAGTGTCCATCAGTGCCACCTCTTAGTGCCCATCTATGCCCAGTGCCCACCTATCAGTGCCCATCTGTGCCACCCATAAGTACCCATCAGTGCAACCCATAAGTGCCACCCATGAGTGCCCATCAGTGCCGCCAAAGAGTGCCCAGTGCCACCTATGAGTGCCCATCAGTGCCGCCTATGAGTGCCCATCAGTGCTGCCTATGAATGCCCATTGGTGCAGCATCCCAGCGCCGCCTATCAGTGCCCATCAGTGCCACCTCATCGTGCCCATCAGTGCCGCCATATCAGTGCCCATAATTGAAGAAGAAAACTTACTTATTTACAAAAAAATTAACAGAAAAAAATAAAAACGTAATTTTTTCAAAAATGTCAGTCTTTTTTTTGTTGTTGCGCAAAAAATAAAAATCGCAGAGGTGATCAAATACCACCAAAATAAAATCTCTATTTGTGGGAACAAAATTTTAAAAATGTCATTTGGGTACAGTGTAGCACGACCGCGCAGGCCTGGGCAGGAAGGTGCGTAAGTGCCCCCCGGTATGGAAGGGGTTAAGAATGGCCTAGTCATAGAGGATGAATGTTATTGGTTGGTGAGAAGAAGTATTACCTCCATTGTTTCTCCTATTCCTATCATTGATATCTTACCCTCCTCCGCCTTTGGCTGATCGTTGGATCCGGTGGAGGGAGCTCCTGATTGGTTGTAGGCTGAGGTGACTGTGGGATCTATACAGGGAACAATGAGATAAGACTTTATTATATTGGACAGGATCCCTTCTACATCCGAATTTATGAATTGCAATAATACCCAAATCCAAAACAATCAAACAAAATTTTGTGCAAAACAACGACTTTCCCGAATCGGATTGGAAACAAATTCAAAAACGAAATCTAATTTAAAATTTTAAACATATTGCTGATCCTCAAAGGCCGTGTACTGGAATGCAGCCATCTTCCAAAAAATTCTAATTTTGAAAAGAAAAGAATAGAAAATAAAGGAATGGAATAGAAAATAAAATAATAGAAAAACAATGAATAGAATATAGCCATCTTCTGAAATTCTTAAAGAACAGACTAGAATAGAATAGAAAAAAATAGAGTAGAAAAACTAAAAGAATAAAAATGAATAGAAAAAAAAAAGGTCCGGCCGCAGGAGAAAGGAGAAGGAGGGCGGGTTTATGAACCCCCCGACTCCTCCTACAAACTCAGGCCAGCCTGCGGCCGGCCTTCCCATAAATTTTGCCCCAGGGTATGAAAACTTATGAGCACAGCTGTATGTCTAATATACTGCAGTAGTGAGTGGTGACTGCCTGGAAATACATTGTTGTATATTACAGTTGGTGTATAGTGTGAGGGTCTCCCGGGGTCTCCTCACTTACCTGCTGATGAAACCCAAAGATTTGCACAGACCAGCCACAGAATCTGGGATATAAATAGTGACAGAGAAATGTTACTGAACACATCATACAGAGCCTTGAAAAAGTATTCATACCCCTTGAAATTTCCCACACTTTGTCATGTTACAACCAAAAACTTAAATGTGTTTTACTGGGATGTTATGTGATAGACCAACCAGGGCTGTCTTTAATATTGATCGGACGCGGGGCAAACATTTTCTTGGGCCCTCCCAAATCCACTTATCAACTATTTGCTCAAGGGGAAGCTGCCTTGGCCCCACAACAGTGACTGGGCCCAGGGCAGCTTCCCCTTCTGCCCTGTGTTAAAGACGGCCCTGAGACCAACACAAGGTAGCACATAATTGTGAGGTGGAAGAACATGATAAATGGTTTTCAACATCTTTTACAAATAAATATGTGAAAAGTGTGGGGGAGGGGCATTTGTATGGCGCCCCCCGGAGTCAATACTTTGTAGAACCCCCTTTCTCTACAAGTCTTTTTGGGGGGGGTCTCTACCAGCTTTGCACATCTAGAGAGGGACATTTCTCCTCCATTCTTCTTCTTTGTAAAATATCTCAAGCTCTGTCAGATAGGATGGAGAGCGTCTGTGATCAGCAATTTTAAAGTCTTGCAACAGATTCTCAATGGGATTTAGGTCTGGACTGTGACTGGGCCATTCTAACACATGAATAGGCTTTGATCTAAACCATCCCATTGTAGCTCTGGCTGATCTCCGGGGGGGGGGGGGGGGGGGGGTGGAGTGAAACATGTTGGGGGCATGGCTTGGTAAAAGTCCAGGCTGAGGTTGACACTCCATTCATCGTAGTAGGACACCATAGATGTGCGACTTCCAGGGGTCACCCTTCTTTCCTTGAACTCTATGTTTAGGGTCGTTGTCCTGCTGGAAGGAGATCCTCCGCCCCGGTCTCAAGTCTTTTGCAGACTCTAACAGGTTTTCTTCTAAGATTGTCTTGTATTTGTCTCCATCCATCTTCCCATCAACTCTGACCAGCTTCCCTGTCCCTGCTGAAGAAAAGCATCCCCACCACATGATGCTGCCACCACCATGTTTCACGGTGGGGATGATGTGTTCAGGGTGATGTGCAGTCTTCGTTTTCCGCCACACATATAGCTAGATTCAGAGAGGGTGTCCTAACTTTGCGGCGGCGTAGCGTATCGTGTTTACACTACGCCGCCGTAAGTTAGCGAGGCAAGTACATGATTCACAAAGTACTTGCCTGCTAAGTTACGGCGGCTTAGCGTAAATCGGGCGGGCGTAATGGCGCCTAATTCAAATTTAGCTGAGGGGGCGTGTTTTATGTTAATGGGGCTTGACCTGACGTGATTGACGTTTTTTTGGAACGGCGCATGCGCCGTCCGCCTACATATCCCAGTGTGCATTGCGGCGACGTACGGCGCATGGGCCTATTGGTTTCGACGTGGACGCAAATGACGTAAATCCCTATTCACGGATGACTTACGCAAACGACGTAAAATTTTCGAATTTCGGTGCGTGAACGGCGGCCATACTTTAACATTACTATTCCAACTATTTGATGGAATATCTTTAGGCCTGATAATGCGTTACGTAAATGGCGTATCTGTACTGCGTCGGCCGGGCGTACGTTCGTGAATAGGCGTATCTAGTGATTTACATATTCTACGCCGACTGCAATGGAAGCGCCACCGAGCGGTCAGCCTAAATATTGCACCCTAAGATAGGACGGCGCAAGCCGTCGTATCTTAGATAGGTTTAAGTGTATCTCTGTTTGAGAATACACTTAAACTTAGGTTGGTGCAGATTCTGTGTTAGGTGGGCGTATCTACTGATACGCCGACCTAACTCTTACCGAATCTAGCTAATAGCGTTTTGCTTTTAGGACAAAAAGTAAATTTTCGGATCGCATGTCAGACCAGTGTGAACCGGCCCTAAAACAACAATTTTAGCGATTGACAAGATAGTTACTTTTTTATCTCACTGCAGGGAGTTGTTCTAACAATCAACAAGTGTTTGCTTTGAATTATGACCCTTTCTCTGGAGAGAACCCATAGACATCTGACTATGCTGCCAGCATTGTCTGCCTCTGTCCATCTGAGTGCTAAGACTCCCTGGCCAATCGGGTCTCAGGACCCGCTTCCCTATTGGCCTGGGCTACCTCTAGTCACCTGCCCTTTATCTATCCATCAGCAGTCATGTGCTCCCACTGAGGAGACTTAAGCCTTGTACACACGTCCGAGGAACTTGACGGGCGAAACACATCGTTTTGCTCGTCGAGTTCCTTGTGAAGCCGCTGAGGATCTCGGCGAGCCAAATTTTCCAATTCCCGTCGAGGAAAAAGAAGACATGCTCTCTTTTTGGCCCGACGAGATCTTGATGGTTTTTGCCGAGAAACTCGGTCGTGTGTATGAGGCCTCAAAATGTAATGTTATTGTTAGGACTGCAGTACACAGAGAGCCTTGACGGTGGCTGCCGCTTACACATGCATTTGCAAATGCGTGCAACTAAACCTCTGTTTTTAACGCACACTGTTAGACAGGTGGATTTGGTTGGTTGCTGATTGGTCGGTAAGTTTGAGCCTGGATATTCTATGTTTTTGTATCCCTATTGGCCTGTAGGAGAATCGTGAAGATAATAGCGAATATTAAATCCCTATTGTCACACAACTTGGGTGAGCTCGGGGCGCAGTGCTCTGTGCCCCAAGCCCACCCTTTTTTTAAGCCAATTAGAGCCTCAGGCTATAATCACGTGCTTAAAAAAAAGTTACATTAGTTTTATTTTTTTCAGGCGAAGTACATTTTCCCCTAAAAAAAGCAGACATGTTATACTTACCTGCTCTATAATGAATTTCCACAGAGACCTTGGGCTGGATTCAGAAACGAGATACGACGGCATATCTCCTGATACGCCGTCGTATCTCTGAGTGCGGGCCGTCGTATCTATGCGCCTGATTCAGAGAATCAGTTAACCATAGATTTCCCTAAGATCCGACTGGCGTAAGTGTCTTACACCGTCATATCTTAGGCTGCATATTTACGCTGGCCGCTAGGTGGCGCTTCCGTATAGTTCCGCGAGGAATATGCTAATCAGGTATTTACGCCGATTCAGAAACGTACGACCCGCCGGCGCATTTTTTTACGTCGTTTTTGTTTGGCTTTTTTCGGCGTATAATTACCCCTGCTATATGAGGCGTAGCTAATGTTAAGTATGGCCGTCGTTCCCGCGCCGAGTTCTGAAAATTTTACGTTGTTTGCGTAAGTCGTTCGCGAATAGGGCTGTACGTCATTTACGTTCACGTCGAATCCAATACGTCCTTGCGGCGTACTTTGGAGCAATGCACACTGGGATATTTTACGGACGGCGCATGCGCAGTTAAAAAAAAAAACGTCAAAAACGCAGGGTCAAGTGAAATTTAAATAAAACACGCCCCCAACATCCCCATTTGAATTAGGCGGGCTTACGCCGCAACACATACGTTACGCCGCCGTAACTAAGGGCGCAAGTTTTTTCTGCATACGGAACTTGCGCCCAAAGTTACGGCGGCGTAACGTATCGTATCGCTGATCTTTCTGAATCCAGACCCTTCTTTTTTATAATGCTTGGTGTGATACATTTGCCTATATGTCTCAGTTTACTGCTCCCTGCTAGCCTTGGGTATAGGTAGAAAGGAATTTCATGTGATTCATTCCTCTGACAGGTTATTGACGTGCTAATGTCCCCTCACTATTTCTAAAGGTTAATTGATCTATTGTGTTGTGTGAAGGAGAGCTGGGTTTAAGTGGCTTGTGTTAATTATTCTGATTGCTTCATTGTGGTAATTATCTCTCTATATGCGGGGTCGAGCGGTCTGGTTGATGTATTCAGTACAGCTAGTGCTCAGCGTCATTGATGTAATTGTCTAAAGAAAATGTGTTTTCAGCATCGGCCCCGTCGTGTCTACCTAGTCATCTGTATGGAAGCCCCAGTGTGAGGGGGGCGGAGATTTGTCATTGTAACAGTTTTGGAAATGACATATAAGCTGTGTGTGATATAACATTAAAAGTCTGTGTTGTTCAAGCAGCAAGCTGGTCTCATGTGTGGCTTTCTGGGCGATTCCAGGGATATCCCTCCTCGTGGAATATTGGGGTGATTTTCGTTATGGGAAGAAGGGAACGTTGACGGGGATATCATACCGATACCGTCACAAATTGGTTGGCAGCAGCGGGATCTTCCCTTCTACTCTCCTTCACACCCGGATTCCAAGCAGACACTGGAAGAACTACTGGAAGGATTGCTAGCAACAAAACCAAGCGGGTCATCATAGCGGAATCAATGGAGATAGACCAGGAGGACGGGATTGCAGCAACGCCAGCAGTACAAGAGATGGAGACACCAGTGATTCAGGAGGAGTCACCAACCAACAAGCTAATGAGAGAGAAGCTAGCGTGGTTCGGCCCGAACCCAACGCCGGATGTGGTGCTGAAAGTGATGGACATGTTAGTAAACGCAGAGCTACAGAAGGATAAACAAATAAGGGACGCAGAACTACAGAAGGATAAACAAATAAGGGACGCAGAGCTACAGTTAAAACTGGCAGCAGTCCAACAAGCAGCCGCACCTTCTACGAACAGTGAGTACAGCACAGCAGACGCAAGGAAGATTCCGTTTAGCGCTTTTAAAGCTTTTGATGAAAAGGACTGTGAGATTGATAACTACCTGGCGGATTTTGAGCGACAATGTAACCTGCACCGAATAGCTAGAAGAGAGTGGGTTGCAATATTGTCGGGCAAACTGTCAGGCAAAGCTTCTGATGCTTTCCGGACCGTGCCAGATCAGGATATCCATAGCTACGCCCGGGTTAAAGAAGCGCTCCTGGCTCGTTATGCAGTAACCCCAGAGTCCCACCGACAGAAGTTCAGGGACTCACGCAAAACCACGAAAGACTCTTACGCAGAATGGGCATGCCAGCTGTCCCTGTCGGCCTCTAACTGGGTTAACAGCAGCCAGGCCACCACCGCAGAGGACATTTTGCAACTAATGCTCCTGGAGCAATTTTACAATCACATCCAGACGGACGTCAAGGATTGGGTGAGAGATCGCAGGCCCATGACTCTACCAGAGGCCGCGAAGTTGGCGGATGAATATGCGGATACTCGCAAGACAAACCAGGTCACACCACGGGTACAACCCCCACAACCAACAGCGCCCTCACACCCACCAGCCGCTAGATACCAACCGCCTAACAGACCGATGACATATAGCCCTCGCTACCCACGCCAGGAGGACAACGAACAACGCTGCTTCCGGTGCAAACAGTTGGGTCACTTCAAGCAGAATTGCCCCATGAATGACAACACCAGGTCAAATTGGTCTCAACCTGGGTACCGCCCACCAGCAGCAGCCCATTGTGTAGACTCAGCTTGGGATCCCCAGGAGCTGGGTCAGGAAGAACCATTGGGCACCCCTTACGAAGCCCTCATGGTACAATCTGTTATTACGGACAACAGGGAACACCATTGTCAGCTGGTCATGGGCGACAGCCATGAGCCGGAGGGGCCTTGGAGGGAGCTGGGCAGAAAGAGGCACCGCCAGCTACCCTCCAAGAAGAAGAGGTCCTGGAAGTCATATAACCAGCGGACCTGGGAGGAGAAGAAGCGACTGGAGGAGATGGAATCGCAGCGGGCGCCCCAGATGCGGGCCGAGATGTTCGCCAAGGGCCCACCGGTGGCCCCTTACACCACCACCCAGTTCCGGATGATGAAGGACCACGTGGAGAGCCTGCAGGACATGAGCAAGCAGGATCTGATCCGTGAGTACATAGAGCTGGAGGAGTGCATAAGCCGCATGGAGGAGGAGAACAACCACCTGAGGTCACAGCGGGCTGACCCCCCCAGGCTCCATGAACTGGAGATGGAGCTGGAGAAGCTCAAAGAGGAGAACCGGCGGCTGCGGAGGGAGCAGGGGGTGGCTGACCTTATGGGGCTCTGATTCCCCCCCCCCCCCCCCCGACTCTGAGCACCAGTGCTACAGCATTTCAACAAATATAACTTTTTCTTTTTATGAATCTCCTGGGATTGTCACTTCAGAGCCATAACCTGCCCCCTCCCATAGCGGGACACCTAGACGGCGGCGCACAGACCCATTCGCTGTCTTCACACTGACTTCTGGTGACTTTGCAGATCGCACAAAGACTTGGGGACTGACCGGCGTGTGATCTGACGACCCGGTGACATACCTGAGTCTGAAGCAGTTGCCAAGGGAGGTCAGTCATGCCAAACGGAGTTAACCTCGGACTAAAAGCTCTGAACCCGTCAACCCTACTGGACCAGGGAAGGTCCAACCGGGTTTGCCGGAGCAGGGAGCAAAAGGGGGGCCATTGTGATACATTTGCCTATATGTCTCAGTTTACTGCTCCCTGCTAGCCATGGGTATAGGTAGAAAGGAATTTCATGTGATTCATTCCTCTGACAGGTTATTGACGTGCTAATGTCCCCTCACTATTTCTAAAGGTTAATTGATCTATTGTGTTGTGTGAAGGAGAGCTGGGTTTAAGTGGCTTGTGTTAATTATTCTGATTGCTTCATTGTGGTAATTATCTCTCTATATGCGGGGTCGAGCGGTCTGGTTGATGTATTCAGTACAGCTAGTGCTCAGCGTCATTGATGTCATTGTCTAAAGAAAATGTGTTTTCAGCATCGGCCCCGTCGTGTCTACCTAGTCATCTGTATGGAAGCCCCAGTGTGAGGGGGGCGGAGATTTGTCATTGTAACAGTTTTGGAAATGACATATAAGCTGTGTGTGATATAACATTAAAAGTCTGTGTTGTTCAAGCAGTAAGCTGGTCTCATGTGTGGCTTTCTGGGCGATTCCAGGGATATCCCTCCTCGTGGAATATTGGGGTGATTTTCGTTATGGGAAGAAGGGAACGTTGACGGGGATATCATACCGATACCGTCACACTTGGTATGACTAACCCGTACCTATTGGCTGCCAAGTGGACTTTAAACGATATTGGCTCCCACAAGGAAGACTGTCTATTGAGAATCCTTCCACTACTGCTAATTCTTCACCTCAATGGAAGAAGCTTCTAGTTTAGAGACACAAAACGTTTCCTTGTGTAGCCAGGAGCAACAACTGACACAAGGATTGCGAGACAGTACTTGGCCACGTTGGCCCACTGGGTCACTTGGTTAACCATAATGATGGCAGGAGGTGCTAACCCTACAACAAGTATCCAGGTTGAGCTCCAGATGTTCAGAAGCTCCTCCTCCACACAAATGCACTTCCTGTCCTTAGCTGACACTCGACTTGCCTATATCAACTACCGTAGAGATCTGCCATGCTGCACCGCTCCTCACGAGTCTGGAGGAAAGAAGCTACATAACATCCAAATGTAGGGCATTTATCTATAAGAACATCACCCAAAGGGTCTTCTCCTACCTCCTATAACTGGCCATGTAGTGACAATGGGCAGAACGCATAGGAAAACATACATTCCCTGCAAAATCCGAAAATGATCCAAGCTTGGCATGGCCAGAAGGATCAGCACCAATTGTAGAAGATCTTTGAAAAGTACTTTGTAGATTTTCCCTAAAAACAGAATGATTTTCCCTTTCATGAGCTGGGCTGGTCCTTTATGATGTAATTCCTCCCTGCGGGTGATTGGCCACATCTAGGAAAAGTTGAGGAAGACATTACACACCATGGAAGCAAAGCCGAGAGAGTGAGGCCGCTTACACACGGTCGGTCCAAACCGACGAGGATGGTGCGATGGACCGTTTTCATCGATCCACCGCTAAAGTGGCCTGATGGTCTGATGTGTGTACACACCATCAGTTCAAAATCCGATCGGGTCAGAACGCGGTGACGTAAAACACAACGACGTGCTGAAAAAAGCGAAGTTCAATGCTTCCAAGCATGCGTCGACTTGATTCTGAGCATGCGCGGGTTTAGAACCAATGCTTTTGTGTGCTAAACATAGGTTTGGACCGATCGGTCAGCGGTCCATCGGTTCGATTTTAAAGCAAGTTTTAAAATTTTGGTCGGAAGGACAACAGACCGATGGGCCGTACACACGGTCGGTTTGGACCGATGAAACTGAACTTCGGTTTATTCTCATCGGTTTGGACCAACCGTGTGTACGCGGCCTGAGCTTCTTCGTGTCTAATTGGTGGCGGTGAAGAGAATTTCAGTTATGGGATCTTGTATTGGACATGACATTGGTGCAGCTAGGCAATGAAGACAAAGTCCTATCTCCTTAGTGTTGGGAAACCATATGAGAAGGACATGGTGACGGAGAAGGTGGAGAAGGGTCAGAATTCCATGGAAAGCGAATGTACCTTGTATAAAGCTCAGTGTCTGTCCAGCAAACAAACCTGTGGTAAGGTAATGAAGATAATGTCAAAAAGGAATTCAATTGTGGGGGAGGGGTGTTCTCTGCTCCATGTGGGCCCTGCCTAAAGCTATGTAAGGGGCCCCAAAATGTGTGATGGCTGCCCTGAGTGTGGAAGAGATTAGAGAGCTTTTTTTTCTATGTCCCATAGTTGATACCGAACACCAGGCCTGACTCCGGGAATCTTACCCCAATCATGATGTCTCTGCGCAGGTTACGGGATCTTTACCTGAAAGAGAAGACAAAGCTCTGTCAGATCCTTCACACCATACAGGTCCTCTTCACTGCAACAAAGTATCACTTCAGATCAAATGTAGGTCACAATGTTACAGTGAAGACATTAGGTGGGAGATTGGACATCCTGACATTTTTATTATTGAGCTACCATAAGGCCGACATGCATGGGTATAATAGTTATGGTCAGGGCTTTTTTTCAGAGAATAGGTGCAGGAACTCCCTCCTTCTGTCACCTCTTGTATCCCCCCTCTACCCACCTCCAAGCACCATTCCTTGGTTCCACTCCCTACCCACCTCTGAGCACTATTCATATGTTTCACCCCCTACCCACCTCCAAGCACCATTCCTTGGTTCCACTCCCTACCCACCTCTGAGCACCATTCATTGGTTTCACCCCCTACCCACCTCTGAGCACCATTCATTGGTTTCACCCCCTACCCACCTCTGAGCACCGTTTATTGGTTTCACCCCCTACCCACCTCTGAGCACCATTTCTTGGTTCCACCCCCTACCCACCACCATTATTTGGTTCCAGCCCGCCCCACCTCCGAGCACTATTCCTTTTCTCTGCCCCTACCCACCTATGAACACCATTCCTTGGTTCCACTTCCTACCCATCTCCGAGCACTGTTCCTTGGTTCCACCCTCTACCCACCTCTGAGCACCATTACATACATTCAGATCTGGAGGTGCCGGAACTGCGTTCCCCCGCGTTCCTGCTGAACAAAAGCCCTGGTTATGGTTAGAATAACTGCATTCTGCAGGTCTGTCCCGGGCACCTTCACTCTGGGACAATACAGTGTCCCGGAATGAAACTGACACAGGTCCCAGCATGAACCCCTCAGAGCTTAAGATGTGACACCCCCCCCCAACTAGTGAAGAACTACAGGTCCCAGCATGAGCCCGTGAAATCTATTTGGTCACACCCTTAGATCTCACGGGTTCATGCTGGGAGTTTCAAATTTGGGGGGTCACATCTTTAGATATCAGGGGTTCATGCTGGGACTGGTAGTCCTTTACTTTGGGGGGGGGGTGATCCAGCACGAC
Source organism: Rana temporaria (assembly GCF_905171775.1). Taxonomy (NCBI): domain Eukaryota; kingdom Metazoa; phylum Chordata; class Amphibia; order Anura; family Ranidae; genus Rana; species Rana temporaria. The sequence continues at coordinate 540,288,229 of NC_053490.1, read as the reverse complement.
CCCTCCAGAGCTGAAGATGTGACACCCCCACCCCCCAAATAGTGAAGATCTACAGGTCCCACCATAAACCTGTGAAATCGATGGGATCACACTCTTAGATCTCAGGGGTTCATGCTGGGTGGTGTAGTCCTTCAAATTTGGGGGGGTCACAGCTTTAGATATTAGGAGTTCATGCTGGCACTTGTAGTCCTTCACTTTTGGGGGGGATGTTACCCCAAAAAGTGAAGGACTACAGGTCCCACCATAAACCCCTCAGAGCTGAAGATGTGAGCCCCACCAACCAGTGAAGAACTACAGGTCCCAGGATGAACCAGTGAAATCTATGGGGGTCACAAGGTATAAGAAATATTATTTTTTAGGAAGGGGGGGGGTGTCCCTGAATGGCAGTTTGGAAATGTGGTCACCCCAATGGCGGGCTGCCTTACAGGTGGCCATAGCGAGCAACCGAGCCAACCTCGTACATGAATTGCCCTTCAAGATAATATAGTACCTCTGCCCACAACTCTCCTCAATGTGTGGGTGGAGAGCGGAGACCAACCCTCTCTCCACCCTCCTGGGTGCATGGCTTTGCCCACGACTCTCCTCAATGTGTGGGTGGAGAGCGGAGACCAACCCTCTCTCCACCCTCCTGGGTGCACAGCTTTGCCCCCTCACTCCCCATGGGTTCAAGATGCTGACCTCATCTTCCTCAGGCCCAACAGCCAGGGGACCTCTGAAGAACTCTCACTCTATTCAGAGCTGCATTATGACCGAATAAATGCACCATGAGGCTGGATGTTCTTTACTTCAAAGACTCACTTCATAACATGGCTTCAGTGGGTCGCAGATCCCGACACGGTTCCAACAGCAATACGGACTCTTGGCCCCGGGCCCGGCTAGTGGCTGCTCGTGTCTCTGCAGAAGGGCCCTCAGTACCTGTAGGGCTGCTAATCTTTCTGGGGTAAGGAGGGAAGGGACCAATGACTGAAGACCAACTGCCAAGGTCTTCCTCTGGGGCTACACTGAGCCAGTGAGGGTCTCTCCTTCTCTCTTGGGGCTAAGATGGGGAGCCTCCAGACACCCCAGGAGGGGGGAACACAACAGATATATGTTGCCTCTTCCTCTCCTGTCTCACCCCCCACCCCGGTCCTACCTAGACTCCCAGCCTTCTCCCGGAGGGGGGGGCACCTTAACCACTTGAGACCCGCGCTATTGACAAAAGACGTCCACAGCGCGGCTCTCAAGTGCCAACTGGACGTCTTTGGACGTCATTTAAAGTGCATTACCCGCACGCGCCTCTGGGGGGCGCGCAGCGGGTAAACACTGTCCCGGCGCATCGCTGGGAAGCCGATGCGAGTGCCTGGCGGCCGCGATGTCTGCCGGGTACACGCGATCATCGGTGACACAGCAGGGACGTGGAGCTCTGTGTGTAATGATGAGGTGTAAACACAGAGCTCCACGTGCTGTGAGGGAGAGGAGACCGATGGTGTGTCCCTTTACATAGGCACACAGCATCGGTCACCCCCCCCAGTCAGCCCCCTCCCCCTACAGTTAGAACACACCCAGGGTACACATGTAACCCCTTCCTCGCCCCCTAGTGTTAACCCCTTCCCTACCAGTCACATTTATACAGTAATTAGTGCATTTTTATAGCACTGATCGCTGTATAAATGTGAATGGTCCCAAATTTGTGTCCGCCGCAATATCGCAGTCCCAATAAAAATCGCAGATCGCCGCCATTACTAGTAAAAAAAAAAAAAAGAAAAAAAAAAATCATAATTCTGTCCCCTATTTTGTAGGCGCTATAACTTTTGCGCAAACCAGTCTCTTATTGCGATTTTTTTTTTGTCTAAAAATACGTCGGAAAATACGTATTGGCCTTAACTGAGAAAAAAAAATAGTTTTTTTAAAAAAAAATTGGGATATTTATTATAGCAACAAGTAAAAAAAATATATATTTTGTTTTTAAATTGTCGCTCTTTTTTTGTTTATAGCGCAAAAAATAAAAACCGCAGAGGTGATCAAATACCACCAAAATAAAGCTCTGTTTGTGGGAAAAATAGGACGCCAATTTTGTTTGGGAGCCACGTCGCGCGACCGCGCAATTGTCAGTTAAAGCGACGCAGTGCCCGGAAGCTGAAATTTCGCCTGGGCACGAAGGGGGTTTATGTGCCCAGTAAGCAAGGGGTTAAAGGGGGACCGGCTCTACCGTCTGCCTACAAGTAAAAGTCTCATTTACACATTGTGAGGGTTTCTAGTTTGTAGGAGTCCTCGGGGGAAGTCCTCGGGGGAGTCCTCGGGGGAAGTCCTCGGGGGAGGGATGGGGGCACTAACTGCAAACTGGCAGTGGAATCTTATGGTGACTTGACAACTGTTGCTGAATGTCACTGCCAGGGGGACACATCTGCTCGTTCCTCTGGGATGGGGGGGGGGGCATACCTACCCGGAAGTGGCAGTGTTGGGGTACAGATATACTTTGGCAGCCATTCTGTTCTATGTTATGGTTATACCACAAGGGCATAAGGAAGTGAGGCTCCCACAATGGGGTAGATTTACTAAAGTCAGTGCCCACCAGTGCAACCTCACCAGCGCCCACTAGTGCAGCCTCACCAGTGCCGCCTTATCAGTGCCCATCAGTGCAGCCTCATCAGTGCCGTCTTATCAGTGCCCATCAGTGCAGCCTCACCAGTGTCCACTAGTGCAGCCTCACCGGTGCCGCCTTCAGTGATCCGTGCAGCCTCATCAGCGCCTTATCAGTGCCCATTGATAGGCTTGAAGTAGCACCTGCTGGCTAGAAACACAAGAGGCAAAACTCCCGTTCACCATGTATGGGCATCATACATAAGGGCCCATGTACATGAAGTCTAAGACCCTTTAGATTTACTAAAGTCAGTGCCCACCAGTGCAGCCTCGTCAGTGCCGCCTTATCAGTGCCCATCAGGACCTCCTCATCAGTGCAGCCTCATCAATACCCATCAGTGAAGTCTCATCATTGCCCATAAGCGCAGCCTCATCAGTGCCACCTTATAAGTGCCTCCTCATCAGTGCACATCAGTGCAGCTTCACCAGCGCTCACCAGTGCAGCCTCACCAATGCCCACCAGTGCCGCCTTCAGTGCCCATCAGTGCAGCCTCATCAACGCCTTATCAGTGCCCATTGATAGGCTTGACGTAGCACCTGCTGGCTAGAAATACAAGAGACAAAAGTCCTGTTCACCATGTATGGGCATCATACATCAGCGCCCATGTACATGAAGTCTAAGACCCTTGAATCTTATGGCCCAGATTCTGAAAGGGCTTAAGACGGCGCAACGCCATTTGCGCCGTCGTAAGTCCTAATCTGGGCCGTCGTATCTATGTGACTGATTCTTAGAATCAGTTACGCATAGATATCCATTAGATCCGACAGGTGTAAGGTTCTTACGCTGTCGGATCTTAAATGCAATTTTTTTTTCCGCCGCTAGGTGGCGCCTCCGTCGTTTTCCCCGTCTTCTATGCAAATTAGCTAGATACGCGAATTCCCGAACGTACGCGCGGCCGACGCAGTGAAGTTACGACGTTTACGTTAGATTTGCGACGCGTAAAGTTACCCCTGCTATATGAGGGACAACCAATGTTAAGCATGGCCGTCGTTCCCGCGTCGCAATTTGAAAATTTTACGTCGTTTGCGTAAGTCGTCCGTGAATGGGGCTGGACGCCATTTACGTTCACGTCGAAACCAATGACGTCCTCGCGACGTCATTTCGCGAAATGCGCGTCGGGAAATTTTAGGGACGGCGCATGCGCAGTACGTTCGGCGCGGGAACGCGCCTAATTTAAATGTTCCACGCCCCCTACCCGGATCATTTGAATTAGGCGGGCTTACGCCGGGGAATTTATGCTACGCTGCCGCAACTTTACAAGCAAGTGCTTTGTGAATAAAGCACTTGCCCGTAAAACTTGCAGCGGCGTAACGTAAATGACATACGTTACGGCCGCCACAGTTTTACGCCCAGATACGAGAATCTGGCCCTTTGTATTTATTTATCTATCTTACATTTGTTGCATTCAGGGCCTATACAGAGTATCTACAGCACAGCACAGCATGCAGGGTAATGTAAGTACAGCACAGGATGCAGGGTAATGTAGTGCAGAGTATGCAAAGTACAGCACAGCATGCAGGGTAATGTAGTACAGAGCATGCAAAGTACAGCACAGCATGCAGGGTAATGTAGTGCAGAGATTGTAAAGTACAGCACAGCATGCAGGGTAATGTAGTACAGAGCATGCAAAGTACAGCACAGCATGCAGGGTAATGTAGTGCAGAGCATGCAAAGTACAGCACAGCATGCAGGGTAATGTAGTGCAGAGATTGTAAAGTACAGCACAGCATGCAGGGTAATGTAGTGCAGAGCATGTAAAGTACAGCACAGCATGCAGGGTAATGTAGTGCAGAGCATGCAAAGTACAGCACAGCATGCAGGGTAATGTAGTGTAGAGCATGTAAAGTACAGCACAGCATGCAGGGTAATGTAGTGCAGAGCATGTAAAGTACAGCACAGCATGCAGGGTAATGTAGTATAGAGCATGTAAAGTACAGCACAGCATGCAGGGTAATGTAGTGCAGAGTATCTACAGTACAGCACAGCATGCAGGGTAATGTAAGTACAGCACAGCATGCAGGGTAATGTAGTACAGAGTATGTAAAGTACAGCACAGCATGCAGGGTAATGTAGTGCAGTGTATGTAAAGCAGGGCTCGACAAATCCCGGACGCCAGGTCGCCATGGCGACTAGAAATAGTGTCCTGGCGACTTGGCTTGGAAGGGGCGCCATCTGGTGGTGGCCGTTGGTATTACAAGTTATTACCACCAGATGTGTAAGCTGGCGCCATCTGGTGGTGAGCCGTTGGTATTACAAGTTATTACCACCAGATGTGAGCTGGCGCCATCTGGTGGTGGCCGTTGGTATTACAAGTTAAGCATTACAAGTTAAACAGCAATTCTAATGTAATTTTTCACTATTTTCACTGCCATCTTCTTCCCTCTAATTAGAACCCCCAAACATTATATATATATTTTTTATCCTAACACCCTAGAGAATAAAATGGCGATCGTTGCAATACTTTCTGTCACGCCGTATTTGCGCAGCGGTCTTTAAAGCGCACTTTTTTTGTGAAAAAATTACACTTTTTTTAATTAAAAAATAAGACAACAGTAAAGTTATCCCCATTTTTTTTAAATATTATGAAAGATAATGTTACGCCGAGTTAATTGATACCCAACATGTCACGCTTTAAAATTGCGCCCGCTCGTGGAATGCCGACAAACTTTTACCCTTTAAAATCTCCATAGGCGACGTTTAAAAAAACTCTACAGGTTGCATGTTTTGAGTTACAGAGGAGGTCTAGGGCTAGAATTATTGCTCTCGCTCTACCAATCGCGGCGATACCTCACGTGTGGTTTGAACACCGTTTACATATTGTGGGCGCTGCTCACGTATGCGCTCGCTTCTGCGCGCAAACTCGTCGGGACGGGGCGCGTTTTCTGGCTCCGAACTTTTTTACCTGGCTCCTAGATTCCAAGCAAATTTGTCACACCCCTGATGTAAAGCATGCAGGGTAATGTAGTACAGAGTATGCAAAGTACAGCACAGCATGCAGGGTAAAGCAGTACAGAGTATGCAAAGTACAGCACAGCATGCAGGGTAAAGCAGTACAGAGTATGTAAAGTACAGCACAGCATGCAGGGTAAAGCAGTACAGAGTATGTAAAGTACAGCACAGCATGCAGGGTAAAGCAGTACAGAGTATGTAAAGTACAGCACAGCATGCAGGGTAAAGCAGTACAGAGTATGTAAAGTACAGCACAGCATGCAGGGTAAAGCAGTACAGAGTATGCAAAGTACAGCACAGCATGCAGGGTAAAGCAGTACAGAGTATGTAAAGTACAGCACAGCATGCAGGGTAAAGCAGTACAGAGTATGCAAAGTACAGCACAGCATGCAGGGTAAAGCAGTACAGAGTATGTAAAGTACAGCACAGCATGCAGGGTAAAGCAGTACAAAAAAAAAGTAAAAATGGACCTGAAACTTTTCTCATCTACTTCACATGCTTCCTCCTATCCAGCACAGCAGAGCTCAGACTGGGGGGGGGGGGGGGGGGGAGGAGCCAAGCAGAACTCTACGCTGAGCTGTGTATTTCTCTGTATACAGTTGTGTGTTGGACAGCCGGGGTCACGCCATGGTAATGTACGGCTCAGGGTTTGTATGTTCTCTTATGATTTCCTCTTCTTACTTCTCCCCCTTGCAATGAATTTACATTCCCCCCTCCCCCCTCCCCATCCAGCCCCCTTATCTCTCCTCTGCAGGACGGTCTTATCAGAGACTATCAGGTCCTGAGCTGTCAGCTGAGAGCCGTGTGACCCCGCCCCCCACCCCACCCTTCTCACCCCCCCCCCCCCGGTGTAAATGTACACCATTGGGTATGATTTACTAAAGGCAAATAGACTGTACACTCTGCAAAGTGCAGCTGCTCCGGAAATCTTCACTTGTCAGTGTCGGCCCATCCATTAGGGGCTCACGGGTGCCTCCCCCACCTTCCGTCCAGCCCCCCGGATCTACATACAGGGCACAGGACTATGGAGTCCAATTTGGGGGGGGGGGTTTGAAGCATGTGATTAGAGCCAGAGGCTCTAATAGGCTTCACAAAAGAGTGGTCCCATCCAGTTGTGTGACGATAGCGAATACATATGCGCTATTTTCACACTAAATCTCCTCCCCGCCAATCAGGAAGCGGGACTGAGACGTCCTACTGGACACCTGATGTGGAGCCGTGCCGTGGAGGAAGCCGTTGGAGCCACTGCCCGCACCCCTCCATCCTGGAGCAGCTTCCCACAGCCCACCACCATGGAGCCACTGCTCGCAACCCGCCACCCTGAAGCTGCCACCCGCACCCCGCCACCCTGGAGCCAGTGCCCGCAGCATGCCACCCTGGAGCCACTGCTCACACCCCTCCACCCTGGAGCCACTGCCCACAGCACCCTAGAGCAGCTGCTCATACCCTGCCACCCTAGAGCCGCTGCCTGCACTCTGCCACCCTGGTGCCAGGGCTCCTACCCTGCCACCCTGGAGCTGCTGCCTGCACCCTGCCACCCTGGAGCTGCTGCTCATACCCTGCCACCCTGGAGTTGCTGCTCGCACCCTGCCACCCTGGAGCAGCTTCCCACAGCCCACCACCATGGAGCCACTGCTCGCAACCCGCCACCCTGAAGCTGCCACCCGCACCCCGCCACCCTGGAGCCAGTGCCCGCAGCATGCCACCCTGGAGCCACTGCTCGCACCCCTCCACCCTGGAGCCAGTGCCCGCAGCATGCCACCCTGGAGCCACTGCTCGTACCCTGCCACCCTGGAGCCGCTGCCTGCACTCTGCCACCCTGGTGCCAGGGCTCCTACCCTGCCACCCTGGAGCTGCTGCCTGCACCCTGCCACCCTGGAGCCACTGCCCGCACCCCTCCACCCTGGAGCAGCTTCCCACAGCCCACCACCATGAAGCCACTGCTCGCAGCCCGCCACCCTGAAGCTGCCACCCGCACCCTGCCACCCTGGAGCCACTGCCTGCTGCCCGCCACCCTGGAGCCAGTGCCCGCAGCATGCCACCCTGGAGCCACTGATCGCACCCCTCCACCCTGGAGCCACTGCCCGCAGCACCCTAGAGCAGCTGCTCGCACCCTGCCACCCTGGAGCCGCTGCCTGCACCCTGCCACCCTGGAGCCGCGGCTCGTACCCTGCCACCCTGGAGCCGCTGTTCATACCCTGCCACCCTGCAGATGCTGCTCGCACCACGCCACCCTGGAGCCGCTGCTCGCACCCCACCACCCTGGAGCCGCTGCTCGTACCCCGCCACCCTGGAGCCGCTGCCTGCACTCTGCCACCCTGGAGCCGCTGCTCGTACCCTGCCACCCTGGAGCCACTGCTCATACCCTGCCACCCTGGAGCCGCTGCTCGTACCCTGCCACCCTGGAGCCACTGCTCGTACCCTGCCACCCTGGAGCCACTGCTCGTACCCTGCCACCCTGGAGCCACTGCTCGTACCCTGCCACCCTGGAGCCACTGCTCGTACCCTGCCACCCTGGAGCTGCTGCTCGCACCCCACCACCCTGGAGCAGTGATTTTTAACGATGCTGAAAGTGCAACAAAAATGAAAAATTCCTTTAAATATAGTGCTCTGGGGGGTCCCCTTAATGTGCCTGTAAAGTGGCACATCTGTAGCATGCATAAAACATAATGACATTTCCAAAGAAAAAAAAGTCAAATCACATTTAAAATAACCTGCGGTTACAATCATCGGCACCCCGTCTAATGAAAAAACAAAGAAAAAATGGGGACCTCACGCCAAAACGTAAGAATTGTGTGGGATCCCCCCAAAAATCTATGGAGAGAGATTTTCTCACCGCTCCAGGCCATGATTAAGCAGTAATTACAAGTGCGAAACGCGTCGGCTGTCCTGTTTTTGTTGGTTGCAGTGACTGTGTGTGTACAGTTGAAAATAAAAGTTAACCTTTTTTAAGTCATTTTGGAGTGCGGCTGTCCAGTTTTCTTTCCTCATTTTTGCTACCCCCAAAAATCTATACCGGACCCTTATCCAACCATGCAGGTAAGGAAGGGGGGAAGGTGTCCCCCACCTTGGCTGTATGCCCAGATAAGAGTCTGGTATCTCTGTCACCCTCCTTCCTCATATCACCCTCCTGGTATTGCCCCTCCTCATATCACCCTCCTGGTATTGCCCCTCCTCATATCACCCTCCTGGAATCACCCCCTCATATCACCCTCCTGATATCACCCTCCTGGTATCACCCCCTTCTCATATCACCCTCCTGGTATTGCCCCTCCTCATATCCCCCTACTGATATCACCCCCTCCTCATATTGCCCTCCTGGTACCACCCCCTCCTCATATCACCCTCCTGGTATCACCCCCTCCTGGTATTGCCCCTCCTCATATCACCCTCCTGGATTGCCCCTCCTCATATCACTCTCCTGGTACCACCCCCTCCTCATATCACCCTCCTGGTATCACCCCCTCCTCATATCACCCTCCTGGTATTGCCCCTCCTCATATCACCCTCCTGGTATCACCCCCTCCTCATATCACCCTCCTGGTATCACCCCCTCCTCATATCACCCTCCTGGTACCACCCCCTCCTCATATCACCCTCCTGGTATCACCCCCTCCTCATATCACCCCCTCCTCATATCCCCCTACTGATATCACCCCCTCCTCATATCCCCCTACTGATATAACCCCCTCCTCATATCACCCTCCTGGTATCACCCCCTCCTCAGATCACCCTCCTGGTATCACCCCCTCCTCATATCACCCTCCTGGTACCACCCCCTCCTCATATCACCCTCCTGGTATCACCCCCTCCTCATATCACCCTACTGGTACCACCCCCTCCTCATATCACCCTCCTGGTATCACCCCTTCCTCATATCACCCTCCTGGTATCAACCCCTCCTTATATCACCCTCCTGATATCACCCCCTCCTCATATCACCCTCCTGGTATCACCCCCTCCTCATATCACCCTCCTGGTATTGCCCCTCCTCATATCACCCTCCTGGATTGCCCCTCCTCATATCCCCCTACTGATATCACCCCCTCCTCATATCACCCTCCTGGTATCACCCCCTCCTCATATCACCCTCCTGGTATTGCCCCTCCTCATATCACCCTCCTGGATTGCCCCTCCTCATATCCCCCTACTGATATCACCCCCTTCTCATATCACCCTCCTGGTATCACCCCCTCCTCATATCCCACTACTGATATCACCCCCTCCTCATATCACCCTCCTGGTATCACCCCCTCCTCATATCACCCTCCTGGTATCACTCTCCTCATATCCCCCCTACTGATATCACCCCCTCCTCATATCACCCTCCTGGTATTGCCCCCTCCTCATATCCCACTACTGATATCACCCCCTCCTCATATCACCCTCCTGGTATCACCCCCTCCTCATATCACCCCCTGCCATCCTCCTCATACCTCTCCTCTGGTGCCCCCCTCATTCCACAAAATACCCTCACACAGGACTCACCTCCTCTGTCCTGCAGTCCGCTTCGGTGAAGTGACGTCTGTTGATATTCATTCGCTCTCTTTCACTTTTCTTTCTCACTCCTGTACATTATACGTGATATCAGTATGTTTACAGAACCAGACGCACCCCACCCTCCCCAGATATATAGATAAATGAGGTTATTCCTCCAGCACACACTCGCCTGCAGAACTCCGCTGGCACACTGTTTGGTGACTCTGGCAGAGAACTGTCAGGTTTTTAGCAAAAACCTGTTATAAGAAGGAACCTGAGGCCCCTATAGATGTGTAGCATATTTCAGTGTCCAGTATGCATCCTTGTGGCTACTGATCCCAGCACCACCTCTTCGGGTACTGCCAGCCCACCTGGCTGCAGCTGCCCCTTTCACTAGCCCTTCTGGCTACGTCTCCACAGTCCTCCAGACTGACTCCTCCGGACTCAGGAGATCTCCCAGACATACTGATTCACTCCTGCTGGCCTCTTTCCTTGTTCCTGTGCCTCCAGGGAGGGGTTCATCCGTGTGTTGTGCAGGATCCTTCTAGCACCCAAGCCCCAGGCCCGAGGTCACCCCCTACCCCCAGACTAAGGGACACCCTCAAGGGCCACCAACAGCCTCCTTAGCACTCCATCTCCATATTCCACCTGACTGCCCCTGCTGGCAGGACCCATGAGTATTTATGAGGTGGCCTGCAGCCTGCCAGCCCGTTTGCTGGGTATTGGCTGCGGCCCTCATCAATACTCCATGCAGCTCCTCCTAATATCCACCCACCACTTCTGGAAACTTCTCCAAGGTTCCAGAAAGCAGGGGGAAGTACCAGAGATGCTGCTTGCTGAGTCATCCAGACACTCTGAGTCACTCAGCCCTGACCCAGATTCAACCCCAGCCTGGCTCTTGTCAGGGAAGTTTGGCTGTACGCTGAGCACACACCATATCTCCTGTGCTAATAAGCATACATTTTGTCTAATGATATATCTTACCTATCACTCTATTTCCTGCATATCCCCAAGTAAACAGACATCACCACAGCTCACGTTCTCAGCTCCATCGTATGACTCCCCCAGCGAGCAGTGTGCTTGGCTTTTTATCCAGAGACCACAAAAGAAATCACAAACAGGAAGTGATGACTTCAACAGCCAATCACTTTCACCATGGAAAGTGACTTCACAGGAAATGACCTTCACACAGGAAATGACCTAACAGGAAATCCTTCCAACAGGTTGAGTTAATACAAACAACCAATGAACAATGGCTAAAGGAGTCCTATGGGTGTGTCTGAGCAGAGACAGGGTTTATGCCTTACCTGGAAGCCATGTTGTTCAACTAAATGTAGCACCTGGTTACTTTGAAGTACAAGTGCTGTTTAAATTTAAAGGAAGATCAGAGTGTAGTTAAACCCTGATCCAAATTGTTATGCTTAAAACTGGGTCTCTGTCTCAGCTTGGCTGTGCTGTGGGCTCATTCTGTTGTACTGGGTTGTTCTTCCAACCTCTGTGCAGTAGATGGCAGCAGTGGAGTCAAGGTTTGGGTGCTCTTCCCCAGCAGCCGATCAGGAGGGTGTAGCCTCGCTGTGCATGCTGGGGGAGGGTATTTACGGGGCAGACGCCATTGGTTCTGGGTCTTCTTCGTCCAGTGTGGCACCCACCATTTGGGTGGCCACATCACCGCACCCCAACGTTATGGCCTACCTGGCCGGGGCGTGCGTACCACGCGGTGTTCCTGGTTCTGGGGGCCATGTTTGCACGGAGCATCTGAGCAGCGACGGGGACCCAGTGAGCGACTGGGTTCCCACCTTTGAGGATCCCAAGTGGTATTGCTGTTCGGTGGGGAGTCCATCTGAGGAACGCCAATGAGAGGCTGGTGATCCAAAAGGGTTTTGACAAACCACCGGGGATCAAGATCGCCAGACACTAAAGGATTGATCACCTGTCAGCAGGGGCGGACTGACCATTTGGGCTCTCGGGCACTGCCCGAGGGCCCCATGCCACTAGGAGGCCCCATCAGGGTTGCCAGCCTCAGTAAAACCAGGGACAGTATGTAAACATCAGTGTTATAAAAAAAAAATCTCAAGATTATAGCTGCCCCGCCTCTCCAGTACCTTTTCAGTGTGTATGTATACTGTGTGTGTATATTGTGTGGCTGTGTGGCCCCATAATCTATTGCATGGGGCACTATAATCTCCTATTTCCTGGGGGGCCCATAATCTCCCATTGCTCGGGGGCCCCATAATCTCCCATTGCTCGGGGGCCCCATAATCTCCCATTGCCCGGGAGCCCCATAATCTTCTATTGCCCGGGGCCCCATGAGTTGTCAGTCCGCCCCTGCCTGTCAGTCGGTACCTGGGCGACATTAAAGCGGTGGTTCACCCTCCATAGCAACATTTTAGCATAAAATTAGGCATAGTAGCGCGAGCTACAGTATGCCTGTCTCCATTTTTTTAGCCCCGTACTCACTGTGCAATCGTACATTGAAGATTCCGACTCCCCGCGGGGAATGGGCGTTCCTATCCAGACGGAGGATGATTGACGGCCGGCTCTGGCATGTCACGCTCCTCGAAGACAGCCGGAGTAGGTCTCGGCTCTTCACGGCGCTATACGGCGCCTGCGCACAGACTATGCACAGGCGCCGTGAAGAGCCAAGCCTATTTCGGCTATTTCCGGAGAAGCGTGACGTGCCAGAGCCGGCCATCAATCATCCTCCGTCTGGATAGGAACGCCCATTCCCCGCGGGGAGTCGGTATCTTCAATGTACGATTGCACTGTGAGTACCGGGCTAAAAAAATCGAGACAGGCATACTGTAGCTCGCGCTACTATGCCTAATTTTATGCTAGAAGAATTTTTTTTTTGTTTTGTTTATAGGGTGAACCCCCGCTTTAAGGAGATCCAGGCGTAATTCACCCCAAGGAGGATTACCTCCATAACTGCAACCAGAGAGGGCCTGTGGCAGAGGTGTCTCCCTGAAGTCCATTCAGGAGGGTCTGTGGCAGAGACTTTATCCTACAAATGTTTGAGTGATACTCCGGCTGCCAGGTCAGTGAGAGGGGCCTGTCCGGGTACACTAAACCCACTCAGGCTGGAGTGGTACAGAAAGTGTTGCATATGGGAACAAGACTGTTCAAAATACTACGCCTGAATCTGCTGTTCTCCGTCTTCCTGCAAACTCTATCCCTTTCATCACCAGTTCATTGTTTTTAACCGGCTGGGTAATAAAGAGCACAGCAAAGACACCTGTTGCGGACATTCCTTTACTATTGCTATACGCACCATTCACCCCTAGGAATTCGGAAGAGCCGCAAGGTAAATGTGCCACCCAAAACAATCAGCAGCTCCTCCGGGGGTAGTGCTACATAAACAAAGGAAGCCGCATGGCTAAACAAACATGAACTACGTCTCTGACCATAACAACTCAAAGACTCCCGTATTTACCGCTGGTTAAGAATCCTTATTCTGCGTTGTTCCAGAGAACAACGCATACCCGGATTATACTACCGTTCCTGTGGGTGTGAGGTTATCTGCAGGTGTACGCTACGAGTTCCGACATGTGCTGATCTAACACAGCAGAGACAAGAGCGCACATCCGCCTATAACCGATAATGTCCTTGCAGAGTGAACATATCCCCTCAGACGATCGTCTGTGCAATGCGCAGGGGCCCTTTCGCTGGTGGACATATCCCCACTCTGCAAACACCTCTCTCCAACCTCACAAAGTTTTCCACTACCAGGTGGGACTCAACCAGCGTCAGTCTGGACAAGATCCTTATATTTGGCACACAAACTCATACTACAAAAATGGATGACCCCCAACACATAAACAATGGTGTGAGATTTCATTTTACATTAAAGTGGAAGTAAACCCTCCTATTGTTTTCAGCCAAGGAAGCTGCCACCTTGGCCTCTGTTTAATCTGCAACTGCCACGATGCTGCACATGTGATCAGTTATGAAACCAGCCATTGGATGGTTTGACAGTTTGGTTGAGAGCACAAGCAAATGTGACATCTAGCATTTCCGGCATGCCGGGAATGTTAACTGTTTTTTTAAACTATCAAATAGATGGGTTTACTTCCACTTTAAGGAGAGAAAAATTAACATACAAACATAGAGGAAGCTCTAGAAAGTTTGAAAAAAATATAGTCCTACTGAGTGGATTCTAACAACTCAAACTCACTATATGATGCCCCCTCCAATGACATAAAGGATGGTATCGAAAATATACCGTGTTTCCCCGAAAGTAAGACCGGGTCTTATATTAATTTTGTCCACAAAAAACACACTAGGGCTTACTTTCCAGGTAGGGCTTATTTATTTATGGAATGTACACATTTTACAAAGATTCTGTGTCCCCCTGTCACGCCCCCCCCCAACTGTCAGGTCAGGCGTAATTATGGTATTTTGTGAAAGACATTTTGGCACTGTATAAGGTGTAGTACCATAGAAAATACCTTTTACCGTAGGGTATACAGCTCCCTGGTGTACCGGTATTCACCTGCTCTTCTTTCGTCATCCGGGAGGAGAGAGTGAGAGAGAAGAGATCCCGCTGACGTCAGCGCGCTCCGCGCGCTGAGGAGGGACGGGCTGAAGACGTCAGGCGGGAGCAGAGAAGGAGAGAGAAGAGCCTAGGTCACCTGTCATCGGCTCGCTCCGTGCAGTAAGAAGGGACGGGCTGAAGATGTCAGGGGGGAGGAGAGAAGGAGAGAGAAGAGCCGAGGTCACCTGTCATCGGCTAGCTCCGTGCAGTAAGAAGGGACGGGCTGAAGATGTCAGGGGGGAGGAGAGGAGGAACGAGAAGAGCCGACCCGCTGCTTACAGTAAAGAGGGACGGGATGCAGACGAGGCGAGAAGAGGACGGATCAGCAGTGGCTTTAAACATAACGGTACCATATTTTTTAACACAGTAATAAACGGAAACACTGCAGCAATGTATAGGTTTGAAAACATTGATTTTTAATGAACTTTGACTAGGGCTTACTTTCGGGGTAGGGCTTATATTGCAGCCCGCCCCGATAATCACGCTAGGGCTTACTTTCGGGATAGGGCTTACTTTCGGGGGCAACAGGAGAAGTGGTTAAAAGTGGGCTGGTGGGGAAAGGTGGATGGGCAAAGTTCCAGGGGTGTGGTCACCCCTCTAATTTGAAGATCCTATTGTAATGTCATTGTCTCCCTGACTGTATTCTATGTCCTAAGAGTCTTCTCTCATGTACGAATGTACGTTAACGATTGTAAATATTATTATGGAGGACGATTATGCATTTTTTATACAGTACTGTACAGTGGAACCTCGGATTACGAGGATAATCCGTTCCAGGAGAATGCTCGTAATCCAAAGCACTCGCATATCAAAGCGAGTTTCCCCATAGAAGTCAATGGAAACGAAAATAATTTGTTCCGCATTGACTTCTATGGCATGTAATACCGCATGTGGCCAAGGGTGGGGGGGGGGGCGTCAAAGAGCATCGGTAATACTCGGAAAGGCTCAAGAACAGCTCGGCTGAACTCGGAAAACCTCGGAAAGGCTTGGGAACTGAGTATTTCCAAACATGTCCGAATAGCTCCGCTCGGCTCTGGCGCCCCCGCACCTCAGGCCAAATGTGGTACTGCACACTGCTGTGGCTTAAACCCTGCTCATTTTGCGAGACAATACTCGCAAACCGAGTCAGGATTTAAAAAAAAAAATGCTCGTATTGCGAAACGCTTGTTAACCGCGTTACTCGCAATTCGAGGTTTGTATTAGTATTATGTATTGGTACCTAAAAGAAAAAAGTCCCACATTGGTATATTGTTAATATTCCTGATAGAGATGTTGGTACTTTCCCCAATATGGGTCAGATACCCTCCTTGAGGTCTTTATCTCTTAACCACTTGAGACCCGCGCTATTGACAAAAGACGTCAACAGCGCGGTTCTCAAGTGCCAACTGGAAGTCTTTGGATGTTTTTTAAAAGCATTACCCACGAGCGCCTCTGGGGGGCGCGCAGCGGGTAAACACTGTCCCGGCGCATCGCTGGGAAGCCGATGCATGTACCTGGCGGCCGCGATGTCCGCCGGGTACACGCGATCGTCGGTAAGACAGCAGTAACGTGGAGCTCTGTGTGTAATGATGGGGTGTAAACACAGAGCTCCACGTCCTGTCAGGGGAGAGGAGACCGATCTGTGTCTCTTGTACATAGGGACACAGCATCGGTCACCTCCCCCAGTCACCCCCCTCCCCCCACACAGTTAGAACACACCCAGGATACACATTTAACCCCTTCCTCACCCCCTAGTGTTAACCCCTTCCCTGCCAGTCACATTTATACAGTAATTAGTGCATTTTTATAGCACTGATCGCTGTATAAATGTGAATGGTCCCAAATTTGTGTCAAAAGTGTCCGATACGTCCGTCGCAATATCGCAGTCCCAATAAAAATCGCAGATCGCCGCCATTACTAGTAAACAAAAAAATTATTAAAAAAAATCATAATTCTGTCCCCTATTTTGTAGGCGCTATAACTTTTGCGCAAACCAGACGCTTTTTTTTTTTACAAAAATACGTGGGAAAATACGTATCGGCCTTAACTGAGAAAAAAAATTGTTTTTTTTAAAAAAAAATTGGGATATTTATTATAGCAACAAGTAAAAAATATATATATATATTTTTTAAATTGTCGCTCTTTTTTTGTTTATAGCGCAAAAAATAAAAACCGCAGAGGTGATCAAATACCACCAAAAGAAATCTCTATTTGTGGGGAAAAAAGGACGTCAATTTTGTTTGGGAGCCACGTCGCACGACCGCGCAATTGTCTGTTAAAGCGACGCAGTGCCGCAAGCTGAAATTTCGCCTGGGAACGAAGGGGGTTTATGTGCCCAGTAAGCAAGTGGTTAAAGCAGAAAAAAACTGATGATCTTTGAGGTGATCAAAGTCACTTTCTGCTGGTTTAGCTCATTGGAATCTCGCTTGTGGGTGTAGTGACACATCAGGATTTTAAAGAGGAGGAAACACGTCTTGCCATCCAGAATCTTCTTCCTCTTTGTCTTCTCTTTCAACTTCTCATTCTTCCTCCACACAGACCAGACACCCCCGACTGCAGCGATGTGCCCCCTCCGTGTCCTCCTCCTGTGTCCCCTCCGTGTCCTCCTCCTGTGTCCCCTCCGTGTCCTCTCCCTGTGTCCCCTCAATGTCCTCCTCCTGTGTCCCCTGCGTGTCCTCTCCCTGTGTCCCCTCCGTGTCCTCCTCCTGTGGGCTCTTCTCTGTCCAGGCACAGGTATGTAAGAACATTATAAAGAGGCAGTGGTGGGCCTTCCATTAGGGGCGCACGGGCGCCGTCCCCTGTATCACGCCACCCCCCTATATGTATCATGTATAGATTCATGCATGGCCGCTTCAGCCACCCCCTATTCAGGCGTCCGGCCCCTTTTAGGACACCGGGCGCCTGAATTACAGCAGCAGGGGGGGGGTGTATTTTTGAAGCACCTGATTGGAACCATAGGCGCTAATAGGCTTCAAAATAGGGTGGAATTGGAGCGTGGAGCGCAGGTTTGTTAGAAAAGCAAATGAATATTCGCTTTCCTAACACTGAACTGCCTCTCTGCCAATCAGGTGCTCGGGTCTGGTTACCTGATTGGCTGAAACGACAGGCGCTGTGATTGGACACCTATCAGGCATCCAATCATAGGAGAGGACAGGAGGAGCGGGCGGGAGAAGACATTGAGGAAGGACACCGAAAACTGCTCGGGGCACAGTGGCAGCATTCGATTGGCACAGTGGCAGCATTTGGGGGAATATGGCAGCGTTTAATGGGCACAGTGGCAGCTTTTGGGGCACAGTGGCAGCGTTTGATAGGCAAAGTGGCTGCATTTGAGGGGCACAGTGGCTGTGTTTGATGGGCACAGTGGCTGTATTTGATGGGCACAGTGGCTGTGTTTAATGGGCACAGTGGATGTGTTTGATGGACAAAGTGGCTGTGTTTGATGGGCACAGTGGCTGTGTTTAATGGGCACAGTGGATGTGTTTGAGGGGCACAGTGGCGGTGTTTGATGGTCACAGTGGCGGTGTTTAATGGGCACAGTGGATGTGTTTGATGGACAAAGTGGCTGCATTTGATGGGCACAGTGGCTGTGTTTAATGGGCACAGTGACTGTGTTTGAGGGGCACAGTGGCGGTGTTTGATGGTCACAGTGGCTGTGTTTGATGGGCACAGTGGCTGTGTTTGATGGGCACAGTGGCCCGGATTCAGTATCTATCGGCGGGGCGTAACGTATCTCAGATACAATACGCCGCCGTAAATTAGGGCGCAAGTTCCGTATCCAGAAAAAACTTACGCCCTAAGTTACGGCGGCGTAACGTATGTGGTACGGCGTAAGCCCGCCTAATTCAAATGTGGATGATGTGGGCGTGTTTTATTTAAATTCACTGTGACCCCACGTATTCGACGTATTTTACAAACGGCGCATGCGCCGTTCGTAAAAGAATCCCGGTGCGCATGCTCGAAATTATGCCGCAAATCGTCAATGCTTTAGACGTGAACGTAACTTACGTACAGCCCTATTCGCGAACGACTTACGCAAACGACGTAAAATTTTCAAAATTCGACGCGGGAACGACGTCCATACTTAACATAGGATACCCCTCATATAGCAGGGGTAGTTTTACGCCGGAAAAAGCCTTACGTAAACGACGTAAAAAAATGCGTTGGGCGGACGTACGTTTCTGAATCGGCGTATCTACCTAATTTGCATATTCAACGTGGAAATCTACGGAAGCGCCACCTAGCGGCCAGCGTAAATATGCAGCCTAAGGTACGACGGTGTAAGAGCCTTACGCCGGCCGTATCTTAGTAAAATTCTGGCGTATCTTGTTTTCTGAATACAGAAAGAAGATCCGCCGGCGCTTCGTAGCACTTACGCGGCGTATCAATAGATACGCCGCCGTAAAGGCTATCTGAATCCGGGCCAGTGGCTGTGTTTGAGGGGCACAGTGGCTGTGTTTGAGGGGCACAGTGGCTGTGTTTGATGGGAACAGTGGCTGTGTTTGATGGGCACAGTGGCTGTGTTTAAGGGGCACAGTGGCTGTGTTTGATGGGCACAGTGGCTATGTTTGATGGGCACAGTGGCTGTGTTTGATGGGCACAGTGGCTATGTTTGATGGGCACAGTGGCTGTGTTTGATGGGCACAGTGGCTGTGAAACACTTGTTAACAGCGTTACCGTGTTTCCCCGAAAATAAGCCTGGGTCTTATATTAATTATGCCAACAAAAGACACAGTAGGGCTAATTTTCGGAGTAGGTCTTACCATGTAATGTGCCGTCTTCTCTCCCCCTCTCCCTCCCTGCCTGTCAGGAATCCCCAGTGTGAACTGAGTTAAAATGCTTGTAAAGTCCTACAATCCACTCTATTACAGTATTACATAATGTACAATGTGTGCGTTTCTGTAATATAATTGTGCCAAATACCTTTGTTATAGCGCCATTCTGCACTTCTGTGACCCGCCGGAGCTCTCTTCCCCACATTTATATTACAGAAACGCACATATTGTACATTATATACTACTGTAATAGAGTGGATTTTAGGATTTAGTATTTTTAACTAGGGCTTATTTTCGGGGTAGGGCTTATATTGCAGCCCTCCTGGAAAAAACGTTAGGTCTTATTTTCAGGGTAGGTCTTATTTTGGGGGAAACAGCGTTAGTAGCAATCCGAGGTTTGTAATAGTATTATGTAAAAAGTCCCACATTGGTATATTGTTAATATTCCTGATAGGGATGTTGGTACTTTCCCCAATATGGGCCAGATACCCTCCTTGAGGTCTTTAACGCTTAAAGCAGAAAAAAATGATGATCTTTGAGGTGATCAAAGTCACTTTCTCGGAATCTATCAGAGAAATCTCGCTTGTGGGTGTAGTGACACATCAGGATTTTAAAGAAGAGGAAACACACGTCTTGCCATGCAGAATCTTCTTCCTCTTTGACTTCTCTTTCAACTTCTCATTCTTCCTCCACACAGACTAGACACACTGGGCCATATTCTCGTACTTTTCCCGCGGCCATCGCGTAAGCCATTTACACTACGCCGCCCCAACGTACTGGAGCAAGTGCCGTATTCCTCAAGCACTTGCTCCGTAGTTTTCGGAGGCGTAGTGTAAAAGGCCCGGCGTATCCCCGCGTATTTCAAAGGGGGCGTATTTTAAATTAAGCGCGCCCCCGTTCCGATCGAACTGCGCATGCGCCGGGCTAAAAATAGCCCAGTGTGCATGCTCCAGTTCTCGGCGGAAAACGTCAATGACGCCGACGTGTGCGTCATTGACGTAAAGTCGTATTCAAGAACGACTTAGGAAAACGACGTACACGACGGGAAAAGACGACGCGGACCCAACGCCATACTTAACATGGCATACGTGGGACTGGCGTAAGGTTACCCCTCATATAGCAGGGGTAACCTTACGCTTACGCAAACGACGTAAGCGACGGTTATGCAACGCAATTTCGTTTGTGAATCTGCGTATCAGGCTCATTTGCATAAACAAATGAGACCTGAACGTAAACGCCATCGAAGCGGCCGGTGGCGAATTACATTTAAGATCCGACAGTGTAAGTAACTTACACATGTCGGATCTTCAGCGTATCTATGCGAAAATGATTCTAGGAATCACTCGCATAGATACGCGGGTCAAAAAAGAGAGATACGACAAAGTAACTCTTCTGAGAATATGGCCCACTGACTGCAGCGATGTGCCCCCTCCATGTCCTCCTCCTTTGTCCCCTCCGTGTCCTCCTCCTTTGTCCCCTCCGTGTCCTCCTCCTGTGTCCCCTCCGTGTCCTCCTCCTGTGTCCCCTCAGTGTCCTCCTCCTGTGTCCCCTCCCGTGTCCTCCTCCTGTGTCCCCTCCGTGTCCTCCTCCTGTGCCCCCTCCGTGTCCTCCTCCTGTGCCCCCTCCGTGTCCTCCTCCTGTGTCCCCTATGTGTCCTCCTCCTGTGTCCCCTCCGTGTCCTCCTCCTGTGTCCCCTCAGTGTCCTCCTCCTGTGTCCCCTCCCGTGTCCTCCTCCTGTGTCCCCTCCATGTCCTCCTCCTGTGCCCCCTCCGTGTCCTCCTCCTGTGTCCCCTATGTGTCCTCCTCCTGTGTCCCCTCCGTGTCCTCCTCCTGTGTCCCCTAAGTGTCCTCCTCCTGTGTCCCCTCCGTGTCATTCTCCTGTGTCCTCTCCGTGTCCTCCTCCTGTGTCCCCTCCGTGTCCTCCTCCTGTGTCCCCTCTGTGTCGTCCTCCTGTGCCCCCTCTGTGTCCTCCTCCTGTGTCCCCTCCGTGTCCTCCTCCTGTGTCCCCTCAGTATCCTCCTCCTGTGTCCCCTCCGTGTCCTCCTCCTGTGTCCCCTCCGTGTCCTCCTCCTGTGTCCCCTCCGTGTCCTCCTCCTGTGTCCCCTCCGTGTCCTCCTCCTGTGTCCCCTATGTGTCCTCCTCCTGTGCCCCCTCTGTGTCCTCCTCCTGTGTCCCCTCCGTGTCCTCCTCCTGTGTCCCCTCCGTGTCGTCCTCCTGTGTCCCCTCCGTGTCCTCCTCCTGTGTCCCCTCCGTGTCCTCCTCCTGTGTCCCCTTCGTGTCCTCCTCCTGTGTCCCCTCCGTGTCCTCCTCCTGTGTCCCCTCCGTGTCCTCCTCCTGTGTCCCCTCCGTGTCCTCCTCCTGTGTCCCCTTCGTGTCCTCCTCCTGTGGGCTCTTCTCTGCCCAGGCACAGGTATGTAAGAACATTATAAAGAGGCAGTGGCGGCCCGTCCATTAAGGGTGCATGGACACCGTCCCCTGTATCACGCCACCCCCAATATGTATCATGGATAGATTCATGCATTGCATGAATCTATCCATGGCCGCTGTGGCCATCCCCTATTCAGGCATCCGGGGGGGGGGGGTGTATTTTCGAAGCACCTGATTGGATCCATAGGCTCTAATAGGCTTCAAAATAGGTGAACTTGGAGTGCAGAGCGCGAAGCCCAGATTTGTTAGGAAAGCAAATGTATATTAGTTTTTCTAACACTGAACCGCCTCTCCCCCAATCAGGAAGTGCGGGTGTAATACCTGTCACCTGATTGGCTGAAAGGACGGGTGCTCCTATTGGACGCCTAGCAGGAAGAAAGAAGAGATGCATGGAGGACACAGCTCTCTACCGACACTTGCTGCCCCGTCCCACAGCTCGCCGCTGCCTGACTCGCCACCAAGATAGAGTAAGTGCCAGTCAGACAGAAAGCGGGGGCACAGTGGCTGCAATTGATGGGCACACAGGCTGCATTTGATGAATGATGCATGAAGAGACGCATGGAGGACACAGCTTGCTGCTGCCTGACCCACTGCCTGTCCAACAGCTCGCCCCCGGCACCCGTTGCCTGACCCACCACCAAGATGGGGTAAGTGACAGTCAGACAGCGAGCGGGCAGGCAGGGGGGTCACAAAGGCTGCAATTGATGGCACAGTGGCTGAATGAATGAGTGACTTATATAGCGCTACACATGCGAACTGAATCGCCTCTAGGCGCTTTTTGCAGCCAGTGTCTTCCTGGCTGATGCCGTCACTTACCCCGTAGGATCTTGACACGCTTGGGACACACAGTCGTACACACATATATACATTAGGGATGAGCTTTGAGTTCGAACTCATGTTTGACTCGAACATTGCCTGTTCGCCTATTAGGCGAACAGCGAACAATTTGGGGTGTTCGCGGCAAATTCGAAAAGCAGCGGAACATCCTGTTAAAGTCTATGGGAGAAATCTAAAGTGCTAATTTTAAAGGCTAATATGCAAGTTATTGTCCTAAAAAGTGTTTGGGGACCCGGGTCCTACACCAGGGGACATGTATCAATGCAAAAAAAGTTTTAAAAATTTACGTTTTTTCGGGAGCAGTAATAATGCCTAAAGTGAAACAATAAAAGTGAAATATTCCTTTAAATTTCGTACCTGGGGGGGGTGTATAGTATGCCCGTGAAGCAGCGCATGTTTCCCGTGCTTAGAACTGTCCCTGCAAAGTGTCATTTCTGAAGGAAAAAAAGTCATTTAAAAATCACTCGCGGCTATAATGAATTGTCGGCTCCCGGCAATACAGAGAAAAGTCATTCGTAAAAAAATAAAAGCGTGGGGTTCCCCCCAAATTCAATTACCAGGCCCTTCAGGTCTGGTATGGATATTATAAAACAAATGGTGCAGCGCTAGAAAAAAATCAATCCATATAAACAGTAAAACACCCTCAGTGAGTTCTTCAATGGAATGATGGAACATGCAGAAACCCTCATGAAAAGTGAAAAACCTCCACCACCTGATATAAGATGGCCGCTCACCTCCCTGTTATGACCCCCCAGAGAACAGGGTCAAAAACAGCATCCCTTGCGGGTATAATGAATGAATCCAAATCCTGATTTTTTGGGCGGTCTCATAGGCGGTGGAGTATTCCCAATGTGGCATTTGTCATGTAATAATAAAGAAGATTCTCATAGTGCTCTCCGTAATGAACAAACTTTTATTAATAACAAGTATAAAAATTACAAGCAAAGCACTATCCCAGTGCTGGTTAGATCGGCATATAGACAGGTGGGTGATGGTCGCGGGTGACGTCACTGCGCTTGTCCTGTGACAGTGAGCCAGTGACAGCTCTTATATAGGTGAGGCGGGGCCCCCCGTCACGTGACCCCGCCCCCTCTGACGCAAGGGAGAGCCTGGGCTTCCCCAGTGACGTAGTCAGAGGGTGCGATAACCCCCCCGCCCACAGACCCCCACAACCACCGGGCAAGGGTTATGGGGATGAGGCCCTTGTCCCCATCAACATGGGGACATGGTGCTTTGAGGGGTCTGTGACCCCCAAAGCATCCTCCCAATGTTGAGGGCATGTGGCCTGGTGCGGTTCAGGAGGGGGGGCGCCCTCTCGTCCCCTCATCTTTTCCTGCGGCCGGCCAGGTTGCGTGCTCGGATAAGGGGTCTGGTGTGGATTTTTGGGGGAACTCCACGCCATTTTTTTTTATTATTTTAATTTTGGGGTGGAGTTCCCTTAAAATCCACACCAGACCTGAAGGGTCTGGAATGGATATTTGGGGGGAACCCCACATAATTTTTTTTTAAATTGACGGTGGGGTTCCCCTTAATATCCATAGCAGACATGAAGGGCCTGGTAATTGAATTTGGGGGGACCCCCACGCTTTTTATTTTTTTATCAATGACCTTTCTCATTATAGCCGCTAGTGATTTAAATTACTCTTTTTCCTTCAGAAATGACACTTTGTGCAGAGACAGTTCTAAGCATGGAAAACAAGCGCTGCTTCACAGGCATACTATACACACCCCCGAGGTACGGTAATATTTAACTTTTATTGTTTCACTTTAAGTATTATTAAATTCACTGCTCCCGAAAAATTTTGCGTTTTTACAACTTTTTTTTTGCATTGACACATGTCCACAGGGGCAGGACCCAGGTCCCCAAACACTTTTTAGGACAATAACTTGCATATTAGCCTTTAAAATTAGCACTTTAGATTTCAAACGTTCGAGTCCCATAGACTTAAACGGGGTTCTAAAGTTCACACAAACTTTTGGCCTGTTCGCAGGTTCTGGTGCGAACCGAATGGGGGGGGGGTGTTTTCGGCTCATCCCTAATATACATATATACTGGGCCAATTTGGACAGGAACTAATTAACCTACCAGCATGTCTTTGGAGTGTAGAAGGAAACTGGAGTACCCGGAGGAAACCCACAAAGAGACATAGGGAGAACATGCAAACTCCAGGCAGATGGTGTCGTGATCAGGTTTCGAACCAGTGACCCTTTTGCTGCTAGGTGAAAGTGCTAACCACTACACCACTGCAATTGATGGCACACAGGCTGCATTTGATGTTTTTTTTTCAGAATTTTTCAGCTTGTTTGCGCCCTCCCAAAAAATTTTGAGCACCAGCCGCCACTGTAAAGAGGTGATAATACAGAATTATTATCAGACAGAATACATATTATAGATACCCCGACTGCAGCAATGTGACCCCTCCATGTCCTCCTCCTGCATCCCCTCCTTGTCCTCCTCCTGTGTCCCCTCCGTGTCCTCCTTCTCTGTCTCCTCCGTGTCCTCCCCCTGCGTCCCCCTCCTGTGTCCCCTCCGTGTTCTCCTCCTGTGTCCCCTCTGTGTCCTCCTCCTGTGTCCCCTCTGTGTCCTCCTCCTGTGTCTCCTCCGTGTCCTCCTCCTGCATCCCCTCCGTGTCCTCCTTCTGTGTCCCCTCTGTGTCCTCCTGCATCCCCTCCGTGTCCTCATCCTGTGTCTCCACCGTGTCCTCCTGTGTCCCCTCCGTGTCCTCCTGTGTCCCCTCCGTGTCCTCCTCCTGTGTCCCCTCCGTGCCCTCCTCCTGTGTCCCCTCCGTGTCCTCCTCCTGCGTCCCCTCCGTGTCCTCCTCCTGCGTCCCCTCCGTGTCCTCCTCCTGCGTCCCCTTCGTGTCCTCCTCCTGTGTCTCCTCCGTGTCCTCCTCCTGTGCCCCCTCCGTGTCCTCCTCCTGTGCCCCCTCCGTGTCCTCCTCCTGTGTCCCCTCCGTGTCCTCCTGTGTCCCCTCCGTGTCCTCCTCCTGTGTCCCCTCCGTGTCCTCCTCCTGTGTCCCCTCCGTGTCCTCCTCCTGTGTCCCCTCCGTGTCCTCCTCCTGTGTCCCCTCCGTGTCCTCCTCCTGTGTCCCCTCCGTGTCCTCCTCCTGTGTCCCCTCCGTGTCCTGCTCCTGCGTCCCCTCCGTGTCCTCCTCCTGCGTCCCCTCCGTGTCCTCCTCCTGCGTCCCCTCCGTGTCCTCCTACATCTGTTCTTGGACCCTTTCTCTATCTACACCTCTTCCCTCGGTCACTTGATAACCGTCCGCGGCTTCCAATACCATCTATACGCCGATGACACCCAAATCTATCTGTCTACTCCTCACCTCCTTCAGTCTCCTCTCACATGACTAACTTACTATCTGACATCTCAGCATGGAGGTCTCACCACTTCCTCAAATGAAATCTCTGTAGAGCCAAGCTATTAATATCTCCCCCCGCCCATGCCCCCCTCCATGACTTTTCCATCAAAATCAACAATACAACCATCAGTCCCTCCCCTCACACCAGGGTGTGACTTGTCCTTTCAGCCTCAAGTCCAATCGTTGTCAAAAGTTTGTAGAATTCACCTCCATAACATCTCTAAAATTCACCCCTTTTTAACAAATGAAACCACCAAACTCCTCATTCACTCCCTTGTTATCCCTTGTGCCCATCAATTGCTGCTACTGTGCCCCATCAAATGCTGCCAGTGTGCCCATCAATTGTCACTACTGTGCCCCATCAAATGCTGCCAGTGTGCTTATCAATTGCCGCTACTGTGCCCCATTAAATGCTGCCAGTGTGCCCATCGATTGCCGCTACTGTGCCCCATCAAATGCTGCAAGTGTGCCCATCGATTGCTGCTACTGTGCCCCATCAAATGCTGCCAGTGTGTCCATCAATTGCCACTACTGTGCCCCATCAAATGCTGCCAGTGTGCCAATCGATTGCTGCTACTGTGCCCCATCAAATTCTGCCAGTTTGCCCATCAATTGCTGCTACTGTACCCCATCAAATGCTCCCTGGCACTTACCTGTCTCGCAGCGGGTCATCGGCGGTGTTCTGCACGTCCTTGATGTCCTATTCCATCCTCTCTATCAGGCATCCAAAAACAGCGCCTGACAGGTAACAGACCCAAGCACCTTATTGGCTGAAAGGCGGTTCAGTGAATTCCTTCGCTCTGCTAACGCAACGCTGAGTTAACAGCGAGCACCCAGCATGGCATGACATTCCTCCTCCGGATTTTGATCCGATGGCTTGTACACACCATCGGATCAAAATCCGCGCGGAAAACATCCGCGGTCACGTGTCGCGCCGTCACCGCGACGATGACGCGGCGACGTGCGCGACGCTGGAAGGTAAACACTTCCACGCATGCGTCGAATCATTACGACGCATGCGAGGGATGGGAGCGGACGGACTGATCCGGTGAGTCTGTACAGACGACTGGATCAGTCCGCTGGACTGGATCCCAGCGGATAGATTTTGTAGCATGCTACAAAATTTTTATCTGCTGGGAATCCGTCGGCTGGATTTTTATCCGCCGGGAAATGTCCGCTCAGACGTACAGACGACCGGATCTATCTGCTGGAACTGATCCGCGGATCATTCCCAGCGGATAGATCCGGTCGTCTGTACGAGGCCTTAGAGACTGATGCCTCGTACACACGACTGTTTTTCTCGTCAGGAAAAAAAACAATGTTTTTCCCAACGTGATTCCTCTCAAGCCTGCCTTGCATTCACAGGTTCAGGCCAAATACCGCCCGTCCCAAGCGCGGTGACGTACAACACGTACGACGGCACTATAAAGGGGAATGATATGTAACCTCTGAGGGTAAAAACCAAATTAATAAACATTTAAAGGGGGCGTACCATCATCCAGAATCTAGATAAATAGAGTATTGGCTCAGAGGTCCCCAAATCAAAGAGCCAACTAGGGGGGAGTTGTGGGCCATTGTTGGACTATCACGGTACTAGTAGCATAGGTATACAGTGTACAAGGAAACAAGTAGATAATAAAAAACATTTTTATTGGGTACAGATATCAATAAAGACACAGGGAGGTACAGGGTTAAAAAATGCAAACAATCTACGACCAACATAGCACCAGTATAATAGTCCCCACAAGGGGGAAAAACATAATGGGTTTGAAAGTCATATCGAGCCTCTTGACTAGTTTCGCGGCTACAGCCGCTTCATCAGAAGAGCATCTACAGTTAAAGTTAAAACGACAAGGGTCAAGCAATAATACATAAACAATTACAACAATTAGGTTGGGGAAAACAAAGACTCTGCTGCTCACCTAAAAGCCTCCCTCGCCGGACCAGCGGGGAGGACGGTAACCACCACATAGGGTCCCAAGTGGCGGACAGGGGGTACGTGTGTGGGCGAATGGACCTTCTAACAGGTAAATAGGGTAAGAAAAATGGTTAATATGGTAAGCCCCAGCTTCAAATGGGGGGGGGGGGGGGGGGGGGGGGGGGGAAATGTTAAAGTGCAAACCATAGTGTAGATGGGTGATAATATTAAAGGTGCTGTGAAGGTTGTCAGGAAGGTGATGGGGAGTGATAGTGGGAAACAATTAGCAGCCAAGAAGTAGGAGAAGAAAAGGGGGGGGGGGGGGGGGGGAAGTGAAGGGAAAAAGGGAGGAGGGTAGGAAAGGGGGGGTGGGCAGTGAGGTCACCCAGGAACCAAATAAAAATAAATATAAAAATAATAAAAATAAAAAATAAAAAAGTGCACCAAGGCAGCAAGGTGAAAAAATGGTGAAGAGTGTGAAAAGATTTACCTTGATTGCAAGGAAGTGTTGTGTGAGTAGGGGGCCCCCCGGGAACGAGAGCCCAGATTAAGATCTCGGGCCATGTTATGACCTCAGCGTAGGGGACCAGGGTAGTGGACCCCCGAGGGGTGGGGGGGACCACAAAGGGTCCCATAATGGCGTCAGGGTGGTGACGCCATCCAATGGCACCTGGATAAGGGAAGCAAAATTAGGTGAAATGGTGATGATTGAGGAGGGGGGGGAGGGAGAGAGGAGAGGAGAGGGTTGTATGGGGGGGGAGAATAAGGGGGGGGGAAGGGGGAAATAGGGTATTAAGGAGAGAGGGTAAGGGGGGGGAGGGAAAGAGGGGGGGAAAAAGGAAGGGGGGGAAGGAGGAAGGAAAGGGAAGGGGAAGATAGAGGAGGAAAATGGGTTGGGGGGGGGGAGGGTAAGTGGGAAGGCTGGAGACAGATGGCAAAGTAAACTCAACAAGAGATGAAAAGGTCTTACTGTGTGCCGGGTAAGGCCACAGAAGACCCGAGATCCATCGTCCATTGACCGGCAGGCAAAGGAATGTCTGCCTTTATATCCCCTGGCCGAACAGCTGACAGTGTCAGCAGACGCTGATGGAGGGCGTCGCTGGGTGTGGGCGTACCCATGACGTCAGCGCGATGGACTGCGCATGCGTCAGGCAATAATATCCCGCGATGTAGGGCGGGTATCCAGAGAGATACATCCCCGTGGAGGACACCGCTCCATAGGGCGGGGCTAAGGTCCCCACGGGGATGATCAATTGGACAACCATAGGGAACGCCCAAGGCTAGCCAAGCCAACCCGCAGAGAGTGGGAGTGGTGAGCAGCGAAGTCTGAATAAAGGGGGTAAACATACATAGCAATTCATGTAAAGACTGGTAAGGAGAGATAAGGTTACTTAAAACAAGAATACAAATAATGAGGTTTATAAAATCATATAATAAGGAGTCCCATGGGTAATGGGTATTGAGGTAGACTTAAGGCAGCATCTGAGCAGCGCTAGAACCATTTGTGTAGCAAGGACAAATAGCCTGGAAAGGTATAGTCATAGATCCCACTACGGATATAATAGACCGGGGGATCACAGCACCCTGATGGATCAGGTGACCTACACTAAGAAGGATGGATAATGCTGGGACAGTCCCCGCAATGGTGGTTGCATAGGGAGCGCTCAGTATAGAGTCTGGACAAATGGAGATTATCCGGTCCAGCCTGATGGTAACTCAGGCTAAGGACAGGAGGGACATAGCCACTTCTCATGTCCAGATTGGGCAAAGCGAACAACAGAGACAGATGCCAAAGTCATACCTAAAAAAGTCATAGGCTAGGTATTAATTAAATAAAGACAAGGTATAATCAGAGGATACTCCCCAGTGAATACACTGGGGAGTATTGTGGGTGGAATGCGAGGGGCAAGAGGGGTGGGGGTGTAGCCAACCCCTGTAATACCTCTCGCAGACCACCCGGGGGCCCAGGTGTGTTATCCACCTAATAATTGATATGTAACCTCTGAGGGTAAAAACCAAATTAATAAACATTTAAAGGGGGCGTACCATCATCCAGAATCTAGATAAATAGAGTATTGGCTCAGAGGTCCCCAAATCAAAGAGCCAACTAGGGGGGAGTTGTGGGCCATTGTTGGACTATCACGGTACTAGTAGCATAGGTATACAGTGTACAAGGAAACAAGTAGATAATAAAAAACATTTTTATTGGGTACAGATATCAATAAAGACACAGGGAGGTACAGGGTTAAAAAATGCAAACAATCTACGACCAACATAGCACCAGTATAATAGTCCCCACAAGGGGGAAAAACATAATGGGTTTGAAAGTCATATCGAGCCTCTTGACTAGTTTCGCGGCTACAGCCGCTTCATCAGAAGAGCATCTACAGTTAAAGTTAAAACGACAAGGGTCAAGCAATAATACATAAACAATTACAACAATTAGGTTGGGGAAAACAAAGACTCTGCTGCTCACCTAAAAGCCTCCCTCGCCGGACCAGCGGGGAGGACGGTAACCACCACATAGGGTCCCAAGTGGCGGACAGGGGGTACGTGTGTGGGCGAATGGACCTTCTAACAGGTAAATAGGGTAAGAAAAATGGTTAATATGGTAAGCCCCAGCTTCAAATGGGGGGGGGGGGGGAGGGTGGGTGGGGAAATGTTAAAGTGCAAACCATAGTGTAGATGGGTGATAATATTAAAGGTGCTGTGAAGGTTGTCAGGAAGGTGATGGGGAGTGATAGTGGGAAACAATTAGCAGCCAAGAAGTAGGAGAAGAAAAGGGGGGGGGGGGGGAAGGGAGGGGAAAAGGGAGGAGGGTAGGAAAGGGGGGGGTGGGCAGTGAGGTCACCCAGGAACCAAATAAAAATAAATATAAAAATAATAAAAATAAAAAATAAAAAAGTGCACCAAGGCAGCAAGGTGAAAAAATGGTGAAGAGTGTGAAAAGATTTACCTTGATTGCAAGGAAGTGTTGTGTGAGTAGGGGGCCCCCCGGGAACGAGAGCCCAGATTAAGATCTCGGGCCATGTTATGACCTCAGCGTAGGGGACCAGGGTAGTGGACCCCCGAGGGGTGGGGGGGACCACAAAGGGTCCCATAATGGCGTCAGGGTGGTGACGCCATCCAATGGCACCTGGATAAGGGAAGCAAAATTAGGTGAAATGGTGATGATTGAGGAGGGGGGGGAGGGAGAGAGGAGAGGAGAGGGTTGTATGGGGGGGGAGAATAAGGGGGGGGAAGGGGGAAATAGGGTATTAAGGAGAGAGGGTAAGGGGGGGGAGGGAAAGAGGGGGGGGAAAAAGGAAGGGGGGGGAAGGAGGAAGGAAAGGGAAGGGGAAGATAGAGGAGGAAAATGGGTTGGGGGGGGGGGAGGGTAAGTGGGAAGGCTGGAGACAGATGGCAAAGTAAACTCAACAAGAGATGAAAAGGTCTTACTGTGTGCCGGGTAAGGCCACAGAAGACCCGAGATCCATCGTCCATTGACCGGCAGGCAAAGGAATGTCTGCCTTTATATCCCCTGGCCGAACAGCTGACAGTGTCAGCAGACGCTGATGGAGGGCGTCGCTGGGTGTGGGCGTACCCATGACGTCAGCGCGATGGACTGCGCATGCGTCAGGCAATAATATCCCGCGATGTAGGGCGGGTATCCAGAGAGATACATCTCCGTGGAGGACACCGCTCCATAGGGCGGGGCTAAGGTCCCCACGGGGATGATCAATTGGACAACCATAGGGAACGCCCAAGGCTAGCCAAGCCAACCCGCAGAGAGTGGGAGTGGTGAGCAGCGAAGTCTGAATAAAGGGGGGTAAACATACATAGCAATTCATGTAAAGACTGGTAAGGAGAGATAAGGTTACTTAAAACAAGAATACAAATAATGAGGTTTATAAAATCATATAATAAGGAGTCCCATGGGTAATGGGTATTGAGGTAGACTTAAGGCAGCATCTGAGCAGCGCTAGAACCATTTGTGTAGCAAGGACAAATAGCCTGGAAAGGTATAGTCATAGATCCCACTACGGATTTGTTGTAATTGTTTATGTATTATTGCTTGACCCTTGTCGTTTTAACTTTAACTGTAGATGCTCTTCTGATGAAGCGGCTGTAGCCGCGAAACTAGTCAAGAGGCTCGATATGACTTTCAAACCCATTATGTTTTTCCCCCTTGTGGGGACTATTATACTGGTGCTATGTTGGTCGTAGATTGTTTGCATTTTTTAACCCTGTACCTCCCTGTGTCTTTATTGATATCTGTACCCAATAAAAATGTTTTTTATTATCTACTTGTTTCCTTGTACACTGTATACCTATGCTACTAGTACCGTGATAGTCCAACAATGGCCCACAACTCCCCCCTAGTTGGCTCTTTGATTTGGGGACCTCTGAGCCAATACTCTATTTATCTAGATTCTGGATGATGGTACGCCCCCTTTAAATGTTTATTAATTTGGTTTTTACCCTCAGAGGTTACATATCAATTATTAGGTGGATAACACACCTGGGCCCCCGGGTGGTCTGCGAGAGGTATTACAGGGGTTGGCTACACCCCCACCCCTCTTGCCCCTCGCATTCCACCCACAATACTCCCCAGTGTATTCACTGGGGAGTATCCTCTGATTATACCTTGTCTTTATTTAATTAATACCTAGCCTATGACTTTTTTAGGTATGACTTTGGCATCTGTCTCTGTTGTTCGCTTTGCCCAATCTGGACATGAGAAGTGGCTATGTCCCTCCTGTCCTTAGCCTGAGTTACCATCAGGCTGGACCGGATAATCTCCATTTGTCCAGACTCTATACTGAGCGCTCCCTATGCAACCACCATTGCGGGGACTGTCCCAGCATTATCCATCCTTCTTAGTGTAGGTCACCTGATCCATCAGGGTGCTGTGATCCCCCGGTCTATTATATCCGTAGTGGGATCTATGACTATACCTTTCCAGGCTATTTGTCCTTGCTACACAAATGGTTCTAGCGCTGCTCAGATGCTGCCTTAAGTCTACCTCAATACCCATTACCCATGGGACTCCTTATTATATGATTTTATAAACCTCATTATTTGTATTCTTGTTTTAAGTAACCTTATCTCTCCTTACCAGTCTTTACATGAATTGCTATGTATGTTTACCCCCTTTATTCAGACTTCGCTGCTCACCACTCCCACTCTCTGCGGGTTGGCTTGGCTAGCCTTGGGCGTTCCCTATGGTTGTCCAATTGATCATCCCCGTGGGGACCTTAGCCCCGCCCTATGGAGCGGTGTCCTCCACGGAGATGTATCTCTCTGGATACCCGCCCTACATCGCGGGATATTATTGCCTGACGCATGCGCAGTCCATCGCGCTGACGTCATGGGTACGCCCACACCCAGCGACGCCCTCCATCAGCGTCTGCTGACACTGTCAGCTGTTCGGCCAGGGGATATAAAGGCAGACATTCCTTTGCCTGCCGGTCAATGGACGATGGATCTCGGGTCTTCTGTGGCCTTACCCGGCACACAGTAAGACCTTTTCATCTCTTGTTGAGTTTACTTTGCCATCTGTCTCCAGCCTTCCCACTTACCCTCCCCCCCCCCCAACCCATTTTCCTCCTCTATCTTCCCCTTCCCTTTCCTTCCTCCTTCCCCCCCTTCCTTTTTCCCCCCCTCTTTCCCTCCCCCCCCCTTACCCTCTCTCCTTAATACCCTATTTCCCCCCTTCCCCCCCCTTATTCTCCCCCCCCATACAACCCTCTCCTCTCCTCTCTCCCTCCCCCCCCTCCTCAATCATCACCATTTCACCTAATTTTGCTTCCCTTATCCAGGTGCCATTGGATGGCGTCACCACCCTGACGCCATTATGGGACCCTTTGTGGTCCCCCCCACCCCTCGGGGGTCCACTACCCTGGTCCCCTACGCTGAGGTCATAACATGGCCCGAGATCTTAATCTGGGCTCTCGTTCCCGGGGGGCCCCCTACTCACACAACACTTCCTTGCAATCAAGGTAAATCTTTTCACACTCTTCACCATTTTTTCACCTTGCTGCCTTGGTGCACTTTTTTATTTTTTATTTTTATTATTTTTATATTTATTTTTATTTGGTTCCTGGGTGACCTCACTGCCCACCCCCCCTTTCCTACCCTCCTCCCTTTTTCCCTTCACTTCCCCCCCCCCCCCCCCCCCTTTTCTTCTCCTACTTCTTGGCTGCTAATTGTTTCCCACTATCACTCCCCATCACCTTCCTGACAACCTTCACAGCACCTTTAATATTATCACCCATCTACACTATGGTTTGCACTTTAACATTTCCCCACCCACTCCACCCCCCCCCCCCCATTTGAAGCTGGGGCTTACCATATTAACCATTTTTCTTACCCTATTTACCTGTTAGAAGGTCCATTCGCCCACACACGTACCCCCTGTCCGCCACTTGGGACCCTATGTGGTGGTTACCGTCCTCCCCGCTGGTCCGGCGAGGGAGGCTTTTAGGTGAGCAGCAGAGTCTTTGTTTTCCCCAACCTAATTGTTGTAATTGTTTATGTATTATTGCTTGACCCTTGTCGTTTTAACTTTAACTGTAGATGCTCTTCTGATGAAGCGGCTGTAGCCGCGAAACTAGTCAAGAGGCTCGATATGACTTTCAAACCCATTATGTTTTTCCCCCTTGTGGGGACTATTATACTGGTGCTATGTTGGTCGTAGATTGTTTGCATTTTTTAACCCTGTACCTCCCTGTGTCTTTATTGATATCTGTACCCAATAAAAATGTTTTTTATTATCTACTTGTTTCCTTGTACACTGTATACCTATGCTACTAGTACCGTGATAGTCCAACAATGGCCCACAACTCCCCCCTAGTTGGCTCTTTGATTTGGGGACCTCTGAGCCAATACTCTATTTATCTAGATTCTGGATGATGGTACGCCCCCTTTAAATGTTTATTAATTTGGTTTTTACCCTCAGAGGTTACATATCAATTATTAGGTGGATAACACACCTGGGCCCCCGGGTGGTCTGCGAGAGGTATTACAGGGGTTGGCTACACCCCCACCCCTCTTGCCCCTCGCATTCCACCCACAATACTCCCCAGTGTATTCACTGGGGAGTATCCTCTGATTATACCTTGTCTTTATTTAATTAATACCTAGCTTATGACTTTTTTAGGTATGACTTTGGCATCTGTCTCTGTTGTTCGCTTTGCCCAATCTGGACATGAGAAGTGGCTATGTCCCTCCTGTCCTTAGCCTGAGTTACCATCAGGCTGGACCGGATAATCTCCATTTGTCCAGACTCTATACTGAGCGCTCCCTATGCAACCACCATTGCGGGGACTGTCCCAGCATTATCCATCTTTCTTAGTGTAGGTCACCTGATCCATCAGGGTGCTGTGATCCCCCGGTCTATTATATCCGTAGTGGGATCTATGACTATACCTTTCCAGGCTATTTGTCCTTGCTACACAAATGGTTCTAGCGCTGCTCAGATGCTGCCTTAAGTCTACCTTAATACCCATTACCCATGGGACTCCTTATTATATGATTTTATAAACCTCATTATTTGTATTCTTGTTTTAAGTAACCTTATCTCTCCTTACCAGTCTTTACATGAATTGCTATGTATGTTTACCCCCTTTATTCAGACTTCGCTGCTCACCACTCCCACTCTCTGCGGGTTGGCTTGGCTAGCCTTGGGCGTTCCCTATGGTTGTCCAATTGATCATCCCCGTGGGGACCTTAGCCCCGCCCTATGGAGCGGTGTCCTCCACGGAGATGTATCTCTCTGGATACCCGCCCTACATCGCGGGATATTATTGCCTGACGCATGCGCAGTCCATCGCGCTGACGTCATGGGTACGCCCACACCCAGCGACGCCCTCCATCAGCGTCTGCTGACACTGTCAGCTGTTCGGCCAGGGGATATAAAGGCAGACATTCCTTTGCCTGCCGGTCAAGGGACGATGGATCTCGGGTCTTCTGTGGCCTTACCCGGCACACAGTAAGACCTTTTCATCTCTTGTTGAGTTTACTTTGCCATCTGTCTCCAGCCTTCCCACTTACCCTCCCCCCCCCCAACCCATTTTCCTCCTCTATCTTCCCCTTCCCTTTCCTTCCTCCTTCCCCCCGTTCCTTTTTCCCCCCCTCTTTCCCTCCCCCCCCCTTACCCTCTCTCCTTAATACCCTATTTCCCCCTTTCCCCCCCCCTTATTCTCCCCCCCCATACACCCCTCTCCTCTCCTCTCTCCCTCCCCCCCCTCCTCAATCATCACCATTTCACCTAATTTTGCTTCCCTTATCCAGGTGCCATTGGATGGCGTCACCACCCTGACGCCATTATGGGACCCTTTGTGGTCCCCCCCACCCCTCGGGGGTCCACTACCCTGGTCCCCTACGCTGAGGTCATAACATGGCCCGAGATCTTAATCTGGGCTCTCGTTCCCGGGGGGCCCCCTACTCACACAACACTTCCTTGCAATCAAGGTAAATCTTTTCACACTCTTCACCATTTTTTCACCTTGCTGCCTTGGTGCACTTTTTTATTTTTTATTTTTATTATTTTTATATTTATTTTTATTTGGTTCCTGGGTGACCTCACTGCCCCCCCCCCCTTTCCTACCCTCCTCCCTTTTTCCCTTCCCTTCCCCCCCCCCCCCCCTTTTCTTCTCCTACTTCTTGGCTGCTAATTGTTTCCCACTATCACTCCCCATCACCTTCCTGACAACCTTCACAGCACCTTTAATATTATCACCCATCTACACTATGGTTTGCACTTTAACATTTCCCCACCCACACTCCCCCCCCCCCCCCATTTGAAGCTGGGGCTTACCATATTAACCATTTTTCTTACCCTATTTACCTGTTAGAAGGTCCATTCGCCCACACACGTACCCCCTGTCCGCCACTTGGGACCCTATGTGGTGGTTACCGTCCTCCCCGCTGGTCCGGCGAGGGAGGCTTTTAGGTGAGCAGCAGAGTCTTTGTTTTCCCCAACCTAATTGTTGTAATTGTTTATGTATTATTGCTTGACCCTTGTCGTTTTAACTTTAACTGTAGATGCTCTTCTGATGAAGCGGCTGTAGCCGCGAAACTAGTCAAGAGGCTCGATATGACTTTCAAACCCATTATGTTTTTCCCCCTTGTGGGGACTATTATACTGGTGCTATGTTGGTCGTAGATTGTTTGCATTTTTTAACCCTGTACCTCCCTGTGTCTTTATTGATATCTGTACCCAATAAAAATGTTTTTTATTATCTACTTGTTTCCTTGTACACTGTATACCTATGCTACTAGTACCGTGATAGTCCAACAATGGCCCACAACTCCCCCCTAGTTGGCTCTTTGATTTGGGGACCTCTGAGCCAATACACTATAAAGGGGAAGTTCCATTCAAACAGCGCCACCCTTTGGGACACTTTTGCTGATCCTCGTGTTAGTAAAAGTTTAGTGAGAGACGATTTGCGCTTTTCAGCCTCGTGCTTTTCAGTCTGTTACAGCGTGATGAATGTGCTATCTCCATTACGAGCGCTAGTTTTACCAGAACGAGCGCTCCCGTCTCATAACTTGCTTCTGAGCATGCGTGTTTTTTCCCCCTCGGGAAAGCCTACACACGACCGATTTTCCCAATGGGAAAAAGTCAGCCGGGAATCCCGACGGGAAAAAAGAAAGCTGGTTCTCTTTTTTTTCCCCGCAGTTTTCTTGTCGGGAAAACTGCCATAGAGCATACACACGGACGGTTTTCCCGGCCAAAAGCTCTCATGGCAGTTCTCCCGATGGGAAAACCGGTCGTGTGTACAAAGCAGGGCCGATCCGCCCTATAGGCTCACAATTCAATCCGCTTAGGGCCCCGCAAATCTGCGGAGGGCCCCCCAAATTACTAGAGGCCCCGCCTGGTGAGAAGTCATTTTCAGCCCCTCAGCACCCCCAGCTTCTCACTTTAATGTAAGATGTCATTTTCGCCAGCCCCCCCCCGCTTCTCAACTATAATGTAACAAAAAACACCCCGCCGCTGTAAAAATTTAAAAAAGGCATGAATCTATGTAAAAGGAAAAAGAAAGCCTTGGGGCTGATGCTGCGCTATATAATGAAAGCGATGACGTCACCGTTACCCTACGCACGTTTCATCTCCAAAGGACTTCTGTGGATTTTTTGAGTGTTTATTATCATTTTTCATATTTGTTTAGCATTGATCATTGTGTTTGTTAATTTGATTCAGGGTTTTATTACCTACTTCCTTCTTATGCATGAATCTATCTATGGTGATAGAGTGGTGCCAGGGGAGAGGGGGCGGCGCCCATGCGCTCCTTATGGACTCACCGCCACTGGACATAATTCGGCATATCTGGATTATATTTGGGGATTTCTTTTTGTGTTATTCCTACATTGTTTTTTCAGTGTGATTTTTGTGGGATTAGTTATTTGTTTTCTCTTTTAAGATCTTTGTATGTTTGGGTTTCATAGTACAATGTGATTATAACCTCTCCTTGTTTTTTTGCAGGAAATGTCCCGAGTGTTCAGGAGGAAATATTCACCCGGCCGGGATCTGATCTTCTCCTCCCCATTAGAATCCATCTCACCCTCACCCATCCAGATAGGGGGAGCTGTGGTTGGATTTACTGGCACTATCAGGAATCACCAATAGAGCGGGAGAGAGGGATAGGGATACACTTGGGTTGTAAGTCGTCTGAACTCAGATATTTCCCCAATACGAGGATATCAGAGAATGGAAGTCTCATCATATCCAATGTGACTCTGGACAATGCCGGGATATACGGTGTGGATATATCGAATATAGTTAACCGTTTAGGACATTATATACGGAAAGATCGCTACACCGTCCATGTAAAACGTAAGTCCACCCAACCCCCACCTCCAGTCCTAGCAGTGTCCTCCCCGCTCCGTGTCTTTATATCCATACATTATATAGGAGAAGATCTGGGAGAGACGTATGTACAATGTCCTCTGATTACTGCCCCATCCTCACCATTCCCTGTGGATTCAGATCTGCAGTGCTCAGCCCTCCTGAAGTTGCTGTGATCTGAACTGTGCTGTGCCTTCTGCTCGGGGTCCCCATGTGGTAGATGTGACCATTGATGGGGGTGTGACAGATCCCCAATACACACACTGACAATGGAGGGCGGAGCTTCTGCCAACAGCAACCAATCAGGTTTCACATCTTGGGAACATGATCAGAAAATTTAGATTGGTCCATTTGGGCAGCCCCTCCCCTTTGGGCTCATTCATCCCGCCCCCTAGACCGACTCGTGTGATAGGCGGAACACTGATTTGATCTGCTACCACATGAGCCGGTCTAGGGGGGCGGGACCTTGTTACGGCACCGCCAAACACACACAGAGACCCAGCTCCCTGATACACAGCGCTCCCGGTGCTGTGTGATAAACAAGAGGAGGAGGTGGGAGGGGAGCGCTGCAGCCACAGATCAAAGCGGCCCCAGGACAGGCAGCCTGTACCGTGGCCTCTACTGCAACCCCTTCCTCCAGTAAATGGTCCCGCCCAGGGCATCCGTCCCTTCTGCCCACCCCTTGTACTGGCTCTGGCTGTGGAGGAGACATGATGGAGCTAATTCCATTAACTTGCTTTAGCCCCCCAAATTTAGCCCCTTTGGATTTGAGTCACAGTTCCTGGCAAAATGGGCCAATACATTGATTGATATTTATACTAATACGTCTTTTGTCCCCTGCTCTTTCCTCCTTACTTTCTCTTCTTTTCCAATTGCAGTTATCGATTTAGCCTATATTGGCCTAAATGGTCGCAGATCTTCACCATACTGTATGCTGCCTTCCTTGTCTTCACACAATGTCGGCTTCTTGGTTAGCAAATTGGTTTATCTGTAATAATTCTTATGCTGATACCCGTGTAGCGCTACCACCGAAGGAGCCGCTGGTTGATTTGGGATCTACTCTCTTTGGCTTGGCTCACCCCTATTTAACTGGCTCGAACCCTCCCTTGACACATCAGAAGTCTGGTGGGTAAGGTATTGTGACCTCTGCTTGACTGGGGTCACAATAGCAGGCACACAACATGCAGTGACAATATAACAATAGTATTACCGTATTACCTGCTTTTATGGATGGTCCCTCCAGACGAGAAAATACACTTCACACAGTTGGTATATTTAAAAAAGAAAGGATAAGTTTACTTTATGTGAACTTAAGAAACAAGCATAGATTTAAATCACAAACAAACAACTGTTAGGTAATGACTCAATATGATTCTGCAAGGGCCCTTGCGGAAATCAGCAAGTGACATTTATGAAGAAACAGATCTATACTAAAGAATGGTACCATTCAGCTAAACTAAAGTACACAGTCTGTGCTCGCGAGCTCCCTCTAGCGAGCGATCCTGCAAACAGTTAAAATCACGTTGCGGCCGGTTGGTGCACATTAAAATTATAATCCACAGGTGGTAGATAATAAGAGGAAGTTAATCAAACAAAGTATCCTGAACAGCAAACGTTGGTGAACTGATCGCTAGCCAGCGTCAGTCACTTCTGTATAACAACTATAAACAGTAAAAGGCCTCTAAGTTTCAGTTGGAGGCCAACACGTGTCTCTGGCCTGTGAGGTGGTATTAAATTGTCTGTCTATGGAAAAAGGATTGAAGGTTGGAGCATGTGCTCTCTCACCCAACAGGCCCAATCCGCCTGGATTCTTCTCAAAGGCACTCTGGTCAATCACTGCTCCGCAGCACGAGATCTCGGTATCAGGTTCCCACTGTTTCAGTTGTCCCCTGGGCGGCTTCTCCGGTCTCCTGCCATACGAGCTGGGCACTCTTTGTCTTGCTTCCCTCCGGATGGTTAATGTTCCTGAGAAGTCCAGGCCCAGGCTTCAGGCCTAGCAGCACTGTTGTGGAGCTCTACACAGCTCCACAGAAGAGAAGAGGCAGGACCCGAGAGAGAGCAATCAGCTCCTCCTTAACTTTAAATAACCTCCCCCATAAGTTTGTGCGGAGGTGTCACATGTTCCAATAACGCAGGGCATTGTGGGAAGTGTAGTCTGTTTCTCCTAAGAGTCAATGGAGTCCATATCTCCTGCTACTTGCAGTCCCACAATGCATAACTTCTCAAAGGTATCTTACATATTTACAAGCGTGGATAAAGTTCCAGTGGGGATGGCTTGCGGGGATGGCCCGTCATTAGACTCTGACAGGATGACCCCGCTACACCCGCAAAACACCAATTGTATTATCACATGATTGTTCTATTCAGGGGTCAAGTCCTGGGGAAAAAAGTGTGGGAACTCCCACCCAAGATCTACTCCCCCACCAAAAAAAAAAAAAGATACGCTCATATGCATAATTACTAAACCACATGTTTTTTTGTTTTTGTTTTTCGATCCACTGTACCTTAGTAATCCTTTATGTTACTGCCCGCTTCCTGTATATGGATTCATCGGGTGGTGTGCGGGTATTCCGTCACTTCCTCGATGCTGCAATGTCTCCTGGGAGCTTTTGTCATTGTTCCCAGGAGACATTGCGAGGTCTGCCGTGAGTTATCGTGTGATTTAGAAAGAAGCAAGTTCATATCCATATACAGGAAGCGGCCAGTAACATAAAGGATTACTAAGGTTCACCTGCCCCTGACAGTGACTCGAGCTAGGCATCGCCGCTTAGCGAAGGATTGGCTCGAGCGGCTCGGCTGCCCTATTCCTGCAAAGGGAACCGAGTTCCTGCTGTGAAAAAGTGCAGGAACTTCGTTCCCATGCGTTCCCGCAGGACTTGAGCCCTGGTTCTATTCTTATACTGTATGTATCAACATTTTATTTCAATACATCTTGTTTAGAAAATAAAAATGTATACATATACATGTACATCATTCATTTTTGCTTTTCTAATCTTCCCATAATGTGATTTCTCCTCCCCCAGTCCCCCTCTCTGACATCACTGTGACCTCCTCCTGTCTCCCGGATGGCAGCGCAGTGGCCGAATGTTCGGTGAAAGGACCAGATCCTCGTTATTCCTGGAGT
Source organism: Rana temporaria (assembly GCF_905171775.1). Taxonomy (NCBI): domain Eukaryota; kingdom Metazoa; phylum Chordata; class Amphibia; order Anura; family Ranidae; genus Rana; species Rana temporaria. The sequence continues at coordinate 540,246,403 of NC_053490.1, read as the reverse complement.
TTGGATGGAAGATCCGTCTCCTCATACAGCTGGGTAACTCTTCCTCCTCCGGTCTCCGGAACCCTCTGCTGTGATGTCACCAATCGGATCAATAATCTAAGTAGATCCATCAACATCTCCTGTGCAGGTGAGTGAGAGAAATGTCTCCAGGCTGAATTTACTGCTAACGTTTTTACTGAGAGATAAAATATTTCAGACACAAAGATTACGATCCAGGGAATGTGTAACAGAACAGAATGATCAGCTTCCATCAGAGCCTTTTACCTTCCACTATTGATCACGCCTAGTGGTGTTGCATGGGTGGGGCCACAGGGTGTTAGAGGGACAGATACAAAAAACTTGAAAAGAGATCATACAAGTCCATAATGTGAGGAGGACATCCGGAATGAGCTGCTTCATAATCTTATTATTTATAATTGTGAGATGTTCTATTTTTCCCCCAAAAAATCTACCAGGACATTTGTAGATGAAGCCCAATTCCAGATAAGACTTTTTATAAAATATTATACCAGAGATAAGAAGAGTTAGAACTTCTGGCAGTTTTTTTTTAATTGCTGTCTTGCTCCATATTGGGAAGATTTCATTTCACTTCCTGTGTGGTCACCATGACAGGAAATGAGGGGAAATCTCCCCAATGGGTAATAAGGAAGACACCAGCAGAGGAGAATTTATTAAAGAAGATATATTTATTCTATAATGGCAAAAGAAATATTGATCAAGATATAGACAAGCAAACCGCAAGTAAACAATCTCCTAGCAAGTTCTATGGCAGCGACAGGGAGCTGTCAGTTGCGGGTAGCAGTGATCGATAGAGATCGGATTGTGTCCCCTGTCGGTGGGTTTCTTCTTTCAGTGAGTCAGTGAGCAACATTAATCGTGGACTTGCATCAATGGAGGCCATGATTGATGAAGGATTTACATAATTGGATTTTTTTTTTGAGTTTACTTATTTTTTTAAATAAAGGACTTGTCAAAAAGTGCCTTTATTTACTATTTCCATAATTTTTTTTAACAAATAAGTAACCAGAGGTACTATGTACCCCTTACTCATTCACATAGAGGCTGCTGTTTTTTTTTTTGAGGCCTACTTTTTTCAAGGGGGCTTCGAGATTCAAGCAATCCCCCTCCTGAAGACCCCCAATATCCACTAGTCCAGGGTTGTGGGGAAGAGGCCCTTGTCCTAATCAACCTACCTAGGGACAAGTTTCTTGGCTAGGAGGCCTTTGGCAGGGTACCCTCCCTACATTGAGGGCATGTGGCCTGGTATGGTTTAGGAGAGGGGAAATGCACTCTTTCTCCATCCTTGCCTGAACAGCTGTATGGTCGTGTATGCAATTAAGTAAGACCCCCATGTATTTATTTTTTTTTTTTTTTTGTGTAGGCTCACCCTTGGCATCCATACCAGACCCTTATTAAGGATAAGGGTCTGGTATGTATTTTGAGGAGGAACTCTACATCTTTCTTATGTGTGTGTTCCTTCATTAACACCTCTACCAGATTCTCACCTAGGATAAGGGTCTGGTATGTATTTGGAGGAGGAACTCTACACCTTTCTTATGTGTGTTCCTTCATTACCACCTCTACCAGATTCTCACCTAGGATAAGGGTCTGGTGTGTATTTTGAGGAGGAACTCTGGGCCAGATCCACAAAAGGGATACGCAGGCGTATCTGCTGATACGCCGTCGTATCCCTGTTTCTATCTATGCGGCTGATTCATAGAATCAGTTACGCATAGATATCCCTAAGATCCGACATGTGTAATTGTTTTACACTGTCGGATCTTAGGATGCAGTACTGCGGCCGCCGCTGGGGGGAGTTTGCATCGTAAACCAGCGTCGGGTATGCAAATTAGGGGTTACGGCGATCCACGACGGTTTTTCGCGTTCGCTATGTTGCCGCTAGTATAGTTTCCCGTCGCAAATTTACACTTTTTTTTCCTGCCCTAACTTTAGTCAGCAAGTGTATTGCTGTCTAAAGTATGGCCGTCGTTCCTGCGTCGAAATGTAAAAATCAACGCCGTTTGCGTAAGCCGTCCGGGAATACGTAATTACGCTACGCGCGTCGCCGTTCGAAAAAATGACGTCACGGCACGCAAAGCACGGCGGGAGTTCGGAAACGGAGCATGCGCAGTACGTCCGGTGCGGGAACGCGCCTAATTTAAATGGGACTCGCCCCATTTGAATTGGCCCGCCCTGCGCCGGACGGATTTAGGATACACCACCGCAAATTTCCAGGTAAGTGCTTTGTGGATCGGGCACTAACTTGGAAAAATTGCGGCGGTGTAACTTAAATCCGAAAAGTTAAGTTGCACCCGGGATTCGTGGATCTGGCCCTCTATACCTTTATGTATGTGTTCCTTCATTAACACCTCTACCAGATTCTCACCTAGGATAAGGGTCTGATATGTATTTTGAGGAGGAACTCTACACCTTTCTTATGTGTGTTTCTTTCATTAACACCTCTACCAGATTCTCACCTAAGATAAGGGTCTGGTATGTATTTTGAGGAGGAACTCTACAACTTTCTTATGTGTGTTCCTTCATTAACAACTCTACCAGATTCTCACCTAGGATAAGGGTCTGGTATAGATGAAGGGAATCCCCGGTCATTCATTTGCCAACAGAAGTAAGCACTCAGGACTTATCATTAGCCAGTGATTTAAACAGTATTTTTATCTTTGTAAATGTCAGTGTTGCTGTAGTAGGTTGTGTACATCATAAATGTGCCACTTCACAGGCAGGTTCAGGGCCTCCCCCAGGCATGTTAGTTATAGAAAATGGGCAGACCATTATGCATTATTAAAATTGCTTCCCTCTCAAAAAGTATATATTTTTTTGGTACATGTCCCCAGGGCAGTGCCAAACCCCCATGACCATTTGTTTGAAGATCTCTTACTCATTAGCCTTGAAAATAGCCATTATTGATTTTCAATGTAGCCCCCACCCCTAAAGGGGCAGCTGAAGATTAGACAGGATCTTCCCCAAAACAGTGCAAAGGCAGCCAGGCACTCCATTCACTCCGGCTCAGAAAATTAATCTAGGGGATGCCTTCTTATAATTTATTGCAGAAGAAGCTTGTATTAGGAGAGGGTTGAGGAGTGTGGGATACTTCAAAACACCAAGCACAACTTGCAGAGGACACCTCTCTATTAGTGGCAGTAGCACAAGGACAGGTTGACTAGGACAGTCTGTAGGTGCAGAGCGGAAGACCAAGCAGGATCATATAGCATGAGTAGTAAGTGCACTAGGACAGTCTATAGGCAACACAGCTTAAGACCAAGCAGAGACATTTGGCATGAGTAGTTGTGGACTAGGACAGTCTATAGGCAACACAGCTGAAGACCATGCAGGATTATATAGCATTAGTAGTTGTGGACTAGGACAGTCTATGGGTGCCTAGCTAAAGACCAAGCAGGATCATATAGCATGAGTAGTTGTGGACTAGGACAGTCTATGGGTGCAGAGCTGAAGACCAATCAGGATCATATAGCATGAGTAGTTGTGGACTAGGGCAGTATATGGGTGCACAGCTGAAAACCATAGCATCGTTAGTTTTGGACTAGGACATCCTATGGTTGCACAGCTGAAGGCTATGCAGGGTCATATAGCACAAGCAGTTGTGGACTAGGACAGTCTATGGGTGCACAGCTAAAGACCATGCAGGAACATATCACAAGGTTGTAGACTAAGAAGGTCTGAATTCTTGCAGGTGGTGACCACAAGTTTGCAGCACACATAGGCAGCAACCACAGCTGGAGACCATGGATAAACTGAAGCTCACCAGTCATAAAAGCTATATTACAGTTTCTATAAATGAAACAGGATCTCTGAATGGAGGGGGCAGAGCTATCAATCATTCTCCAATCGTATATCCTGTATCATTCATAGAAGCTGCAGTATGACTTCTCTGGAAGGTGGATCTGTCAGGAAAGGATGGGAATGTCTGGGCTTTCATGATGGGAGCCTGTGCCAGCCCCTAAGATGTATTAACCCCCACCACAGCAGAAGATTGGGGGATGCAGAATGAAGGAGGATAACTACTAGCAGAAAAGTAATCAGCACAAGGGATATATCCTACTGACAGTACGTTATGTCCCTGATTTTTTTCTGATATTTCTGTTTGTGTTCTTGGCTGCCCTTAGGTTTTAATGTGTTCCATCTTTCCTTCCATGTGTAGTTTCAGGCAGGCTTGTTATCCTTTCATCTAAGATACCAGAGCTGACGTTTGGTTAAATTTGCAAGGCTCAGGTTCATCTCAGGCAGCCTTATGAAGTCTATTGGACAAGATGGAGGAAGATTGATATAGGGAGGAGGATTGCTGGCCTTACATTAACAAGAACAACAATAATAATATTACCAACAAACATAAAAGCCAACAAAAATCCTGAATACCTCAAATGCAGATACAGTCCTGATCAAAAGTTTAAGACCACTTGAAAATAGCAAAAAATCATATTTTACATTGTTGGATCTTAACAAGGTTCCAAGTAGAGCTTCAACATGCAACAAGAAGAAACGAGAGTGAAAAAAACATTTTTGAGCATTCAATTTAAAGCGGATCTCCACTCTAAAGTGGAGTCCCGCTGATCGGCACCCTCCCCCCCTCCGGTGTCACATTTGACACCTTTCAGGGGGGAGGGGGGTGCAGATACCTGTCTACAGACAGGTATCTGCACCCACTTCCGGCCCTACGATACGGGCAAAGGACGGGTTTTTTCTCCGCTTCCCGTCCGTCCCCCGTTGTATGCTGGGAACACTCGGCTCCCAGCACACAGCGGGAGCCAATCGGCGGGCGCAGCGCGACTCGCGCATGCGCCGTAGGGAACCGGGCAATGAAGCCGGAGCGCTTCACTTCCTGGTTCCCTCACCGTGGATGGAGGGGGGAGCAGCAGGGTGACGAGCGATCGCTCGTCATCTGCTGCGATCGGCGCTGGACTCCAGGACAGGTAAGTGTCCTTATATTAAAAGTCAGCAGCTGCAGTATTTGTAGCTGCTGGCTTTTAATATATTTTTTTAGTGGCACATCCGCTTTAATGAAAACAACGAATAAACTGAAACAGGCTGTTTTTCAGCTGATCAAAAGTTTAGGACCACACCTCCAAAAAAAAAAACTAAACCCCCCTCAAAACAGAAATCCAACTTCCAAACATGAACTCAGTAATGAGTAGCTCCGCCGTTATTGGTTTCGGCATGCTTGATGCCTCGCGTTTCCATGAGGTGAGTGGGAACATTTCTCCGAGTGGTGAAGACAGCCGCACCAAGGCCATCTACTGTCTGGAACTGTTGTCCATTTTTGTAAAGTTCCCTTGCCATCCATCCCCAAAGGTTACCAATTGGATTTAGATCAGAAGAACACGCAGGATGGGCCAAAAGAGTGATGTTATTCTCCTGGAAGAAGTCCCTTGTCCTGCGGGCATTGTGTACTGTAGCGTTGTCCTGTTAAAAAACCCAGTCATTACCACACAGACGAGGGCCCTCAGTCATGAGGAATGCTCTCTGCAACATCTGGACATAGCCAACAGCCGTTTGACGCCCCTGCACTTCCTGAAGCTCCATTGTTCCACTGAAGGAAAAAGCACCCCAGACCATTATGGCACCCCTTCCACTGTGGCGCGTAGAAAACATCTCAGGTGGGATCTGCTTGTCATGCCAGTAACGTTGGAAACCATCAGGACTATCAAGGTTACACATTTTTCTCATCAGAGAATAAAACTTTCTTCCACCTTTTGAATGTTCCATGTTTGGTGCTCTCTTGCAAAGTCCAAACGAGCAGTTCTGTGGCGTTCAAGGAGACGAGGTTTTTGAAGACGTTTTTTGTTTTTGAAGCCCTTCAGTCTCAGATGCCGTCTGATGGTTATGGGGCTGCAGTCAGCACCAGTAAGGGCCGAGGATTTGGGTCGAGGATCGTCCAGTGTCTTGATGAGAGACCCTGTTTATGCAGTTCAGCAACCCGACCACATTCAAAAGGGAGAGTTTTTTTGTCTTTGCCATCTCAACGTGTTACTACCTGACAGAAAATGACAACCAATCCACATCTTTGCACAGATTTGGCCTTTTAAAGGCATGTGGTCCTAAACTTTTCATCAGCTGAAAAACAGCCTGTTTCAGTTTATTCGTTGTTTTCATTAAATTGAATGCTCAAAAAATGTTTTGTCTCACTCTCATTTCTTCTTGTTGCATGTTGAAGCTCTACTTGGAACCTTGTTAAGATCGAACAATGGAATATATGATTTTTTGCCATTTTTTCAAGTGGTCTTAAACTTTTGATCAGGACTGTATCACTGTGTGTAACCCCCCCCCAGTGTGTGGTCATATGACGCAATGACTAGTCTGAAAGGGAGGAGTAGATTTTCATTGGCTGCTGGTTCCAATCACATGACTGGCCCCTGTAGGATCTTGCAGTAAAAGTTTCTGCAGTAAAGACATTTCAGGATTTTGGGGACTTTTTATGACTGTAATGGATTGGGGTGGACGGGATATTAGAGGGGTCCTATTCCATTTTAGTACCATGTTACAGATCTCCCCATCTCTTTATCTCTCAGTTCCGGTATCAGATCCGATCCTGAATGTGAGGTGTCTCCAGAATGGCAGCACTGAGATCTCCTGCGGGGTGGAGAATGGGACTGACCCCTCTATCTACATGACTGTGAGTGGAGAATTGGAGGTATACAATGTCACAAGCTCAGAGTGGACAGTCCTTGTCACTGTACCTCCCGTGTCACCACCCGATTCCTGGAATATCAGCTGCTCAGCAAAGAATGACATCAGTGAGAGATCCACCAATCAGACACATGAAGCTTGTCCAGGTGAGTGATGTGTGTCCTGTTCCTACTGAGTCAAATCTATTATCTCTGTATATACCAGAGCAGTGTTCATCCTGTATACCGTGAACCCCAAAATAGAGCAAACACTGGTCAGATCCCCCGGGCTGGTCAGGAATAACTGGGATCCTGTGATGTCGTTCACCAAATATGGACATATCGATATATGGTAAATTACACCACCCAAGAGATCCTGTCCCTTTATATACAGACAGTCATGACCGAAATTGTTGGCACCCCAGGAATTTTTCCAGAAAATAAAGTATTCCTCACAGAAAAGTATTGCAGTAACACATGTTTTGCTATACACATGTTTATTCCCTTTGTGTGTATTGGAACAAAACAAAAAAAGGGAGAAATTGGACATAATGTTACACAAAACTCACACAAAAATGGGCTGGTCAAAATTCTTAACACCCTTTAAAAATTTTGGATAAATAAGATTGTTTCAAGCATGTGATGCTCCTTTAAACTCACCTGGGGCAAGTAACAGATGTGGGCAATATAAAAATCACACCTGAAAGCAGATAAAAGGAGAGAAGTTCACTAAAGCCTCGTGAAAGGTTAACCAGAGGACAACGGTCTGAAGGACCGTTGTCATAGGTTAACCGATGAAGCTGACTGATGGTCCGTCACGCCTACACACCATAGGTTAAATAACCGATCGTGTCAGAACGCGGTGACGTAAAACACAATGACGTGCTGAAAAAAACGAAGTTCAATGCTTCCAAGCATGCGTCGACTTGATTCTGAGCATGCGTGGATTTTTAACCGATGGTCGTGCCTACTAACGATCGGTTTGACCTATCGGTTAGGAATTCATAGGTTAATTTTAAAGCAAGTTGGCTTTTTTTTTTAACCTATGGTTAACTAACCTATGGGGCGCACACACGATCGGTTTTGACCAAAGAAAACGGTCCTTCAGACAGTTGTCCTCTGGTTAACCTATCGTGTGTACGAGGCCTAAGTCTTTGCATTGTGTGTCTGTGTGTGCCACACTAAGCAACAGAAAGAGGAGAAGAGAACTGTCTGAGGACTTGAGAACCCAAATTGTGGAAAAATATCAACAATCTCAAGGTTACAAGTCCATCTCCAGAGATCTAGATTTGCCTTTGTCCACAGTGCGCAAAATTATCAAGAAGTTTGCAACCCCCGGCACTGTAGATAATCTCTCTGGGCGTGGACGGAAGAGAAGAATTGATGAAAGGTTGCAACGCAGGATAGTCTGGATGGTGGATAAGCTGCCCCAAACAAGTTCCAAAGAAATTCAAGCTTTCCTGCAGGCTCAGGGAGCGTCAGTGTCAGCGCCAACTATCCGGTGACATTTAAATGAAAGGAAACGCTATGGCAGGAGACCCAGGAGGACCTCACTGCTGACACAGAGACATAAAAAAGCAAGACTACAGTTTGCCAAAATGTACTTGAGTAAGCTAAAATCCTTCTGTGAAAACGTCTTATGGACAGTTGAGACCAAGATAGAGCTTTTTGATAAAGCACATCACTCTACTGTTTACCAGAAACGGAATTAGGCCTACAAAGAAAAGAACACAGTACCTACAGTGAAATATGATGGAGGTTCAATGATGTTTTGGGGTTGTTTTGATGCCTCTGGCACTGGGTGCCTTGAATGTGTGCAAATCCAAAAGATTTTGGGGCGCACTGTAGAGCCCAGTGTCAGAAAGCTGGGTTTGCATCCGAGATCTTGGGTCTTCCAGCAGGACAATGACCCCAAAAAAACATCAAAAAACACCTTTAAATGGATGGGAACAAAGCGCTGGAGAGTTCTAAAGTGGCCAGCAATGAGTCCAGATCTAAATCTCATTGAACACCTGTGGAGAGATCTTAAAATTGCTGTTGGGAAAAGGCGCCCTTCCAATAAGAGAGACCTGGAGCAGTTTGCAAAGGAAGAGAGGTCCAAAATTCCGGGTGAGAGGTGTAAGAAGCTTATTGATGGTTATAGGAAGCCACTGATTTCAGTTATTTTTTTCCAAAGGGTGTGCAACCAAATATTAAGTTAAGGGTGCCAAGAATTTTGACCAGCCCATTTTTGGAGTTTTGTGACATTATGTCCAATGTGCTTTTTTCCCCCTCCCTTTTTCTTTGTTTTGTTCCAATACACACAAAGGGAATAAACATGTGTATAGCAAAACATGTGTTACTGCAACACTTTTCTGTGAGAAATACTTGATTTTCTGGAAAAAATCCTGGGGTGCCAACAATTTCGGCCTGTATGACTGTATATCAGCTGTCACCCACCAGAGCTTTTAGTACACTTTACAATTTGTTTGTTAATGAGTAGGGTACTAAGTACTCATTTACAAAGAGGGAAGGTGGCATCTGGGTGCCCTCTCATTTTTAAATGAGGCTTCTAAATTCCAGTACGCCTCCTGCCTGTAGACCCCCACAACCACCAGGCCAGGGTTGTGGGGAAGAGACTCTTGTCCTCATCAACATGTTGACAAGGTGCTTTGCCCGGGGGGTCGCTGCTGGCAAGGCACCCCCTCCCCCATGTTGAGAACACACAGTTTTTTTGGTTTTTACTATCCCTGGCTATTATATGGCTGGGGATCCTCTTCATCTTTAGCTCACATAACTGAAAATAAAGGGGCTCACCAACTACCCTTTTCACACCGGAGTCCACAGTATCTACAAAGTTTGTAATCCAAAAGAAATATGAAAACAGCTGAGCAGACTGCCCTAGAGAATCCAGTACAAAAACATATCACTTATCCAAAAATAATTCTATACAATTAACACACAGCAATATAGTTAAAAAAAAAACCTTACATAGAAAACTAAAGGAAAGAACATACAATGGTAAAAACCAGGGGTCTCCAAACTTTTCAAACAAAGGGCCAGTTTATTGTTCTTCAGCCTTTAGGAGGGCCGGCGGGGGCAGAAAAAGCCCTGGGCCCAGCATAGATGAGAATAAATATGGCCTCATAGTTTGCGATCAGTGGGATAAGGAGTAGTACCCCTATTAGTAGGAGTAATTGTATCTCATCATTGGTATCAGTGGAAGAAAAAGTACCCCCTTGTTGAAGTCAGTGTGATGAATAGTGCCTCATATCAGTGGGAGGAATAAAGCCCTGAGGGCCGGATAAAGGCTAGCCCTTGGGCCACAGTTTGGAGACCCCTGGTATAAACAAACCCACTATAACATAACCCACCATGCCGTATGTGGGACCCTGCTTATAGCTTATAGAGTTTAAACATAGAACATATACTATTGGTTGATGACTCTCTCACATGGTCATGTCCTCACCCAGCCCGCTGTCATTGTGTGACGATAATCTGACCTTCTTCTATTCTCCATGTTTACTGGGTGGGTTATTAAATAGCCGGCTATGTCCTTATCAAGACAACAAGAATCTCTGCCCTGTTATCAGAGTGACTGTCCTGTTATGCTGACACTGCTGTACTGAAGATCTGACCGGGTTTGATATATAATATTACTATTCTGTACAACTCTCTCATTGTACCCCATTATCTCCATTTCGAAGGTTGGTCTGGAATGTGGTCAGAATGGGGCCAGTACCTGCTTTATGGTGTGGTCGGTGTCCTCTGCACTGCGCTCCTCATCTTTATACTCACCAACCTGAGAAGGAGGAAGAATCGGAGTGAGAGGGGGACGAGGGAAGGGTGTCAGAGAGAGATGAAAATGGAACCAATTTACTACAATTTACGGAACTGAAACATCTCCCCAGATTGTCAGCCTGGAAATTGTATGAGAACAATAACACAGAGTATGTAAAGAAACTGGAACTCTGGCGACACTTACAGGGCCACCAACTTCTCCGTTTTCAGCTGATTCAGCAGGAATTGGTTGACATTTGGGCCATCCAGGGCCTGCTTGAGACTCTGGCTCAAAGTTGACAAGAGACTTGAAGGATTGGTGACCTTTGGTGGCTGTATCTGAATGTTTTCTTCTATTATTTCAGGTTAGTCGTCATGATATTCAACGGTTGTGTCTCCTCTTTTCTTTCTATATACAATATATTATTTTTTAAATACAGTTTTTGATTGTTTATTTTTAGCTGACAACCACCTTAGAAGCTATAGAAGAATTGTATTATTGATTAACATACATATTATTTTTTCCTTTGCATTATCAATATAATTTTTTTATAGCTTTAATATCAACTTCTGCTTGGGCCACACCTCCTTCCCCAAGGTCTCATTGGTACATCACCCTGATAATCCCCCACCTCATTGAGAATCATGAGCAAAGAAGAAGAGCTTTGAACGTCATGAGGAGACCAAAATTTCTACTAGGAGAAGAGAAATGAGTAACGCATTCAAATTGTTCTGACTGCAATTTACAAAGACTGGTAATTTGGGGGAATTCCCGCGCCAAAATAAATTTGTGGGTTATTTCATGCTATAAAAAAACTGTTATGAATAGAATAAAGTAAAGCCGCTCCCCTATGGAAATGGGAAGAAATTAAACCTCCTATTTAATGAATGAATAAAGTGGTAGGGGGCACTGATAAACAATAATATAAATAAGGTCACCGTATGCTAAACTGTGACTTTGATAAGTGGTGGGTGTAACACATAATAGATTTCCAAACAAGTGAAAATGGCAAAGGCAATAATAAATAGAATTACAACTAGAATGCTAATTGTAAATTGGATTGAAAAATTAAATAAAAACACACACAAACACTGTGCAGACACAACTATGTCCGCACAAAAAGTCCAAAAGAAAAGTGATAACTGAATGCCGTTTGTACGGCAGATAAGTATAAAGTCACAAATCCAAGTGGTGAAAATATCAATTGAAATTATTCCAACATTAATCTTCTTATTCAGTGTGTGCTCTTGAGTGCTCCTTCACCAGAGATCAACACCCCCCCAAACGTGCTCTTAATGGTAATGTGCTTACCAGAAATGGTGGACCTCTTTAATTAAAAAGATGGTCACATTCGCCTATGCAGGATAATGCCTGCAAACATATCATGCGTCACCAGTAGATACATATGAGTTAGCTTGTCCTCCAGAAGTTATAGATGGAACATGGAACAGAAAAGAACCTCCATAGTGCAACCGTTTTTTTATTGGTAAAAAATCAATTAAAAACATGGGCCAAGTGGCCACTTACATTAGAAAGTGCCCATCCCGGCACTGGGTCTGCAGGCCTGTCAGTGTACCGCGGAAACCTTCACTTTCATGTCGGTATTTGGCGTGCGTTCCACCGTCAGCTGGTTCCCTGCTGCAGGAAGCTGGATGGTTGGGCAATGCAGAAGAAACAGCGTGACCAGGCTGTAAGTGGCCACTTGGCCCATGTTTTTTATTGATTTTTTTACCAATAAAAAAACGGCTGCACTATGGAGGTTCTTTTCTGTTCCATGTTCCATCTATAACTTCTGGAGGACAAGCTAACTCATATCTATCTACTGGTGACGCATGATATGTATGCAGGCATTATCCTGCATAGGCGAATGTGACCATCTTTTTAATTAAAGAGGTCCACCATTTCTGGTAAGCGCATTACCATTAAGAGCACGTTTGGGGGGGTGTTGATCTCTGGTGAAGGAGCACTCAAGAGCACACATTGAATAAGAAGATTAATGTTGGAATAATTTCAATTGATATTTTCACCACTTGGATTTGTGACTTTATACTTATCTGCCATTCAAACAGCATTCAGTTATCACTTTACTTTTGGACTTTTTGTGCGGACATAGTTGTGTCTGCACAGTGTTTGTGTGTGTTTTTATAAAATTTTTCAATCCAATTTACAATTAGCATTCTAGTTGTAATTCTATTTATTATTGCCTTTGCCATTTTCACTTGTTTGGAAATCTATTATATGTTACACCCACCACTTATCAAAGTCACAGTTTAGCATACGGTGACCTTATTTATATTATTGTTGACCAGCGCCCCCTACCACTTTATTCAATTTACAAAGACTAGTGATAGAGAGTAAAAGAGTCCCTGTCCTCCTCCTCCTCCTCCAAGCTCTTCCATTTCCACCACCTCTATACCAGGTGACCTATCATCAGCCTCAAATGATAGGGATGAAAGTATTTCAAGGGCTGTCAGAGGTTTACCTTATGGCACCTCCAGCTGGGAAGTAGATTTTAATGGGAAGATGTAGGCTTAGGCTACAACTATGGTCCGATTCAGCCAACCATGTCTGCCCCCCGCTGCTGAAACTCAAAAAAAAGTATACCCCAGCCACCTTCTTGACAGCATTGCAATACCAGCTTGATAAAATTGCTGTCTTTACAGCTTCTGCCATTTCAGCTACTGGATATAGCCCTCTACCATCAATTTGTGACTTTTGCTCTACCACAATCCTATTGTTCCACTGCTGTTTCCCAGTATTAAAAATGAATTAATTTGTTTTGCTGGTTACATACTACATTGGCCATTCATGTTTGCATTCATTATTACATCGTATTGTCATTACAATTGGACAACTCTTTTTGGTTATTCGTGCTACTACTGGGTTGGGAATTTTTGCTTTTAAACAGGCTACATTGTGATGTTTTTTTTCATCGTTTGGGCCTACTTGAGTGATTGGCACCCTGAATTATTTTGATATACAGACATAGGGGCAGATCCACAAAAGAATTACGCCGGCGTATCTATTGAAACGCCGGCGTAATTTTAAATTTCCCGCGTCGTATCTTTGTTTTGTATCTTCAAAACAAGATACAACGGCATCTCGGGTCGATCCGACAGGCGTACGTCTTAGTACGCCGTCGGATCTAAGCTGCAATTTTTCGGCGGCCGCTAGGTGGCGCTTCCGTCGATTTCTGTGTCGAGTATGCAAATTAGCTAGTTACGCGATCCACGAACGTACGGCGCATTTTTTTTACGTCGTTTGCGTTCGGCTTTTTACGGCATATAGTTAAAGCTGCTGTTATGAGGCGTACTCAATGTTAAGGATGGCCGTACTTCCCGCCTAGAAATTTGAAATTTTAACGTCGTTTGCGTAAGTCGTTCGCGAATAGGGATTTGCCTAGAATGACGTCACCGTCGGAAGCATTGGCTTGTTCTGGGTTAATTTTGAGCATGCGCACTGGGATACCCCCACGGACGGCGCATGCACAGTTAAAAAAAAACGTTGTTTACGTCGGGTCACGACGTATTTACATAAAACACGCCCCCATCACAGCCATTTGAATTCCGCGCCATTACGCCGCCAAAGATACACTACGCCGCCGTAACTTACGGCGCGGATTCTTTGTGGATTAGAAAAAAAAAAAAAAAGTTACGGCGGCGTAGTGTATCTTAGATACGCTACGCCCGGCACATAAATGCGCCGCTGTACGTGAATCTACCCCATAATGTGGACTAATGTTTATTTCTTAAGTAGAAACTGCCTGATCTCACTCTCTACCTGTAAAAGTTATTGCATATGAAAAATGTTTAAAATCTGTGCTGATAGTTTGTACAACATTTGTCACTAAGAGAACACAATATTTTATTTTGTAATTAAAAATGGAGTCTGCCCGCTCTCTCCTTTTTTATTTTCTTCCTATATAAAATAATTTGATTTTGTGTGTTTGTATACACATTTTGATTGTAATATAACTTCTTACTGTTTCTACAATTAAATCCTCTTTGAAAGGATGAGATTATGTGAATCAAATATTTGTTATCCTTTATATAGTCTCTCAGATAATTTACAATGTAATACAAATTTTCTGGCTGAAACCTGAATGAATGTACAACCTCTGCTTCTAAAATTGCCTCCTATTAATAAAGATGAGATCCTGTGCAGCAAAGTAGTGTCATTTTAATATAGTGTCTGAGACAAATACCAGTCTCATTGATTATTTCTGGCTAAGATATGACTTTCCCCTATTTGTAGGGAGGCGGTCATGCTTACACTATTGTGCTATTTTATATATTTTTTTGTAAGTGAAACTTTTTTATTAAACTTGTATCTGTTTAGTGCACTATGAGCTTTTTTTCTACCTCGCTAACACACTTATTGTTAAACACTTCAAGCCGGTGTCTAATATGAATCCCAGTGACTGAGCATAGCTAGCTGAATTACCCTGGTGGACACACACACACACAACGTTCCTGTTGGAATTTCTTCACCAGTAGGGGGAGCCGGTGTTAAGCCTGTGTTCCAGCAAGTGATCATCAACAGCTGATTTTGTGGATAAACGTACATATAGATCTCTTTAGGATCTTTGGATCTGGCAATCCACCATCTATTTATTCCTCAGAATGGTGAAGTATTTATGGATATGTATGCACTGAACCTTTAATCTTGTATTGTTTTCGATGGACATTTTTATTGGATCTAGCAGTGAATTTACAGATGGACTATTTTTTTATACACAATTTTTTTGTTATTAACCACTTCAGCCCTGGAAGACTTTCCCCCCTTCCTGACCAGAGCACTTTTTACAATTTGGCACTGCGTCGCTTTAACTGACAATTGCGCGGTCATGCAATGCTGTACCCAAACTAAATTTGCATCCTTTTTTTTCCCACAAATAGAGCTTTCTTTTGGTGGTATTTGATCACTTCTGCAGTTTTTATTTTTTTGCGTAAACCAAAAAGAGCGGCAAACATATTTTTTTTTACTTTTTGCTATAATAAATATCCCAAAAATGTTTTTAAAAAACAGATTTCATCAGTTTAGGCCGGTATATATTCTTCTACATATTTTTTGTAAGAAAAATCTCAAAAAAGTGTATATTGATTGGTTTGCGCAAAAATTATAGCGTTTACAAACTATGGGAACGATTTATGGCATTTTTAAAAAAAAAACCTTCACCTTGCTGTTTGTTTTCCCCAGATGCCTACCCGAGTCCTCTCTCGGTCCAGCACTGTGGCCATCTACAGCGGCATTGTTCCCTCTCCTCGCTCTCAGAGGACAGACTGATAGCATTGGGAGCTATTTACTCCTGCTGCTGTCAATCCATCCAGTGAGAAGGGAATGTGGGGTGTGGCCAAGCCATAGATTCCTAATGGAGAACCCAACTGGGCAAATTCCACCATTACATGCAACATAGACTGTTATTTAACCCTTTATCAAAATACGTCACATACAGAATATAACGCCAGGAGGGCAGAGGAGAAATCGTCACTCCAGGTGAGCCGAGGAGATCCCACAGCAGGTAACCCTACAGGTGCTGGCCCGGCTCACTGGCAACGCTTTTTGTGGTTACCAAATTTTTTTCCCTCTGGTTACCTGTTTAGCTTGGATCCCTGCCCTGCAGCCTATCCATCTGTCCTCTTCCTGTCCTATTGGTTTCCTGTCCTTACCTATCTGCCGATCTCCTTGACAGACAAGGAAACTTGGAATAGAAAGCCGCACACCGCAAGGGGACACCAATAAAACGTCTCTATTGTAAGGCAGACAGATGCAGTCACAGGAAGGAATGGAAGGTTAACATGTTTCACACATCTTGTGCTTCGTCATAACCAGGGTATGAATAAGATGTGTGAAACATTAGCCTTCCATTCCTTCCTGTGACTGCATCTGTCTGCATTACAATAGAGACGTTGTATTGGTGTCCCCTTGCGGTGTGCGGCTTTCTATTCCAAGTTTCCTCATATAGAATATAACCACAGATCTAAGAGATATCATCATAACCATGTTCACTTCTGAATCTCCCCAGAGAGATCATTTGTTCATAATAATATGAAATCTCTAATTCAGAGTTTAACTGTTTTGGGATTTTGGTTTCCATTTAGAATAAAACATGTTAGGGGTGACTGTGTTTTGTTCTGCAACCCAACTAATATCGGTGTTATGGTCCTGGAACAAAATATTTTGCTAAATTGGAGGTTTTATTGGTCTTAATAGCTCTTAAATGGTCTCCTATCCTGTCATTGACCCATCTAGACGTCCCACCAACATATGAAATTCCACACACATTACAAGTCATAAGATGAACAATATTTCTTGTTTTACATTTCATATACTGGATAGCCAGATTTTCCCATGTCTGTCCTGAGGAGGTAGAACTAATCCACTTAGTGTCATTAGTACCGGTGATCTGCCGTGCAGGTTCCAGGTATCATGGAAGTTCCAGCGCATGCGCGAACTGATGCGCTGAGATGGTTCCAGCCATCGGGAAAGTTCCTTCAAGCACTGCGCAGGTGCAAACTTGCTGACGGAAATCCCCGAACGGCGGCCGGCATCCAGGGCGACGTGGATTTTGAGGTAAGTGGCCAGTCGGCCTCACGTCCTTGCTGCGCTCGGACGGCTCGCTTCGCTCGCTCGGCCTCCTGGCTCTTTTTTTAACATCCTCCAATCCACGGGGATGTTAAAGAATGAGCCTGGATGCCGGGCGAGGTTCGGGGATTTCCGTCGGGAAGTTTGCGCCTGCGCAGTCAGTGGAGGAACTTCCCCCATAGGGGAACATTGAGGACAAGTCACCGGCAAAGCATGGACACTTTTAGTCACCATATTTAACCACTTTCTGCCCATGCTATAACCAAAAGATGGCTACAGAGCAGGCTCACATTGCTGGGAGGGCATCTATGGACGTCCTTCCGTGATCGCTATTTCTGCGCACCCACTGAGATGTGCATTGGCATGCATCTGTGATTGTCGTGTCCTTAGGACACAGCTGATCACAGATTGTGGTAAAATAGCCAATCACAGAGCTCTTTATCATGTGACCAGCTGGGTCCAAGCATGTGAGGAGAGGAGAGCCGATAACCGGCAAATCCACATAGTGTCCTGATTACCAGTGCAGTCCCAACAGTGCCCACAAGTACTGCCAATCTGTGCCAATCAAAGTCCATCAGTGATGCCTATTAGTGCCACTTATCAATGCCCATCAGTGCTGCCTATCATTGCCCATCAGTGCCACATATCAGTGCCACCTCATTAGTACCCATCAGTGAAGGAGAAAAGCTATTTATTTAGAATCTAGGGGCCAGATTCAGCAATAGATACGACGGCGGATCTCCTGATCCGTCGTTGTATCTGTGAGACCCGACGGTCGGATCTGTGCGACTGATTCATAAGAATCAGTTCCGCATAGATCTCCCTTAGATCCGACTGGTGTAAGTGACTTACACCAGTCGAATCTTAGGCTGTAATCTCCCGCCGGCCGCTAGGTGTCGTCGCTTTTTTTAAAACGTTGCATATGCAAATGAGGAGAACCACCGATTCACGTCCGTACGCCCGCCCGTCGCTCTTTTTCAACGTCGTTTGCGTTCGGCTTTTTCCGGCGGATAGCTACCCCTGCTATATGAGGGGCAGCTAATGTTAAGTATGGCCGACGTTCCCGCACCGATTTTTTAATTTGTTACGTCGTTTGCGTAAGTACGTCGGGAATACGGATGGCCGTAAGTAACCTAGCCGCCGAAAACAATGACGTCCTAGCGACGTCATTTGGAGCATGCGCACTGGGCTTTTTCGCCGGCGGCGCATGCGCAGTTAAATCGGCACGGGAACGCGCCTGATTTAAATTGTACACTCCCCCTAGCCGCGGAATTTGCATTCCGCCGGGGGGAGTTAGGATCCGACGGTGCAATTTGCGAGGTAAGTGCTTTATGAATCATGCACTAGCCTCGCTAAATTGCACCGGCGGAATGTAAAACAGGTAGATCTGGCGGATCTAAAGATCCGCTGAGCTACATGAATCTGGCCCTAGGACTCTAAGGCCCCGTACACACGACTGAACATGTCTGCTGAAACTGGTCCGCGGACCAGTTTCAGCAGACATATTCGGTCGTGTGTACGGCCGATCAGACAGGATTCCAGCGTACATTTGCCCGCCAGACCGTTTTCGAGCGGGCAAATGTTTCTAAACTTGCTTAGAAACATGCCCGCTGGAATCCTGTCCGTCGGACATGTTCGGTCGTCTGTACAGACTTACCGTACATGTCCGAGCGGCCGAGCGGCCGCCATCCCTCACATGCGTCGAAGCCTCGTCACCGCGTATCGTGTACGCGCGGATTTCTGTATGATGGTGTGTACAGCCATCATACAGAAATCTCAGGGCGGGCATGTCCGCTGAAAACGGTCCGGCGGACCGTTTTCATCGTACATGTTTGCCCGTGTGTACGAGGCATAAGAAAAACTTTTTGTTTTTCAAAATTTCCTGTATTTTTTTATTTCTTTAGCAAAAAAATTGAAAACCCCAGTGGTGATTAGTAGTAAAAAAATAATAATTCATAAAAATGCAATAAAACTATCCCCTATTTTGTAAACGCTATAAATTTTGCGCAAACCAACCGATAAACGCTTATTGCGATTTTTTTTACCAAAAATATGTAGAAGAATACGTATCGGCCTAAACTGAGGAAAACATTTTTTTTTATATATTTTTGGGGGATATTTATTACAGCAAAAAGTAAAAAATATTAAATTTTTTTCAAAATTGTCGCTCTATTTTTGTTTATAGCCAAAAAATAAAAGCCGCAGAGGTGATCAAATACCACCAAAAGAAAGCTCTATTTGTGGGAAAAAAAGGACGCCAATTTTGTTTGGGAGCCACGTCGCACGACCGCGCAGCGACGCAGTGCCGAATCGCTAAAAGGGGCAAGGTCCTTTAGCTGCAATTTGGTCCGGGTCTTAAGTGGTTAAATACCACCAAAAGAAAGCTCTATCTTTCCCCAAAATATGAAAAAAAAATGTCATATGGGTACAGCGTTGCATGACTGCGCAATTGTCCTTCAAAGTGAGAGAGCGCTGAAAGCTGAAAACTGGCAAGTGGTTAAACCTGTCCTTATATCTCAGCCTTGTGTAGTGCTTCAGGAACCTCAACTAAACTTGGTGATATTTGGTTGCTGAGGGCGATAGCTTTCCACACAACCACTTTGACACCATTTGAAATGACATTAAGGTACCCTGGGCCCCCAAGCTGTTTTTTTTTTACATTTTGGCGTGGGATTTCCCTTAAAATCGATACCAGACCCGAAGGGCCTTGGGGGCAACGGCAATTAAACCACGAGACATTTTAAATGGGATTTGACTTTTTTTTTCTTTAGAAATTTAATTTTTGACGCAGCTTTATATGTTTTATACATGCACAGATGCGCCACTTTACAAGTACATTAAGGGGGGGACCCCCCTGACACTATATTTAAAGAAAATTTTAATTTTCATTGTTGCAATTTAAGCATAATTAAAATTACTGCTCCTGTAAAATGATTGTTTTAAAAAAAATGATGATACATGTCCCCCAGGGCAGTACTTGGACCCCCATACCCCTTTTATGGCAAATTGCTTGCATATAAGCCTTGAAAATGGACACTTTTTATTTTTCCTGTTCGGCTCCTATAGACTTCAATGGGGTTCGCCGTTCGGGTTAGAACATTTCCCCTGTTCGGGAGTTCTGCTGCGTACCGAACAGAGGGGTGTTTGGCCCATCCCTACTATTGGCTATGTTAGGATTCTCTGCCAGTGATCTCAGTGCTTGTCTCTCTAATGGTTTTAGATGATCTTGTTTAGAAGAGATATAATTGGAAATTGTAACGAAATGGCCCTTTGAAGGATGGTGGGTGCCATCTTCACTAATGACTCTTGGGTCTAGGGTCATCCTATGCCCCTTTTGGGCATAGGGTGACTGAGAACTGATATCTCTGATTACATGAGCTGGGACATTAATGATAATTCATATTGCAGGATATCCTGAGATAATACAAGTTGGTTATTCTGACCCCACCAGGTCAATAGGACAGTATTCATTTATGTGGGGACACATGCTTTTGAGGTGTTAATTGAGTCTGCTCCTAGAGATTCCATTGTGTGATGCTAATACTGTTTTGTGTGTGGATTGAAACTGAGAGTCAGCCTGGCTGGCTATTATGGGATGTTAAAGTATCTTGCTGTGATTACATTTTGTGTCCATTGTACTAATTAAGTCTGAAAGGTCAGATGTCTCCTATAAGGGGTAGGGAATTAGTATGTCAATTATGTTTAGTAAAGGAATGTGTTTTGTGTTACAGGTGAGGGGAACTTGTTGCAGAGCCAGACCGTCTGGGTAATGAGTAGTAATTAACTCACCTGAATGTCATTATCTAAAAGAATGTGATTGAAGCCCCATTGTGTAATGTGTGGGTGGAGTGTGTCTTTGTTCCTTTGATTACTGTAACATGTTTGTACTGTATATAAGAAAGCTAAGGTACCATTAAAGGTTCATTCATTCATTTGAAACCAGAAAGAACAGAGCTTGTGTCTCGTCTTAATTCTAGGGGAATTCTTATGGAATGGATCGTGTCTGTTGGATGGTTGGAGTGTCGGATAAGCTGTCGTGGTTGATGGAATGGAAATCGTAAACGGTGGTGACCGTTACAGAAGTGTTTTTGGATAAATCAATATTCCTCTAGAAGACATTCATCAGTCATCCTCTGTATTGTATCGGGTAGAAATCAGAACAATGCCTCATAGATATTGTTCTCTATACTTATTGGCATCATTAACACTTTTGCTGCCACAACCGGAATTGTTGTATAATTTTTAACCACTTAAGGACCGCCTCCTGCACATTTACGTCGGCAAAATGGCACGGCTGGGCACAGGCACGTACCTGTACGTTGCCTTTAAGAGCCCAGCCGTGGGTCGTACACGCGCAACCTGATCACCGTGGGCCACGCCCACCGGATCACCGCCGGTGTCCTGCGATCGGTCGCAGTAGCTGAAGAACGGGGAGAGGTGAGTGTAAACACACCTTCCCCGTTCTTCACTGTGTCAGTGACACTGATCGTCTGTTCCCTGATATAGGGAACGACGATCAGTGACATCACGCCTACAGCCACACCCCCCTACAGTAAGAATCACTCCCTTAGGGCACACATAACCTCTTAGCACTGAACTAGTGGTTAACCCCTTCACTGCCATTGTCATTTTCACAGTAATCAGTGCATTTTTATAGCACTTTTCGTCCCAAAAATGTGTCAAAATTGTCCGACGTGTCCGCCATAATGTCGCAGTCACGAAAAAAATCTCTGATCGCCGCCATTAGTAGTAAAACATTTTTTTTAAATAAAAATGCCATAAAACTATCCCCTATTTTGTAAACGCTATAACTTTTGCGAAAACCAATCAATAAACGCTTATTGAAATTTTTTTCTTTTTACCAAAAATATGTAGAAGAATACGTATCGGCCTAAACTGAGGAAAAAAAAAATAATTTTATATATTTTTGGGGGATAATTATTATAGCAAAAAGTAAAAAATATAGAATTTTTTCAAAATTGTCGTTCTATTTTTGTTTATAGCGAAAAAAAAAAAAAAAACGCAGAGGTGATCAAATACCACCAAAAGAAAGCTCTATTTGTGTGAAAAAAGGGCACAAATTGTGTTTGGGAGCCACGTCGCACGACCGCGCAATTGTCAGTTAAAGTGACGCAGTGCCAAATAGCAAAAACTGGCCAGGTCCTTTACCTGCATAATGGCCAGGGTCTTAAGTGGTTAAATGAGCTGTTGAGGCCATGAGCATTAAGAGAGATCACTTTAATGGTCATGGTAAACTAGAGTCAGTGCTAGATGTGATTCAATGCAACTAATAATAGAGTGCAGCTCCTGCTTTTACCTGAAGATGACAGCAAAGGATAGGGGATGGATTGCTGGAAGTTGAAAATTCTGTGTAAGTCTGTGTGTTCTGAAGTCATAGGCCCGGATTCACAGAGAGCGGGCGCACATTACGCCGCCGTAGCACAAATAATATACGCTACGCCAACGCAGCACAGAGAGGCAAGCATGGAATTCACCAAGCCAGTGCTCCCAATGCTGCGCTGGGTTTCGAAGGCGTACGCCGCATAGGTGGAAGTGGGCGTGAGCCATGCAAATGAGGCGTGACCCCATGCAAATGATGGGCCGAGTGCCAGACAGATACGTATAACGAACTGCGCATGCACCGAGACGTGAACGCATCCCCCTGCGCATGCTCACAACCACGTCGGAACAACTGCCTAAGATACGCCGGATCTCTGCATACAGCGTGAAAGTAACCTACGCCCAGCCAGACACGTCCAACGTAAAATACGCCGGCTTGTGTTCCCTGGTAGAGACCTTTGTATGTCTGCTGCTGGGTTACACCTTCTTTATGTGGAATAAATTTACGCCGGACGTACAACTTACGTGCACGTATGTTCGCGAATCGCCTTATTTCACTCATTTGCATATTTGAATGGGTAATCAATGGGAGCGCCACCGTGCGTCCAGCCTAAATGTGCGCCCACCCTACGCCGGTGTAGGCAAGTTACGTCGGCGGGATGAAGCCTATTTTTAGGCGAATCTTAGTTTGTGGGTCCGGCGCACAGATACGACGGCGCACAGTTGCACTTATGTTGGCGTATCTTGTTATAGGTCAGCGTAAGTGCTTTGTGAGTCCTCTGCACAGTGTGCACCTAAAGCTATGTGAATACAATTGCTGTTGTTCTCATATTAATACCACAGGCGGTGGCTGATCAGCAAGTATTCTCACTTGGTGTACTGTGTCCTCTGCACAGTGTGCATGTAAAGCTATGTGAATACATTTGCTGGTGTTCTAAGATTAATACCACAGGCAGGGATCTGCAAGTATTTTCACGTGGTGTACTGTGTCCTCTGCACAGTGTGCATGTAAAGCTATGTGAATACATTTGCTGGTGTTCTCAGATTAATACCACAGGCAGGGATCAGCAGGTATTTTCAGTATTTGTGCAGCTACATCTACCTGCAGGCCATTAGTATGTCTGGAAGGACAACAAGGAGAGGTAGAGTGTCACTAGCCGATAAAAGAGGGCAAGCAGGCCCTGCGTCTAGAGGCAACAGTGCCGGTCGTGGACATGGTGCATCCTCATCAGCACGTGGCCGTTGGACACGCTCATCCTTTTTTCCTCAGCTGGCCGTGTTGAGCCGTAACATGCAGAAGACTTGGTAGAGTGGATGACCAAGCCGTCCTCATCCTCCTCATTCTCTCTCACCCAGGCTCAGGGTACTTTGTCTGGCAAAGCAGCTGCCAATGCGCCCTCTTCCCTCTGCTCAACGGCATCGGTCACTCCTTCCCTAGTCCCACCATGTCCTGAGGAGTCCCCCGAACTGTTTGAACACAGTGTTGGGTACATGCTGCAGGAAGATGCGCAGCATTTTGAAGGCTCCGATGATGGTACACAGCTAGAGGAAGGCAGTAACGTGAGCCCAGAGAGAGGGGGTGCCCAAGAAGGACAGCAATCTGGCAGTCATGTTCCCCCAGCTGCAGCATACTGCCAGGTTTTCTACAGTGATGAGGAGGGAGGGGATGAGGTCACTGACTTCACGTGGGTGCCTGATAGGAGAGAGGAGGAGGAGGCACATCTCCAATGAGGTAGGATGCCCTCCAGGGGCCAGCTTAAGGGCAGCACACCGACTGCATCACACCGCAGAGCTCCGCATGTGCAGGGCACTGGTCCAGGGTGGGGAAATCATGCATTTGTTCAATTAACTCTTTTGTACTGTCCTGTGAAGTGTCATGACCCCCCCCCCAGCTCACCTGGATATCTGGGCTCCGTCAAGCATTTCTGTGATGCCTTATGTGGGCTCTGTACAGGGGATGCACCTGGTGAAGATCTGCTCCTATTCCCTTGGGAATGATGCCTGGTACTGGCAGTCATTCCTGGAGGGTCCTCTGCCGCCTCTGCCTCGCCACGATTCCAAGGCCGCGTCGCCATTTTTAGGCCCGCCAGTGTCGGCTAGGCCAAAAAGATCTGTCAGCTTTTTTGGGCCCCACTTCCCACTTTTCTTTTGTACATATTGATGGCGGGTGATAGCTGTGTGGTTGGGCAGTCGATATCGCCTCACGATGCTGTGCGGTGTTGTTTCTAATTGCTGGATTGCCCTGGATTCTCATTAAGCTCTCTCCTCCAGCTGTCATCACTTTGGCTGCCGGCCACGCCCAGGGCTGTCTTAATAACATCATGGGCCCCTGGGCAAAGTAATGCTCTGGGGCCCCCACAATGGAGACAGTGCAGGTAAACAGACATCAAGCAGGTAGGAGGCAGACAAGCGGAGCTTACCCTTTTGGGTGGAGCTCCGCATTAACTACATGAACAATCATTCTGTACAGCAAAGAAACAGAGGGGAAAATACTACATACATAAAGTAACAAAGCTGTCCTGTGCATATAATATATCTGCTAGATTGATGCCTCCCCAGCACTCTGACCCCTCTACACCCCAGATATCCCCCCAGCACTCTCACCCCTCTAAACCCCAGATATCCCCCCAACACTCTGACCCCTCTATACCCCAGATATCCCCCCAGCACTCTGACCCCTCTATACCCCAGATACCCCCCAGCACTCTGACCCCTCTATACCCCAGATATCCCCCCAGCACTCGGACCTTCTCTATACCACAGATTTCCCCCCAGCACTCTGACCCCTCTACACCCCAGATATCCCCCCCAGCACTCTGACCCCTCTACACCCCAGATATTTCCCCAGCACTCTGACCCCTCTATGCCCTAGATATCCCCCCAGCACTCGGACCCCCTCTACATACCAGATATCCCCCCAGTACTCGGACCCCCTCTATACCCCAGATTTCCCCCCAGCACTCTGATCCCTCTACATCACAGATATCCCCCCAGTACTCTGATCCCTCTACACCCCAGATATACCCCCAGCACTCTGACCCCTCTACACCCCAGATATCTCCCCGAGCACTCTGACCCCTCTACATCCCAGATACCCCTTCAGTGCGGGGTCAGAACTTCACTGGCGCTCCGGCCCTTCCCTTTCCTGCTGGCTGTGAAATAATAGGTATCATTCTGCACAGCACGACGCACCGCTGCCAGCCTACCTCCCCTGTGTATCCATCACTCTCAGTGCCATCACGGGGCCCCCAACTTTGGGGCAGCGTGGGCTCAAGGACCAGCTGCTTTTGGGAAAGTGCAGGGCCCCCCATGCCCAGGTGTGCCCTCTCATTGAGACAGCCCAAGCCACGCCCCCAGATTTTTTTTGGAATGGAAATTATTCAAATTGGGTTGCTATTGTTATATGTGAGCTGATAAATGATGTAAAAGTGAACTAAATTGATACACATGCCATTTAATTAATGGCACAGTATGGCATTACTGATGCTGTAATCATAATGGTCTGTAAAACCATTTACAGCTTAATGTGGTGCAAAAATCAAAAGTCATATATGACTGAGCACAAGATGTGTGAAACATTAACCTTCCGTTCCTTCCTGTGACTGCATCTGTCTGCATTACAATAGAGACGTTTTATTGGTGTCCCCTTGCGGTGTGCGGCTTCCTATAACAAGTTTCCTCATATAGAATATAACCACAGATCTTTTTTTTTTTCCTCCACTTCAGACTCAACCAGAAAGGACAATGAGACTTGCTCACGGTTCAATTGGCCCTTGCATCTCTTCTAAGGTTTCGCATCATAAGGGGTTTATCCTTAATTCTTCTCTTTTCCTTTTTTTTTCTTTTTTTTTACTTATTTCCTTCATTCGTTATATTTTTTTTCTTACTACAAGACAGGGGTTATTAATACATCTATGTCTCCGTGGAGAGTAATTCCCTTTCCCCCTCCCCAACCCACATTCCCTCCCCCACTGACCTCTTATGCGTTAACTCCTGCTTTCCGGCTTCTCTATCTACCGCAATATTACCTCTTACAGTAATGTCACCTCATATCTCCAGCTTATATAGCTCTAAACTTTAGACATTAGACCTTAGGCACCCATCACTTCTGCGTATCTCATTGTGTCCTTAAACCCTTTCCAATTCTCCCATTTCTCTTTGAAATCCGCCCAATTCTCTTCATCTCTATATCTTAGGTATTCCAAATTATAGATTCCCTCAACTCTGTTGCACCACCCTCTCAAGGATGGACTTTCCCGTTCTTGCCAGTTGCGGGCTATTTGGTTCTTTGCCGCGTTTACAAGTTGTGGAGTTAATGTTTTCAAGTACTGTTTGGTTGGGGTTCGGGACCCATGAAACACGCATGCCCAAGGGTCGTCCGGGAGTTCCTCATTTGTTATTTCTCTAATTTTTTGTCTAATCTCCCCCCAATATTTTCGAATTTTTGGACAGGTCCACCAAATATGGGCCATGGATCCCACTTCATCACACCCTCTCCAACATAACTGTGAGGTAGTTCCTAAGAACTTATGTACTTTATCTGGGGTAAGGTACCAGCGTACTAAACATTTATAATTCAGTTCCATAGTATCATTGTTAATTGATGTCGCGTGAACTCTCGTTATTATCTGGCTGATCTCCATCTCGTTTACGCATGATCCCAATTTCTCCTCCCATTTCTTGATGTATGGCGTGACGTGCTGTAATCTTGATTCTTTCAAGATCTGGTAAATCTTAGATATCGTCCCCTTTTCGGTCTTTCCCTCGCATCATTTTTCGAAAGGCCGAAGATTTAACTCTGATCTTACCGGTTGGGGAAGACAATCGAAGAAATTTTTTAGTTGCACGTACCGCCACTCATCTATCGAAATCATTTCCTTTTTATTTTTTAGTTCCTGGATTGTTAACAACCTGTTTGGCTTCATAACGTCTTTTAATTGAAGATTATCTTGCAATATCCATTTGCCGAATCTTTTTTTCTTCCTGGTGGAAAGAATGTTGTGTCAGCTAACGGTATAAGAGGTGAATTATACTCCCATTTTTCTTTCTTGTGCAATTGAGCCCATAATTTTAATGCGTGCTTCGTGATATAGTGAGCTTCCGGGCTAATTTCTCTATACTGTGCCGGGACCCAAATACATTTTTTCAGTGCTATTTTACTCATTGTAGTTTCCAAATTGACCCATCTTTTTTCTATATTATTTTAAGCCCAGTCGATTATATGTGATAATGCTATCGCATAGTGATATTTTCTTATGTCAGGTGCCCCTAGCCCCCCTTGTGATTTATCTTTAGTCAGTAAACTAAATTTAATACATGTTTTTTTCCCTCTCCAGATGAATTTTATAAACATTGATTGTCATTTTTTGAAATATGGTTGTGGAATTGAGATTGGCAGCATCTGGATTTTGTACGTTATCTTAGGTAAGATTATCATTTTCAAAATATTTATTCTTCTGCTCCAGGACAATTGACCTGGTGCAATTCTTTTTAGTTCAGCTTTGACCTCATTTAACAATGGGATAAAGTTTATCTTATATAAATCCTCCATGGAAGTTGCCAACCTGATTCCTAAATATTTGAGGCCCCGTACACACGACCGAGAAACTCTACGGGCAAAACACATAGTTTTGCTCGTCGAGTTCCTTGTTCGGCTGTTAGAAAACTCTTCGAGCCAAATTTTCCCATTGCCCAACGAGGAAATAGAGAACATGCTCTCTATTTGGCTCGACGAGTTTCCCGACGGGTTTCTCGGCGAAAAGTGTACACGCGACCGGTTTTCTCGGCAGAATACGTCTCCCATCGAGTTTCTTGCTGGATTCTGCCGAGAAAACCGGTCACGTGTACGGGGCCTGAGATCTTTTTTCCAGGTAAACGGGAAATCTTCCTGTAAAGCGCCTCTTTCTTTTTTAGAGATATTTATACCCAGAATTTCAGATTTCGCTGGATTTATCTTAAAATTGGATATTCTACCATAGTCTTTGATTGTTTCCATTAGGTTAGACAAGGTTGTCCTAGGATTTGTTACAAAAAACAATATGTCATCCGCAAAAGCGGCTATTTTGTGTTCTTCACCTCCTAGTTTTATCCCCTTGATATCCGTATTTCACCTTATCCCCCTTAACAGGGGTTCTAGTGCAAGGGTGAACAGCAATGGTGAAAGGGGGCATCCCTGTCGGGTACCATTTTTTATTTCAAATGTTTCAGATATAGTCCCATGGACCTTAATTTTCGCTGTGGGTCTATTGTATAGTGATCTTATCCATCCTCTCATTCTGGGTCCCACCTCTATTGCCTCTAGTGTATACTGCATGAAGCCCCAGTCTACCCTGTCAAAAGCCTTCTCGGCGTCAATTGACAGGAGTAGTCCTGGGGCTCCGCTTTTTTTGATTTCCTCCATCACCAGGAGGGATCTAATTCCATTATCTCTTCCTTCTCTGCCTGTAATGAATCCAACTTGGTCCGAATGGACCACGTCCCTCATTACTTTTTCCATTCTGTTAGCGAGGGTTTTTGCGAAGAGTTTTAGATCGATATTAAGGAGCGAAATATGTCTATAACTGGAACATAAGGAATTATCCTTACCCTCTTTAGGGATTACTGTTATTAAAGCTACTAACATCTCTTGCCTCATCTCCCATTTTTCTCCAATCCCATTGAATTAGGAACATAGTTTTGGTGTTAGTATGTCTGAGAATATAGTACAAAGTAGTTAAGCCGTCTAGGCCGGGGCTTTTCTCATTAGGTAGTTCTTGGATAGTTTTACTTATTTCGTCTTCTGATATGGGAGCTTTGAGAATATTGAGATTTTCTTCTGAGATTTTATTTAAATCCAATTCCCTCAGATATGTTTTAATTTTCTCCTCTTTTTGTTTTACCTCTTCATTTGTGCTATTCTTATTAATTGCATATAGTTTCTCATAAAACGCCTGGAAATTATTTAATGTATCTGATGTCTTATATGTTATTTCTCCGGTGTTTGAATTCTCTCAATATAATTTGCTGTTTTTTTTTTTACTAAATTTGCCACATTTTTCACCGTCTTGTTACCCCATTGGTACCTCTCCTTCTTAACCAAACTTAGGGCTATTCGAGTTTCCTGTTCAATTAGTCCTCTCATTTCTTCTATCTTATTATTGAGAGTAATTAAAAGATCTCTCTCTCCTGTCTCTTTGTGTAATTTTTCTATGTGAATAATTTCTTCAGTTAGGTTTATTTTTTTCTCATTGTTTTTTTTTTTTTTTAGCTCCCTCTTTAATCAGGATACCCCTGATGTAAACTTTGTGGGTTTCCCAGATTATCGCCTCAGACATTCCTTCTGTACTATTTTCAATAAAAAACTGTTCTAATTCCTTCCTTAAGCTCTTCTCTATCTCTTTGTCTAATATACCGTATTTATCGGCATATACCACGCACAGGACATGACCGCGAGAGGAGTTGAGCCTGCCCAACTATACCCGAGTGTTCTGCGCTCGGTATATGCTGGCGCAGTGGTTCAAACTCAGCGCGGGAAGCGGGGATCGAGCGGGGAGGACATCACAATGGCCGCAGAAGGATGCCGGACCAGACGAGGACACAACCGAAGCCGCAGACGGAATCTGGACCCGACGAGGCCGCCTATGGATGCCGCGCAAGACACTAAAACTATAAGTACGAAAATGTTTTTTTTTTTACAGGAATGCGGGTCCACATTAGGGGTGCGCGCTATACGCCGGAGCGTGCAATACCCCGATAAATACGGTAAGTTCTTCATTGAGCCTCCAGATATTTTTCCTATTTTCCCTCTCTCCTATTTTCAGTTGGAGAGTGATTGGTGCATGGTCAGAGAATGTAGTAATTCCTATCTTTGTATCTTCCACTGCCTCGAGTAACCTAAAAAAAAAAACAATTCTTGTGTAGGTCCCGTGCACAGGGGAGCGGAATGTGTAGTCTCTTTGTCTTATATGTTGCGATCTCCATACATCTATTAGTTGATGTTGAAACATCTTCTTTTTTAATTTATTCCTCTGACTCACACCGGTACCCTGTGCAAGCGACGTACTATCTAGTTTAGGATCTAGACAAAGGTTAAAATCCCCTCCCACGATGACCACTCCTGTCCTAAAATTCATGAACTCCTCTATAATTCCCGCCATGTATTGAGCGGATTTTTTATTTGGACCGTAGACATTCGCAAGTGAGATCTCTACACCGTTCAGGTTCCCTCTTAGGAATAGGAAGCGACCTTCTGGGTCTGCCCTCTCTTCCTTCAAGGTGAACCGAACACTCTTAGCGAACCCTATAGCCACACCTTTGCACGGCTAATTGGGGAGTCCGCATAATACCACTGTGGGAACTCGTCTGAAGCAATTCCGCTCTTGGCGTGCATATTCACATGAGTTTCTTGCAGAAGGATCACATCGGCTTTTAGGAAACGTAATTCTCGCATAATATTTGCCTTTTTGATTGGCGCATTCAATCCAAGGACATTATAAGATATAATATTCATTTCTGACATCCAGAGTTACGTGGTTATGACATCTCTTAGATCTGTGAGTAAACTGTAAAATGTAAAATGTAACTGTGCTCCGCAATCCCCGTGTACTGTCTCCCATGTCTTGTGAGTAGAAGGGGAGCAGTAGAAGAAGGAACAGTTGTGATTACAACCACTATATTACAAACATTACAAACAAACGTTTAAATGTGTTAAAAAATGCCTAAAATGCTAAAAAAAGGCCTGGAAGCCACAGCGTTGAGTAGCACAGCGACTTGTCCGCTCGGCCGAAAGCCCTCGCATGCGTCGAAGTGATTCAACGCATGCGTGGAAGCATTGACCTTCCAGGGTCGCGCACGTCACCGCGTCATCGTCGCGGCGACGGCGCGGCCACGTCACCGCGTATCCTGATCCGCTCGTCTGTACGGGGCCTTAGAGAAGAAAAGAAAGGATATATGTTTTTCTCCTCCTTTTTTCCTGGGCATTAAGCTTTAGACATCCGGCACCAAGCACCATTCACCAGTCGCTGTGCTACTCAACGCTGTGGCTTCCAGGCCTTTTTTTAGCATTTTAGGCATTTTTTAACACATGTAAACGTTTGTTTGTAATGTTTGTAATATAGTGGTTGTAATCACAACT
Organism: Rana temporaria; assembly: GCF_905171775.1. Taxonomy (NCBI): domain Eukaryota; kingdom Metazoa; phylum Chordata; class Amphibia; order Anura; family Ranidae; genus Rana; species Rana temporaria. The sequence continues at coordinate 540,214,968 of NC_053490.1, read as the reverse complement.
GTTCCTTCTTCTACTGCTCCCCTGCTACTCACAAGACATGGGAGACAGTACACAGGGATTGCGGAGCACAGTTACATTTTACATTTTACAGTTTACTCACAGATCTAAGAGATGTCATAACCATGTTCACTTCTGAATCTCCCCAGAGATAACAATATGAAATCTCTAATTCAGAGTTTAACTGAATACCTCTGTCATGTTGGGGTGACTGTGTGTTGTACTGAAACCCAACCAATATCGGTGTTGTGGTCCTGGAACAAAATATTTGGCTAAATTGGAGGATTTATTAGTATTAAAGGCATTTAAATGGTCTCCTATCCTGTCATTGACCCATCTAGATGTCCTACCAACATATGAACTTTCCACACACATTACAAGTCATAAGATGAACAATACAGTGGAACCTCAGATTGCGAGTAAAGCGGTTTACCACTGTTGTCACAAGACAAGCAGGATTCAAGCTGCTGGGGTGCAGTACCGCATTTGGTCAGAGGTGCAGGGGTGTCGGTGACGCTCGGAGACACACGGTTCTCTAAAGTGTCTTTGGCACCTACACACCTTTGGCCACTTACAGTACTACATACACCAGCAGTCACTGTGGAACAAATTATCTGAGTTTCCATTGATTCCTATGGGGAAACTCGCTTTGATAAACAAGTGCTTTGGATTACAAGCATGCATCTGGAACGGATTATGCTCATAATCCAAGGTTCCACTGTATATCTTGTTTTACATTTCATATATTGTATAAGCAGTTTTCCAATTTCTGTCCTGAGGAGGTAGAACTAATCCATTTAGTGTCATTTAACCACATAACGACCAGCGCATGCAAATATACGTGCCTCGTGAGTATGCTCGCGGATCCCGGGAACTCAATGTTTCTGGGTGGCCCGTGATTGCAGTCGGCAAAGGCAGCACAGGGGGTGCCTTTGTAAACAAGGCATTACCCTGTTCTGCCTAGTGACATGTCACTGATCTACTGTTCCTCATGAGCGGGAATAGTGATCAGTGATGTGTCACTGGTAGCTCTTCCCCCTTAAGCCCTGTACACACGATCGGATATCTGATGGAATCTAATCCGATGGATTTTTTCATCGGATATCCGATGAAGCTGACTTTCATCAGTCTTGCCTACACACCATCGGTTAAAAATCTGATCGTGTCCAACGTGGTGACGTAAAAAAACACTACGATGTGCTGAGAAAAATGAACTTCAATGCTTCTGAGCATGCGTCGACTTGATTCTGAGCATGCTTGCATTTTTGACCGATGGATTTTCCCACAGACGATCATTTTTTTCTATCGGTTTTATCACCGATGGATAAAAAAACGATGGGGCCCACACACGATCGGTTTGTCCGATGAAACCGGTCCATCGGTCCATTTTCATCAGACGAACCGATCGTGTGTACAGGGCTTAACAGTTAGAATCACTCCCTAGGACACACTTAACCCCTTCAGCGCCACCTAGTGGTTAACCTCTTCATTGCCAGTGTAATTTTTTACAGTAATCAGTGCATTTTTATATACACTGATCGTGTTTAAAATTACAATGGTCCCAAAAATTGGTCAAAATTGGCCGATGTGTCTGTCATAAAGTCACAGTCAAGATAAAAATCACAGATCGCTGCCATTACTAATTAAAAAAATTAATGATAAAAACGCCATAAAACTATCCCCTATTTTGTAGATGCTATAACTATAAATTATTTTATGCTATTGTTGCAGAGAACTTTTGTGAGCAGGATAAGGTCCTTTCTGTTCATTGCTGTCTGTTGCGATGTGTCTGTATATAGGGCGATGCCATTAAATTTTTCTGGTACTGCAGGGCTCTGTTTGGCTGCCGCCTTTGACATGGTAGTAGTGAATACATGCCAGGGTGTCTCTGGGTGCAGTGTCAGACAGAAATTTAGGTTTAGGTATGCGGTGGGCCCTATACTGCATGGCTCAATATCGTTCAGGGATTGAATAAGGGCCTTCATGAGGCGTGGCACAAAGTTTGTTAATTCATTTGAGGGTATGGATTTGGGTATTCCCCTAAATTTGATATTGTTGTGCCTCGAGCGATCTTCTAGGTCCGCCATTTTGTATTGGAGGCGTTGCATCTCAGATTCTTGGTCAGCATAGGCATCAACAAGGTCATTATGTGCATTATGAGTACAGGTCTGCCATTTTAGGGCTATATTCAGAGACAGTTACGCCTGCGTATCAGTAGATACGCCGTTGTAACTCTGAATCTATGCCGTCGTAAATTTAAGCATATTCTGGAAACCAGATACACTTAAATTAGGCTAAGATACGAGTGGCGTAAGTCTCCTATGCCGTCGTATCTTAGGGTGCATATTTACGCTGGCCGCTAGGTGGCGCTTCCGCCGATTTCAGCGTAGAATATGCAAATGAGCTGGATACGCCGATTCAGAAACGTACGTGCGCCCGGCGGATTTTTTTACGTCGTTTGCATAAGGCTTTTTCCGGCGTAACGTTACTCCTGCTATATGAGGCATAGCCAATGTTAAGAATGGACGTCGGGCCAGCGTCAAATTTTGTGTCGTTTACGTTGTTTGCGTAAGTCGTTCGCGAATAGGGCTTAGTGTAAATTACGTTCACGTCGAAAGCATTGACTATTTGCGACGTGATTAGGAGCAAGTGCTTTGTGAATACTGCACTTGCCTCTCTAAATTGCGGCGGCGTAGCGTAAATAACATACGCTACGCCCGCACAAATTTACGTCCCCCTACCTGAATCTAGCCCTTAGTTTCTAAGTGTTGGATTTTAACAGCGTGTGTTTGGACAGTCTCCCTTCTGAGGGAGAGAAGCATGTTTTTCATGGTATTCCCAGAAATGGGTTGGTCTGTGGCTGGGAACCCATCAATTGATCATCCTGGGTGCATGTTCTGCAGAGAGGCCTGAGGGGGAATGCTCTGCAGTGCAGGGGAGAATTCATCCCCTTCCCTGCGCTGCTTAGTTTTCACTGGGCTGTGAGTAGCGGGAATAGATGGGGAGAGCGTTCTTCATGCTCCTTGGGCTGGGTGATGGTGTGTCTCCCTGCAGCTTGATGGCCGGGTTGGGATCGGGCCACTCTTATGGAGATGGGGCCGGCGCCATTTTGCCTACCTCTCTGAAGTGCCATGGAATAGAAGTCTGTGAGGCATTGCATCTGCCTGTTTGCTTTCCGCCGTTTGGTCATCACTCCCCTCCCACGGGTGTTAGGCACTTGGGTGAGTGGGTGTAGAGCCTAAGGAGACATCTCCCCACTGTCGCTGTGTGTTGCTAAGAGCGTGAGACTGATGGAGCTCTGAGTTATGCAGCCATCTTCTCCGCTGGCCAGACACGCCCCGGTAGAACTGTAGTTTTATGTATTGGGTAAACCCCCTTTATTATACAAGCTAATATTCTGCTGGCTTTGCTACAGCTTGGCATTGCATGCTATTGCTAAACCTGTCATCCTGAGGTCTTTTAATATAAGCAGATTCTGAATGGTCTTCAGTTTGTTCCTGTTTTCCTGAGACCTGATCAGCTGTATCTGCTTACCTGTGTGTGTGACCCGGCTTGCCTTTGGACTTCACTTTATACTCCTGTCTCAACTTTGTTTTACCTGACTTCCTTGACCCCGGCCTGTTTACTGGACTAGAGTTTGCCTGCTATTCTGTACTGCTTTGCCCAGCTGTTACTGACCTTAGCCTGCCTCCTGGACTTGCTGTGCCTGCTCACTTGGCTCCTTTGCTGCCCGGTTGTTGCTGACTTCTGCCTGTCTCCTGGCCCTGCTTCTGTCTCCTGCTCTGGTGCCAAGCTGCTTCTGCATCTGTTCTAAAGGGCTGCGACTAGCAGCTCTACCTACTTGGTAGAGTTACTCCAGCACTTGTGCTACTTTTTGTCTTTACACTCTTTGTCATCATCTCTAGGAGTGTTGGGCATGAGGTGGAAGGGAGGCTGCCACAACATTCCAGTCTTCACCAGGTACATGATAGAACCAATGATGTCACCCACATCCATTCAATGACTGAGAATAACCCATCATTTAAACAAAGGGGCAGGGTTAGCGTGACATCACTGATCGATTATGACCCACATTTAGGCAACGACGTCCCCCAGGAGACCCCATCCCTTTGGTTGCTCTTAGTGGTGGGATCAAGAGATGCAATTCAGTGCCAGTCAACAAAGAAATTGTATGTGTCTGTCAGTTGTCAGGTTTTTTTTTCAATGGGTGTCATCATTCTGCATCGCTGGATGATGTGATTGTTGATGGATATATGATGATGTGATGATGTTCATCTGTTGTTTTCGCAGAGGACCTTGACATCTAACAGGCTGTTGGCTGTCCATGGTGTGTCTTCAGGTGGCTGTTAAGACTGATACGGGTACAGAATGTTCCCACACGTTGGTCCTTTTTCATCACAGGTTTTTTTCCCTGTGGACGCCTCTTTGGCCTGATGTGAAAGTTTAATTGGGAGATGATGAGTCTGTGGTCAGTCCAGCAGTCAGCACTCGGCATGGCCTTGGTTATCCTTACACCCTGTCTGTCTTTCCTCTGTACAATGACATAATCAATGAGATGCCAGTGTTTGGAATGTGGGTGCATCCAGAACGTCTTTTTGTGATTAAGCAGGCAGGAGATGGTATTGGTGATGATCAGATCATGAGCCGCGCATGCCTTCCATAGTAATAAGCCATTGCTGTTTTATTTGTCGATTCTATTTTTTCCAATGATGCCATCCCAGGCAGAGTGATCGGACCCCATTCTCGTGTTTAAATCACCAAGTAGAATCAGCCTATCAGTGCGCTTCTCAGATGAGAGTAGGGCACTGCGATCTTCTTAAAACTTGCCCTTTACTTCATCCAGATTCGTCATTGTGGGTGCGTAGGCGTTGATTAGTGTGGCTTGCTTTCCACTATGGACTATATACGATATCATGGGTCTCCTTTTTTTCTTTTTTTTTTCAGCAAAAAACTATTGTGTGGAGCCCCCACTAAAATCCATACCAGACCCAAAGGTCCTGGTATGATTTTTTGCAGAGACTTCACATATTTGTTTCACTATCCCTGCCACTTTGTTTACATTCACCTGTCAGCTGACTGCAGAATAGGCCGCGTGGGGATACATTATGGGTTGTGAGGACACCAGTAGCCACCAGCTCTCTAACAACCAGAAGCCCTGAACAAGAAGAAGCTGTCACATTTAGCGGAAGTAGTAATACCGCTGCTAAATGTTTAAATTCCCATTGCAGCTGGAGGATAGGTTCAGGCAAACACCCATTTAGTTGGGCCATTTGCCATTTCTTCAGGGGATTCACCTGAGTGACCTGAGAGGATGGTGGATCCATTAAACTACTGACCATGGTGGATTTTTGGAGTGTATAAGGTATATATTGTGGCAGAACAATGGAAAAACCGACATGTACAGTCTATAGTTATCCTGCCAGTAGAAGTTCTGAGGCCAATATATAAGGAATTCTCATAACTACATACTGTATATCTCAGATTATCTACATGGGATTTTTATTGCTGATTCTATGGACATCCTTGTTGTTCCTTCCCTGACCGCCTCCTGTCCTGAGGAAGTGGGAAATATACTCCATGGAACTGTGTACATTGAGGATTCTTGGACATCCAAGTATAAATCTGGAATATGTGATACCATTCAGGAGGGACAAAGAGAGAAGGGATGGAATATTTTCAGTTTCACATTTAAAAAGTTTGTACCAGCCTCAATGTTTTAATCAAAACTTTTATGGAGAACAAATAAACTTACAACATTTTTTACAGTATATTATTTTTGTGTATTATTATCTAAAAAGTCCCTGGTTGGTATATTGATATAACCCCTGATAGGGATGTTGGTACCTCTTGTATAAAACAGTCAGATCCCCTCTTGAGGTCTTAATCTCCTACAATAGAAGAAAACAGATCAGATTTGAGATGTTAAGAGCTGTGAGAAGCCGAAAACTCAACTCTTGAGCATCTACCAGACAGAGAAGTAATGGTTGTGGGTATATTGACACAGCAAGTTTATATGCTTGTAAAGAAAATGAAACACCATGCGGAATCTTCTTCCTCTTTTATTATTTCCTACAAATTCCCATTCTTCTGCCACACAGACCAGACACCCGACTGCAGCAATGTGCCCCCTTCATGTCCTCTTCCTGTGCCCCTCCATGTTCTCCTCCTGTGTCCCCTCCGTGCCCTTCTCCTGTGTCCCCTCCGTGTCCTCCTCCTGTGTCCCCTCCGTGTTCTCCTCCTGTGCCCCCTCCTGTGCCCCCTCCGTGTCCTCCTCCTGTGCCCCTGCCGTGTCCTCCTCCTGTGCCCCCTCCATGTCCTTTTCCTGTGTCCCCTCCGTGTCCTCCTCCTGTGTCCCCTCCGTGTCCTCCCCCTGTGCCTCCTCTGTGTCCTCCTCCTGTGTCCCCTCTGTGTCCTCCTCCTGTGTCCCCTCCGTGTTCTCCTCCTGTGTCACTTCCGTGTCCTCCTCCTGTGTCCCCTCCGTTTCCTCCTCCTGTGTCCCCTCCGTGTCCTCCTCCTGTGTCCCCTCCGTGTCCTCCTCTTGTGTCCCCTCCGTGTCCTCCTCCTGTGGGCTCTCCGTGTCCTCCTCCTGTGTCCCCTCCGTGTCCTCCATCTGTGTCCCCTCCGTGTCCTCCATCTGTGTCCCCTCTGTGTCCTCCTCCTGTGTCCCCTCCGTGTCCTCCTCCTGTGTCCCCTCCGTGTCCTCTTCCTGTGTCCCCTCCGTGTCCTCCATCTGTGTCCCCTCCGTGTCCTCCTCCTGTGTCCCCTCCGTGTCCTCCTCCTGTGTCCCCTCCGTGTCCTTCTCCTGTGTCCCCTCCGTGTCCTCCTCCTGTGTCCCCTCAGTGTCCTCCTCCTGTGTCCCCTCTGTGTCCTCCTCCTGTGCCCCCTCCGTGTCCTCCATCTGTGTCCCCTCTGTGTCCTCCTCCTGTGTCCCCTCCGTGTCCTCCTCCTGTGGATTCATTATAAAGAGGTGATGATGGAGTATTGTTATCTATTTTTTCCATCATTTCACCATTAATAGTTTAGACTTTTCCATGTTTGTACAATATTCTATAAGTTGAAAGATTCTCCTTTATCATTGATACAAATGTAAATAACTTGGCCATGTTTTGTATCAGGAATGTAATGTGTCATTATAAAGCGGACATATTATAGAATAAAATGTGTACTTTGTATCTCCAGTCACACTCCTTCCATGAAAACTAACATTGGCCAAAACCAGATAAAACTCTGATTGGTGAATGGAGGAGGGTGGAAGGTGACAATGTTATACACAGATGGACAGTTCTATCTCCTCCTGCAGGGTGCCGCTCATTTCTTTAGTGGAGCTCTACCATCCCCCGACTATCAATGCAGCCTACCAGTGCCCATCAATGCAGCCTACCAGTGCCCGTCAATGCAGCCTCACCAGCGCCTATCAATGCAGCCTGCCAGTGCCCAATAATGAATGTTTGCTTGCTTCCATTCATTCGGGAGTCAGGACACAGTGACAGTTCTCTGCTGCCGCTGCTCCTCAGCATCAACGGATCGGTGGTTGATGCTGAGGCCTTGTACACACGATCAGTCCAAACTGATGAAAACGGACTGAAGTTCAGTTTCATCGGTTCACCGATGAAGCAGACTGGTGGTCTGATGTGCCTACACACCATCAGTTCAAAAACCGATCGAGTCCAACGCGGTGACGTAAAACACAACGACGTGCTGAAAAAAATGGAGTTCAATGCTTCCAAGCATGCGTCTACTTGATTCTGAGCATGCCCGGGTTTGGAACCGATGCTTTTGCGTACTAACCATCGGTTTTGACCTATCGGTCAGGCGTCCATCGGTCCGATATTAAAGCAAGTTCTCTGTTTTTGGACTAAAGGACAACAGACCAATGGGGCCTACACACGGTCGGTTTGGACCGATGAAACTGAACTTCAGTCCGTTTTCATCGGTTGGACTGATCGTGTGTACGAGGCCTTAGACTTATTTGCTTGCTGCAGAGAGAAGAGAGTAGGAACACCAGTGGCCGGGCGCCCTAGGCAGCTGTCTAATTTGCCTAGTGGTAGCACCGGCCCTGTTCACACACTGACAATGGAGGGCGGAGCTTCTGCCAACAGCAACCAATCAGGTGTCACCTCTTAGGAAAGGGACGTTTCTAATAGGATTTTCTCTCATATTTCAGGTTGTCAGTAATATAATGGGCTTCTTCAGTAAATTTTAAATGTTTTGTCAGTAAAAACAAAGTTATGTGGGGTGACAACCCTGATGGGGGTCACATGACTGAAGAAAATGGGTGTAATGTTAGTGGGGGAGGGGATTTAGTGTTTGGGGGAGGGGTGCACACAATCTATCTCCTCCAGTCTCCAATGAGGATAAAAGGAAACTTCTGGACAGCCGCACTTTGCCTTTTACAGTAAAATAGGATCAAAAAATACATGCCACAGCAGAATGGACAAAAGAGCTGACGCGTTTCACACTGTCACTCAGTGCTTAACCACTTATCTACCGCCTGCCATCAAATGATGGCGGGAGGCAGACACCATTGTTCTGGGTGGACGTCATATGACTTTGCGCCCTTTTAAGCCACTAGGGGGCGTGAGCACGCATACGCCGGGGACCCGATGCGCATGCCCGGCGGCCGCGATTGCCCAGAAACTGAGCAGGACTGTGGAGCGGTGTGTGTAAACACCTGTCAGGGAGAGGAGACGAAGGTGTGTCCCTTGTACATAGGGACAACCAACGGTCACCTCCCCCAGTCACTCCCCTCCCCCCCACAGTAAGAATCACTCATTAGGGAATACATTAACCCCTTCCTCGCCCCTTAGTGTTAACCCCTTCCCTGCCTGTCACATTTATACAGTAATTATGGCATTTTTATAGCACTGATTGCTGTATAAATGTGAATGGTCAAAAAAATGTGTCAAAAGTGTCCGATGTGTCCGCCGCAATATTGCAGTCACGATGAAAATCGCTGATCGCCGCCATTACTAGTTAAAAAAGAAATAAAAATGCTATAAATCTATCCCCTATTTTGTAGACCCTATGGCCCGGATTCAGAAAGAATTTACGTCGGCGTATCTATTGATACGCCGCGTAAATTCTAGGATGCACCGGCGTATCTTCTTTCTGTATTCAGAAAGCAAGATACGCCAAAATTTGGCTAAGATACGAATGACGTAAGTCTCAAGTACTGCTTAGATTTAAAAAAAACTACCAGATTCCCCTTGACAAAATGAGCATCAATCTAATGTTAAAAAAAAATTTCGGGTGAACTCCCGCTTTAAACTGGGGAGTGAAAAATCTGATGCAGCTGTGCATGGCGGCCAATCAGCTTCTAACTTCAGCTTGTTCAATTAAACTTTGACAAAAACTTGGGAGCTGATTGGTTTCTATGCAGGGTTCTACTGTTCTGAAAGGCTTCTGACAGCATGGCTGGAAACATTGGGCCAGATTCAGCAATGATTTACGCCGGCGTATCCATAGATACGCAGTGTAAATTCAAAGCTGCGCCGGCGTATCTTCTTTCTGTATTCAGAAAACTAGATATGCCAACATTAGCCTAAGATCCGACTGGCGTAAGTCTCTTACGCCGTCGTATCTTAGGGTGCATTCTCACGCTGGCCGCTAGGTGGCACTTCTGTCGTTTTCGGCGTAGAGTATGCAAATTACCTAGATACGCCGATTCACAAACTTACGTGCGCCCGGCGGTAGTTTTTTACGTTGTTTGCGTAAGGCTTTTTTTGGCGTAACGTTGCTCCTGCTTCTATGAGGCGCACGCAATGTTAACTATGGATGTCGTTCCCGCTTTGATTTTTGAATTTTTTACGTCATTTGCGTAAGTCGTTCACGTCAAAACCAATACGTCGTTGCGGCGTACTTGGGAGCAATGCACACTGGGATATGTACACGGACGGCGCATGCGCCGTTCGTAAAAAACGTCAATCACGTCAGGTCATCACACATTAACATAAAACACGCCCCCTTCCACATTTAAATTACTCGCGCTTATGCCGGACCCATTTACGCTACACCGCCGCAACTTACGGAGCAAGTGCTTTGTGAATACTGCACTTCCTCCTGTAAGTTGCGGCGGCATAGCGTAAATACGATACGCTGCGCCACTGTAACTATGCGCGCCCCTACCTGAATCTAGCCCATTATGCTGAACAGGGTCGGTGCTCGCACGCACCCTTGCTTGACGCTGTTTGTGACGGGAAAGGTCTCTGAAGCTTCTCCGTCATCCAGAACACGAGCCATCATGCCGTCAGGGTGAATCTGTCATGGCACCCAAACTTCGACATGATACACCACAGACCTTCACGACTGACAGTGTCAAAAGCCTTGGTGAGATCCATGAAGATGATGTACAGTTCACGATTCTTCACTTGACACTTCTTCTGGAGCTGATGGTTGTAAAGTTCACGTCCCCCGTGCCACGCTCTTTGCGGAAGCTGTACTGTGTCTTGGGCACTGTATGGTGTGAAGATAGTAGCAGTAAAACTTCTGGTGTAGTCATTTTGCTGCTCATGCATTGTGGTGGCAAATAACAATATGTATCAGCTAGTGTAATGTAATAAAAATCACAACAGACATTGATCTTTTTTATCACAGCTTTTTTCCCTGTGGACGCCTCTTTGGCCTGATGTGAAAGCTTAATTTGGAGATGATGAGTCTGCGGTGAGTCCAGTAGTCAGCACTTGGCATGGCCTTGGTTACCCTTACATCCTGTCTGTCTTTCCTCCGCACGATGACATAATCAATGAGATGCCAGTGTTTGGAACGTGGGTGCATCCAGGGTGTCTTTTTGCGATTTACATTTGTCGATTCCATTTTTTCCAATGATGCCATCCCAGGCAGAGTGATCGGACCCCATTCTTGCGTTTTAAATCACCAAGTAGAATCAGCCTGCCGGTGCGCTTCACGGATGAGAGTAGGGCATCGAGATCTTCATAAAACTTGTCCTTTACTTCATCCGGATTTGTCATTGTGGGTGCGTAGGAGCTGATCAGTGTGGCTTACTTTACACTATGGACTTTATAAAATATTATGGGGCTACTTTCCAGCAAAAAAACTATTTTGTGGATCCCCCACTAAAATCCATACCAGACCCAAAGGTCCTGGTATGAATATTGGGGAGACGTCACTTTTTTTGCACTGTCTCTGCCACTTTGTTTACATTCACCTGTCAGCTGACTGCTAAAAAGGCAGTGTGGGGATAGATGTCCTGGAGATTTTTCTATATGTAATGCGTAATCCATGTCTCCTGCACTTTAAGCGCCCTTTCAGCTTAATGGTATAATGCATCTTAGTATCACTCTGTTTCCCGCATATCCCCCAAGTAAACAGGCATGACCACATGCTTACATCCTTAGTTCCATCGCTCGACTGCCTCTCCCGAGCACAGCACTTGGTTTTTATTCATGGACAACAAAAGTAATGACAAACAGGAAGTCATGGCCCCAACAGCCAATCCTCCATGCAAAATGGCCTCACAGGAAATGGCATCATGGCATATGGCATCATGGGATATGGCATCACAGGATATGATGTCACAGGATATGACTTCACAGGAAATGGCATCACAGGATATGACTTCACAGGAAATGGCATCACAGGATATGACATCATAGGAAATGGTATCACAGGAAATGGCATCACAGGATATGACTTCACAGGAAATGACATCACAGGATATGACATCATAAGAAATGGCATCACAGGAAATGGCATCACAGGATATGACAGTCATCATGGAGCCCATTCAATACTGCTCAGAACCAGTATCTAGTGAGGATCATCTATTTGTTCTTACAGGCTCGAGAAGATCTGTGGGGACATTGCTACTGCTGTTGTCAATATACGGTACAAGTATACCAACAAGGCAAATATCAATGTCCTATCAAAAGCAGGTATGTATCCAAAAGGGATAGCGTAGCCACAACAGAGATATAATAGGTTTCTCTAGTTATGCAGACTTCACTTCTCTAATGTGCATAGACATTTGAAGGCAAGAAGCCCAGTGCATTGCGCTTGATACTTACAAACCGGCAAACGTCCACACACACCGAGAACTCGTCTCCAAGCCCATGAGAAGGTTTTCATACTGACAGTTTTACCGCTGGTCCCGATTCAACCCAAGTGCGCTCTGCTAGAACGCTCCTCGATTAAATCAGACACAGGGAGACAGACGACAATCTATAAAATGCACATCCTAGAATAAAAATGTTCACATGAGTCCATATAATAACATTTCCACAACATACATTACGGGTTGTGAAGGACACCGGCAGCCACCAGCTCCCTAACAACCAGAAGCTCTGAACAAGAAGCTGTCATATTTAGGGAAGTAGTAATACCTGCTAAATCTTTCAATTTCCACTACAGCTGGAGGATAGGTTCAGGCAAACACCCATTTAGTTGGGCCATTTGCCATTTCTTCAGGGATTCTCCTGAGTGACCTGAGAGGATGTTGTGGCCATTTGTCTCCTTTCTGTCATCATGTGATAAACTACTGACCATGGTGGATTTGTGGAGTGGATAAGGCATATATTGTGGCGGAACAATGAAATAACCGGCAGAGATACAGTCTATAGTTATCCTGCCAGTAGTTCTGAGGCCACTATATAAAGAATTCTCATAACTACATACTGTATATCTCAAATTATCTACATTTTTTTTTTGCTGATTCTATGGACATCCTTGTTATTCCTTCACTGTCCAGCTTTTCTCTTAAATATAGTCCATGGAGCTGTGTACATTGAGGATTCTTGGACATCCAAGTATAAATCTGGAATATGTGATACCATTCAGGAGGGACAAAGGGATGGAATATTTTTGGTTTCACATTTAAAACGTCTGTACCAGCCTCAATGTTTTAATCAAAACTTTCATGGAGAACAAATTAACTTAATTTTTTTTACAGTATATTATTTGTGTGTATTATTACCTACAACGTCCCACATTGGTATATTGATATAACCCCCAGATAGGGATGTTGGTACCTCTTGTATAAGACGGTCAGATCCCCTCCTTAATCTCCTACAATAGAAAAAACTGATGAGATTTGAGATGTTCAGAGCTGTGAGAAGCTGAAAACTCAACTCTTCAGTATCTACCAGACAGAGAAGTATTGGTTGTGGGTATATTGACACAGCAAGTTTATATGCGTGTAAAGAAATATCGTACCAGACAGAATCTTCTTCCTCTTTTATCATTTTCTACAAATTTCCATTCTTCTGCCACACAGACCAGTGATGTGCCCTCTCTGTGTCCTCCTCCTGTGTCCCCTCCGTGTCCTCCTCCTGTGGGCTCTTCTCTGTCCAGGCACAGGTATGTAAGAACATTATAAAGAGGAGATAACAGAGTATTCTTTTCTTTTATTTCACTATTAATACAGGATCTTTTCCATTATTTGTACAGTATTCTATAAGTTGAAACATTCTTCCTTATCATTGATATAAATGTAAATAACTTGGCCAGAGTACATATCATAGACACCCCGACTGCAGCAATGTGTCCCCTCTGTGTTCTCTTACTGTGTCCCCTCTGTGTCCTCCTCCTGTGCCCCCTCCGTGTCCTCCTCCCGTGCCCCCTTCGTGTCCCCCTCCTGTGTCCCCTCCGTGTCCTCCTCCTGTGTCCCCTCTGTGTCCTCCTCCTGTGCCCCCTCCGTGTCCTCCTCCCGTGCCCCCTTCGTGTCCTCCTCCTGTGTCCCCTCCATGTCCCCTCCGTGTCCTCCTCCTGTGCCCCCTCCGTGTCCTCCTCCTGTGCCCCCTCCGTGTCCTCCTCCTGTGTCCCCTCCATGCCCTCCTCCTGTGTCCCCTCTGTCTCCTCCTCCTGTGTCCCCTTTGTGTCCTTCTCCTGTGTCCCCTCGGTGTCCTCCTCCTGTGTCCCCTCTATGCCCTCCTCCTGTGTCCCCTCTGTCTCCTCCTCCTGTGTCCCCTTCGTGTCCTTCTCCTGTGTCCCCTCCGTGTCCTCCTGTTGTGTCCCCTCCATGCCCTCCTCCTGTGTCCCCTCTGTCTCCTCCTCCTTTGTCCCCTTCGTGTCCAATCACCACCTTCAGGCTTTCTAAGGGTGTAAATTTTTGATTTCACTCCTCACTGCCTATCACAGTTTCGAAGGCCATGGAATGCCCAGATGGCACAACCCCCCCAAATGATCCAATTTTGGAAAGTAGACACCCAAACCTATTTTCTGAGAGGTATGGTGAGTATTTTGCAGATCTTGCTTTTTGTCACAAAGATTTAAATATTGAAAAAAGAAAAAAAAAATTCTTTCTTCATTTTCAAAAATAAACTAGCGCTGTAAAATACTCACCATGCCTCTCAGCAAATAGCTTGAGGTGTCTACTTTCCAAAATGGGGTCATTTGGGGGGGTTGTGCCATCTGGGCAACCCATGGCCTCTGAAACTGTGATAGGTAGTGAGGAGTGAAATCAAAAATGTACACCCTTAGAAAGCCTGAAGGCGGTGCTTGGTTTTCGGGGTCCCGTATGTGGCTCCCAAAAAGTCCCACACATGTGGTATCCCCGTACTCAGGAGAAGCAGCAGAATGTATTTTGGGGTGCAATTCTACATATAACCATGGCATGTGTGAGCAATATATCATTTAGTGACAACTTTGTGCAAAAAAAAAAAAAAAAGTTTGTCATATTCCAGCAACTTGTGTCAAAATATAAAATATTCCATGGACTCATCATGCCTCTCAGAAAATAGCTTGGGGTGTCTACTTTCCAAAATGGGGTCATTGGGGGGGGGTTTGTGCTATTTTGGCATTTTATGGCCTTCAAAACTGTGATAGGTAGTGAGGAGTGAAATCAAAAATTTGCGCTCTTATAAATCCTGAAGGCGGTGCTTGGTTTTCGGGGTCCCGTACGCGGCTAGGCTCCCAAAAAGTCCCACACATGTGGTATCCCCGTACTCAGGAGAAGCAGCAAAATTTATTTTGGGGTGTAATTCAACATATGCCCATGGCATGTGTGAGCAATATATCATTTAGTGACAACTTTGTGAGAAAAAAAATTGTCATATTCCTGCAACTTGTGGCAAAATATAAAATATTCCATGGACTCGAGATGCCTCTCAGCAAATAGCTTGGGGTGTCTTCTTTCCAAAATGGGGTCATTTGGGGGGGGGGGGTTGTGCTGCTATTTGGGCATTTTATGGCCTTAAAAACTGTGATAGGTAGTGAGGAGTGAAATAAAAAATTTGCACCCTTAGAAATGCTGAAGGCGGTGCTTGGTTTTTGGGGTCCCGTACGCGGCTAGGCTCCCAAAAAGTCCCAAACATGTGGTATCCCCGTACTCAGGAGAAGCAGCAGAATGTATTTTGGGGTGCAATTTCACATATAACCATGGCATGTGTGAGCAATATATCATTTAGTGACAACTTTTTGTAATTTTTTTTTTGTCATTATTCAAATCACTTGGTCCAAAAAAAAAAAAATATTCAATGGGCTCAACATGCCTCTCAGCAGTTTCCTTGGGGTGTCTACTTTCCAAAATGGGGTCATTTGGGGGGGGGGGGGGGCTATACTGCCCTACCATTTTAGCACCTCAAGAAATGAGATAGGCAGTCATAAAATAAAAGCTGTGTAAATTCCAGAAAATGTACCCTAGTTTGTAGACGCTATAACTTTTGCGCAAACCAATACAAATACGCTTATTGACATTTTTTTTACTGAAGGCATGTGGCTGAATACATTTTGGCCTAAATGTATGACTAAAATTGAGTTTGTTCGATTTTTCTTATAACAAAAAGTAGAAAATATTGTTTTTTTTTAAATTTTCGTATTTTTCCGTTTATAGCACAAAAATTAAAAATCACAGAGGCAATCAAAGACCATCAGAAGAAAGCTCTATTTGTGGGGAAAAAATGACGCAAATTTTGTTTGGGTACAACATTTGCATGACCGCGCAATTACCAGTTAAAGCAGCGCAGTTCCAAATTGTATAAACACCTCGGGTCTTTAGGCTGACAAATGGTCCGGGGCTAAAGTGGTTAAAAAACAATAGAATAGAATGAATACAACCATTTCCCAAAATTCAAATAGAATCAATTCAAATTTGAATATAATAGAAACGAATAGAAAATAAATAGAATAGGAAGATGGTTATATTCATTCTATTCTGTTGTTTTTTTCTATATTATTTTCTATTCTATTCAAATTAATTCTAATACAATTTGGGAAAATAGTTATAGTATTTCTATTCTATTCTATTCTATTGTTTTTTTTATATTCTATTCTTTTCTATTTGAATTTCAAAAGATGGTTATAATCTTTCAATTTAATTCAATTTTTTTTATATTCTATTCCATTCTAACCTGTTTATTTATTTTCTATTGTATTTTGTTCTGTTTTACTCTATTATATTGAATTATTTTATTTTCTGTTATATTCTTTTCTATTTTTTATATTTGTAGCGCCCTTTTAGCATGGGCACTATGCCTAAATTTATTGGGGAATGAGAGAGTTACCTTGCTCCCATTCGGTGTTTGCTTAAATTTGGGACTCCTGTCGTTCCAGAAAGTCCGCTGGGTCAGTCTGTGGTCGGGAGGTGCAATGCCACCTCTGGCCGGAAGTTGGCGCCAGAGGGGTTCTGGCGGAGCGATTCTTCCCCAGCAGCCAATTGGAGGAGTTTTTCCCTCGCGGGGGATGCTGGGGGAGGGTATATCTGGGATAGGGGTCATGTGTTAGGAAGTCGTCGCCGGGTCCCCTGTTCCAGGTGCGGTACCCACCTTCAGGGTACGCACATTCATGGACCCGGCCAGCGCGGCCCATCTGGCCAAAGCTGAACTCTGCACCGAACCTCATCCTGATGAGAGAAGGGATCCCATCGTTTCACTGGGTTCCAAGGCCTGTTGACAGAATCCCAGTCTGGGATCGGGGGTCCGGACCACTGACAGGTATGCTTGCTGTCATCTGGGGACCCTTTGGGAGGATTCTCTTTTCCTTAATCACCCAAGTCCTCTATTGAAATTTGCCCGTGGCAGGGGCCCTAGAGTCGGGTTTGTGTGAGAGACCTGTTCCTCCCAGTATTATCCAGAGTGACGCTCCGACTGCCAGACCTATCATAGGGGTCTGTCCGGGGGCACTTTACCCACTCCAAGCAGAGTGGCGATGTGTAGCAAAGTTGGTTCTATACAGAGCAGTGTTGATTGCTTCATTCTATATCCAGGCCTGATACTGCATGGTTCCTTTTCTTCCTTCATCACCCTTGACCTTTCTAGTTTGTGTTGATGTTGGCCGTGTTTGGCCTGGACAATAAAGCATTGAAAATTCTTTATTGGACGTCTGGACCTCCACTCACTGCTGCTATTCTCACAGTTACACCCCTAGACACTGCCAGGTTAATTTGGTAGGCCGGCTCCTTCGGGGGTAGCGCTACATATTCTATTCCTTTTTTTTTCTATATCATTTTATTCTCTTTGGAATTTGGAAAACGATTCCATTTTGAAAAATATTTGAAAACTTTTTTAATCGATCAAATGAAGTGAATTCTGAAAATTCATAAAATGGATTAAACAAACGTAACTAAACTAATTTATGTAAATAACGAATCGAAACAAAACAATTTTTTTCATTCTTCACATGACTACCCTCCCCTCCCCCCCCGGGCCTCTCCCAGCATCATGCCGGCATGATAAATAGTGGGAGGCGTCAAGGAATTGGCGCCAAAACCTCCCCCCACACATGAATCAGCCAAGATGGCGGAAAGAACGCCAGCACAGTAACGCAGAAGAATGACATCACACACGTGGCCTCATGTGTGGCACCGATGTGCATGAGGACGCCAGCCCGCCCAATCCCCAACGCCCAGGGGGTGGACAAGGAGGGATGGGGGCGGGGCCTGGTGCCCATCGCAGCTCCCGGGGTTCTAGACAACAAGCCCCTCCCACTGATCCAGATGTTGGATTTTGTATTCATTAGTCTCATGGGATTCCAGATGGTTCTTCATAAATGTGTGTTATACGAGGGGGGGGGAGGGGAGTACACTGTGACCTGACTGGGATCTGTATTCTGTCTGTACAGGAAATGTCCCGAGTGTTCAGGAGGAAATATTCACCCGGCCGGGATCTGATCTTCTCCTCCCCATCAGACATCATCTCACCCTCACCCATACAAATACAAAGAGATGTGATCAGATTGAATGGAAATATAAAGACCCAACCAAACATGATGACACCCGAATATTTCTACACTGGAGCTGTACAGTGCGTAAAGATGAGGACGCACTCTTCTCCAATATGAAGATATCAGGGAATGGAAGTCTCATCCTATCCAATGTGACTCCGGAGAATGCCCAGATATACATTGTGTATATATACAACTCTACAGGACACCATATACAGAGAGATTATTACACCGTCCATGTAGAAGGTAAGTCCACCCAACCCCCACCTCCAGTCCTAGCAGTGTCCTCCCCGCTCCGTGTCTTTATATCCATACATTATATAGGAGAAGATCTGGGAGAGACGTATGTACAATGTCCTCTGATTACTGCCCCATCCTCACCATTCCCTGTGGATTCAGATCTGCAGTGCTCAGCCCTCCTGAAGTTGCTGTGATCTGAACTGTGCTGTGCCTTCTGCTCGGGGTCCCCATGTGGTAGATGTGACCATTGATGGGGGTGTGACCGATCCCCAATACACACACTGACAATGGAGGGCGGAGCTTATGCCAACAGCAACCAATCAGGTGTCACCTCTTAGGAAAGAGAAGTTTCTAATAGGAGCTTCTGTCACATTTCAGGTTGTCAGTAATATAATGGGCTTCTTCAGTAAATTCTAAATGTTTTGTCAGTAAAAAAGTCATGTGGGGGTGACAACCCTGATGGGGGTCACATGACTGAAGAAAATGGGTGTCATGTTAGTGGAGGAGGGGATTTAGTGTGTGGGGGAGGGGTGCACACAGACACAATCTATCTCCTCCAGTCTCCAGGAAGATGTCTGCACACTTGTTTATAGGTAAGGATGGGGGAGGGGCATGCTGTGTATATATTGGACCTTATCAATGGAAATGATTGTCTCTCTCAGTTCCAGTATCGGTTCCGCTCCTCCATGTCTCATGTCTCTGGAATGGCAGCGCAGCCCTCCGAGTACTCCCCTTTTAGAGAATACAGAACCATTAATTTTGGGGTGCCATGTAATTTGTATCAGTGGCGCCACTAGGGTTCGTATCACCTAGTGCGGTAAAACATGGTGTCAACCCCCCCCCCCGCCCTGGGGCACTGAGCAGGCTAGTGCATCGATGGGCCTTTCCCCCCAGCCTGCCACAGTGGATGGAGCCGGGATAGGATTGGGGCAGTGGATGAAGCTGGTGGGATCGGGGGTTGGATAGGGCTGGGATGGGATCAGGGTGGTGAATGGAGCTGAGATGGGATCAAGGTAATGGATGGAGCTGAGATGGGATGGGATTGGGGGGGGGGGAGGATGGAGCTGAGATGGGATCAGGGGAGGGGGGGGAAGGTACCAGGATGGGATTGGGGTAGTGGAAAGAATCGGAATAGAATCAGGTGGAGGGGGGGGTGGATATGGCCGGGATAGGATTGGGGTAGTGGCTAGAGCTGGGATGGGATCAGGGTGGTGGATGGAGCTGAGCTTGGATTGGGGTGGTGGGTGGAACTGAGATGGAATGGGGTCAGGGGGGAAAGGATGGAGCTGGGATGGAATCAGGGTTGTGGATGGAGCCGGGATGGGATCGGGGGGCAGGGATGGGATTGGGGAAGTGGATGGAGCTGGGATGGGGTCAGGGTGGTGGATGGAGCTGAGATGGGTTTGGGGTTGTGAATGGAGCCGGGATGGGATCAGGGGGAGGGGTTGGATGGGGCAAAGATGGGATTGTGGTAGTGGATGGGATCAGGGTGGTGGATGGAGCGGAGATGGGATCGGATCAGAGGGAAGGATGGGGCAGGGATGGTATCGGGGTGGAAATGGAGCTGGGATGGGATCTTTGTCCTAGGAGGTGCTTTGGGAGGGGAGGAGAATTGTGCTGGGGGAGGTGGAAGGTTCAAACTTCAAATCTGCCCCCCTCCTAGCGCAAGTCCTCTGTAAACCAAAACAAAGCACCCCCTAGCACATATCCTCTAACCCCCTCCCCCTTCCCTAAAATCACTCCAGGCAGCACAATTGATTCCTGCCCATGCCCCCAGAACCCCCCTTCCCAATAACCATGTAAAACTCCTGTTTTTACAGACCTCGTAGGGCCA